>NC_083721.1:141104319-141412985 GCF_028564815.1 Eubalaena glacialis | reverse complement strand
AATTTTCCTCTCTCAATAGGAGGATTCAATCAGTACCCACCACTGATGCTTGAGAACATCTGCAGACTCATCAATTCAAAGGAAGAGGATAATCGAAGTATCAATCTCCTGTGAGTTAGAAAGCTCTGATATTTACAAGTGACTGTTGATTGACTGAGGGGTGTGTAACTGGCTGATGGCAGATGATAAGGTCTCTGAAGGAAAGGCTCTTCATGTATTCCATTTTCCGTAGCAGAAGTTACACACAAGCATATTTTCTGGATTGATGTTTTTATAACATCCTCATGAGCTTATTACAATTTTGCTTTAAAATTCATGGTTTCCTCAGAAATTTCCGTATTGAAATTTACCCCAGAATTCAGTCTCAACCCACCTCAACTTTACTTCTCATCTCTCCCCATCATAAGCTCTGAGTTCTGGCCACACTGGACTCTTGTCTGCCTTGTGTGACCAGAGGTCCAGGAGTTCACCCTCCTGGACCTCTGGTCACACTGCCTGGGCTCCTGCTCCTTCCAGTGAAACCCTACCCATCCTTCATGGCCCTGATTAAACCTGTCTCCTCTTCAAAGCCCATATTTACTCTCAGTCAAAATCCACAGTTCTTCCTTTTAAAATAACTTTTTACACCTCTGCTGAGGCACTTATTACAGTTTATCCCAATGTCTTGTCTCACTGAAGTATGGGGTTCCATGTGATTCATTGTTTCATTCCCAAAACAGCATGAAAGACCCCACAATATCATTGCACATGTAAATAATTTTCTTTAAAATTTTATCTTGAGTGAAAATAGAAATAATTAATCTGAATGGACTTGAACCTCAAACAGAATGAGAATGGCCCATTTGGCTGCTCTGTGCTTTTCTCTCTATTTCACCAAGCTTGGATCCCTGACTACAGTCTGTGAAAGCCCAGAGTTAGCCCCTAATGGCCCTGTCCTGTCAGATTGCAATTAAGCCAAGAGCTTCTCAAAATAGATGCAGTCTTTCGCATAAAACCCATATATCCAAAATGGCAAGATGAAGTGTTCCTCAGAATTCATGCAAATACATGTTCCTCTCATGTCAGGTTTCATTTATACTTAGTAGTTTAACAAGGAAGTGTCCAGCAGCTCACACCTTCTGAAGGACAATATGGCACTGATGTCCTGTGAAGCAGTGTTTCCCAACATGGAATAGACAATACTCTTATTTAAAGGAAAATCGCTTCTTACAGGACATTTTAATAAAATGTTATTTTAACATGTACAAACACAAATCTAGCTGCAAATACCATATGTGTATAGTTCCTATGTAACTATCAAACAAAAACAAATTCATACATCAAACCCAAGGAAACTCAATAAGACACAAATTTAAAACACTAATTTAATGTATTAGATGATTCTGCTTTGCCAAAATAGAATTCCTAAAAACTAAAATAAGAAATTTTATAGCCAAGCATGTAAACAACCTAAATGTCCATCAACAGATGAATGGATAAAGAAGATATAATACATACACACACACACACACACACACACACAATGGAATATTACTCAGCCATAAAAAATGAAATAATGCCATTTGCAGCAACATGGATGGACCTAGAGATTATCATACTAAGTGAAGTAAGTCAGACAGAGAAAGACAAATATCATATGATATTGCTTATATGTGGAATCTAAAAAAATGGTACAAATGAACTTATTTACAAAAGAGAAATAGACTCACAGACTCAGAAAATAAACTTACAGTTACCAAAGGGGAAAGGTGCAGGGGAGGGTGATAAATTAGGAGTTTGGAATTAACATATACATACTACTATATATAAAATAGGTAAACAACAAGGACCGACTGTATAGCACAGAGAACTATACTCCATATCTTGTAATAACCTATAATGGAAAAGAATCTGAAAAAATACACATATATATGTGTATATATACACATATATATGTATATATATACACATATATATGTATGTATAAATGAATCGCTTTACTGTATACCTGAAGCTAACAGAACATTGTAAATTAACTATGCTTCAATAAAAAAATTTTTAATAATATGGTGCATATTGGTAAAATGTGTAAAACATGATGCATGCTGCAGAGTCACCTCTGCTCTCAGCTTGCCCACTCAGTTCTGTGAGTACTTGATTCCCCAGCACTTGTCTTCACCTGCACTACTGCAAAACAGTCATTCCCACTCTATGTCATCGTATCATTTGCCTTTTGCTTGGTGTGAATGTATTGTTGATAACATTATGTCTGACTTTATTTCCTTTCCTCATTAACTCTCAACAGTTAAAGTAGTACCACTGCGTGCCAAACAACAGTATCAATGCAAACGTAAACATGGACTTGAAATTGCATAAAGGTGCATTAATAGAATAAGAATAAACTTATATTGAATATGTTTTTTATCATCACCTAAATAAAAACACAATATTTTCAAACTATCATTCTTACTCCAAAGAATATAAATGTAGACACCATTTTAGGAAGCATGGTGTCAATGAGATATATTTTATATAGTTTTATTCTTCTCAGAGCAGTTGATGGTAGATTAAATGACTATTTTCTACATTTTCTGTGGAGATTGATATCAAACTGAGACACATTATTTGGTTGTCCCAAGTAACCTATGAGTTTCTTGTCATTTATCTAAAACTCTGTGACAAATCAGACTTGATTTATTCCAAAGTAGTGTTTCATAGGCTATAAGCAGATGGCAGGAAAGGGAAAGATAATGGGAATTTACACAAATGTATCAGTATATGCTTTTTATTTTAAATGAAGTATAATTGATTTACAATATTATATGAGTTTCAGGAGTACAGCAGAATGATTCAGTACTTTTACAGATTATACTCAATTAAAAGTTATTACAAGATAATGGCTATAAGTCCCTGTGCTATACAAAATATCCTTGTTGCTTATATATTTTATACACAGTAGTTTATATCTCTTAATCCCTTACCCCTAACCTGCTCCTCCCCCCCCACCCTCTCCCCTCTGGTAACCACTACTCTGTTCTCTGTACCTGTGAGTCTGTTTCTGTTTTGCTATATACATTCATTTGTATTATTTTTTAGATTTCACATATAAGTGATATCATACAGTATTTGTCTTTCTCTCTCTGACTTACTTAACTAAGCATAATATTCTCTAGGTCCATCCATGTTGCTGCAAATGGCAATAATTCATTCTTTTTTATGGCTGAGTAATATTCTGTTGTATATATATACCACATCTTCTTAAGCCAGTCATCTGTTGATGGACACTTGGGTTGCTTCCAGGTATTGGCTATTGTAAATAGTGCTGCTATGACCAATGGGGTTCATGTATTTTTTCAAATTAGTGTTTGTGTTTTCTTCGGATGTATGCCCAGGATGCGAATTACTGGATCATATGGTAGCTCTATTTTTAGTTTTGTAAGGAACCTCCATACTGTTTTCCATAATGGCTGCACCAATTTACATTCCTACCAACAGTGTACAAGGGTTCCCTTTTCTCCACATCCTCACCAACATTTGTTATTTGTAGACTTTTTGATGATAGCCATTCTGACAGGTGTGAGGAGCTATCTCATTGTGGTTTTGGTTTGTATTTCTCTGATGATTAGCAGTGTTGAGCATCTTTTCATGTGCCTGCTGGCCATTTGTATGTCTTCTTTAGAGAAATTTCTATTTAGCTCTTTTGCCCATTTTTTAACTGGGTTGTTTGGTTTTTGATATTGAGTTGTATGAGCTATTTATCTCTTTTGAATATTAATCCCTTATCAGTCATATCATTTGCAAATATTTTCTCCCACCCCATAGGTTGTCTTTTAGTTTTGTCAATTGTTTCCTTTGCTGTGCAAAAGCTTTTAAGTTTAGTAGGTCCCATTTCTTTATTTTTGCTTTTATTTCTTTTGCTTTAGGAGGCAGAGACAAAAAAATATTGCTTGTAATTTATGTCAGAGAATGTTTTGCCTATATTCTCTTGTAGGAATTTTGTGGCTTCTGGTCTTACATTTAGGTCTTTAATCTATTTTGAGTTTATTTGTGTATATGGTGTGAGAAAATATTCTAATTTCATTGTTTTACATGTAGTTGTCCAGTTTTCCCAGCACCACTTATTGAAGAGACTGTCTTTTCTCCATTGCATATTCTTGCCACTTTTGTCATAGCTAGATTAAGTGACCATAAGTGTGTGGGCTTATTTCTGGGCTCTCTATTCTGTTCCATTGATCTCTGTATCTGTTTTTGTGCCAGTACCTTGCTGTTTTGATTACTGTAGCTCTGTAGTATAGTCTGAAGTCTGGGAGAGTGGTGTCTCCAGCTTTGTTCTTCTTTTCAAGCTTGCTTTGGCAATTCAGCGTCTTTTGTGGTTTCATATGAATCTTAGGATTATTTGTTCTAGTTCTGTGAAAAATTTCATGGGTATTTTGATAGGAATTGCATTAAATCTGCTTTGGGTAGTACAGTCATTTTAGCAATATTAATTCTTTCAATCCAAGGGCACAGGATATCTTTCTATTTCTTTGTATCATCTTTAATTTCCTTTATCAATGTTTTATTGTTTTCAGAGTATGGGTCTTTTACCTCCTTGGTATTTTATTCTTTTCGAAGTGATTTTAAATGGGATTGGTTTTTCACTCTCTCTTTCTGATAGTTCATTATTAGTGTATAGAAAAGCAACAGATTTCTGTATATTAATCTTGTGTCCTGTGACTTTGCTTAATTCATTTATTGGTTCTAATAGTTTTTGGGTAGAGACTTTAGGGTATTTATATAAAGTATCATGCCATCTGCAAATAGGGACAGTTTTATTTCTTCCCTTCCAATTTGAATGCCTTTTATTTCTTTTTCTTATCTGATTGCTGTGGCTAGGACTTCCAAAACTATGTTAAATAGAAGTGGTTAAATAGCCTTATCTTGTCCCTAAATTTAGAGGAAAACCTTTCAGCTTTCCACCATTGTGTATGATGTTAGCTGTGGATTTGCCATAAATGGTCTTTATTATGTTGAGATATGTTCCTTCTGTACCCACTTTGATGAGAGTATTTATCATGAATGGAGGTTGAATTTTGTCAAATGCTTTTTCTGCATATATTGAGATGATCATATGATTTTTGTCCTTCCTTTTGGTAATGTGGCATATCACACTGATTGATTTGTGTATGTTGAGCCATTCTTGTGTCCCTGGAATAAATCCAACTTGACACAGTGTATGATCTTCTTATATACTGTTGGATTCATTTTGCTAATATTTTGTTGAGGATTTTTGCATCTGTACTCATCTAAGATATTGGCATGTAATTTTCTTTCTTTGTAGTGTCTTTGTCTGGTTTTGGTTTCAGGGTACTGGTGGCCTTGTAGAATGAATTTGGGAGTGTTCCATCCTCTTGAATTTTTTGGAATAGTTTGAGAAGGATAGGTATTAGTTCTTCGTTACATGTTTAGTAGAATTCCCCTGTAGTATAATGAATTATTTGATTGAAATAAATTTAGATTTTTATCACCCAATTTTCTTTCTTCTAAGAAATAATTAAGTAACTATATTAAATTGTTGGGATATTTTATTTGTATTCCCCAAAGTTATATAGGTTCACCTAAAACTTTCCCTTTTATCTTCTAGATTTACCCCTGAGCCACATGAGATTTCTTCAGGAGAGGAGAGCTTCATTGGCCAGGAATTGAGTGTGGGCAGAGATTCATCTTTTGTGTTGGAAGACAGTGGAAGTGACCATCTGGCTTACATTCCAAGCCAAATGTTTATGCCACAGAAATTAACAACTAAATATGAAAAAGATCAGGATTCTGAAGAAATTGCAAGTCTCACCTCTGGTAAGGAAATGAAAAGTTATAGCAGTAATTTTAAAATAACTGGATCCTCATCTTTTAACACTAATAGAGAATAAAATAAATAAGGTGGGTATAAAAAGCAACTTTTTTCAAGTTCAAGACGGTGGCTACAACTGCAGCTTTTACTTGATCTGAAGATTTAAATGGTCACAGGTACCACTCTGGAAATCACTGATAAGCTCTAAGAAATGTCCCTGATATGCTCACCAAACTTAAGATTTCTCTAGAAACCACAATTTAGGTTAGTGTGATGTAGAAGGAGGTACTATAGAGAATAACATAGCAAAAGAGGAGTTAAAATAATTTTTAAAAGTTGATCTGACCAGTGCCCCAGAATTTGTGATTTGTGATTGTACGAGAAGGTGTAAGGTTTTTTCACTGGAAATAAAATAAACTACCCCACTCTCTACATTTTTTTTTTTTTTTTTTTTTTTTTGGCTGTGTTGGGTCTTCGTTTCTGCGCGAGGGCTCTCTCCAGTTGCGGCGAGCGGGGGCCACTCCTCATCGCGGTGCGCGGGCCTCTCACTATCGTGACCTCTCTTGTTGCGGAGCACAGGCTCCAGACGCGCAGGCTCAGTAGTTGTGGCTCACGGGCCCAGTTGCTCCGCGGCATGTGGGATCCTCCCAGACCAGGGTTCGAACCCGTGTCCCCTCTATTGGCAGGCAGACTCTCAACCACTGCGCCACCAGGGAAGCCCCTACTCTATACATTTTAATGGCAAAGCAGTAATGCTTTTTGTCAGGATTTAATAGTTTCAAACAAATCAGATCATAGAATTTTGGCTGTATTTTCATTTAAAAGGGTGAGAATTCTAAACAGACTATTCAGCTATTCCATCTATGTATCTAGAGTCTCACAAAATGCTTATTTGGCCAGAATGCCAGCATTTAAAGCATTATGTCGTAAGTATCATGTGTGATGTTAGAATATGCAAGCTTGAAAGAAAAGGTGGCCAATCTCATAATAGTCATTCTTAGTAATTTCCTTGGATAAATAAATGTTCTTTTCCTTGGGTTCAACACTGATGTCCCCATATTTCCCCCCTATTTCTAAAATATACATGTTTGAATTTTGTCTTTAAAGCAGCTAAGCTTTCCTTTATAGAAGCTAGACTTGAGAATTAAAAAGTCAATTACTCATTAGTTGAAAAATAAGACTTTTTTAAAAAAGTAATGAAGTAAACCTGGATGTACGTAGTTCCTTGGCATTAAGGCATTCAAGTGTGTGATTTCTTATTTGAAACAGGTTTTTATCATTATATAGACATAGCTTAAAGAAGAAAATACAAAATTTGTTCTTCTTAAAGGATGCAGTTAATTTGAGGTATTTATTTCAACGGTATGGTTATTACAACAGCCCTCAAGGCATAGGAATTTATTATGGTTTGGTTTAGGAAGAATAAAAAAGAAAAAGAGAAGTTATTTTGGCAGAGTTGGAATACCCAATTGTCATTTGTGATAGTATTGTTAGTGGTAAGCATTTTAAAGTCTAATAATTCAGAAGTGTGAAACTTTTCAAGAAAGAATTAATTGGATATTTAAGGGAAAAAAGGAGAAACTCATCTTTGCAGCCATCTTTAATGACTGTTGTTCAGTAATAATAGAAACACTTTTCATTTGGTTTTTCAGATGTCTGGGTATCAAGATACTCATAACCAGTTTAAGGTCCAATTTGGCTGCAGAAATAATTGTTGCATGGCTCTATAGGAAAAAAATGTCAATTTGCTGTTACACCCACCACACCCAATTTCTCTTGCGGTGGATTGAAGTGTGTTGGGAGTTCTGTGGAGGATTATGTTGAGTTGTGATTGCCTGGAAACAGAGTCTCAGACCTAAGGATAATATATATTTTTTATCCTTTAAATAAATCTGAGTCTCAGATCATCAGTGTTGTCTAGGGACTTCATACTATTCCTTTCTTTCTTTTTTTCTTTTTAAAATCATTGCTAGCTAGTTGTCAAAAGCTGCTGAGAACTTTCTGTATAATGTGCCATCCTCAAGGAGAGTAAATTGTAGTTCAGATATTTTATCTAGTCGCTAAGAGATGAGCTTTGATACGTTCCAGATGTATTGCACAAATAAAAAGATTGATAACTTCTGTAAGAACTTCCACATGCTATGCTTTTTACTCATTTATAATGTGATTCTTATGGCCAAGGGCTGAATTTTGTGCCCTTGAACAGAGAGTCCTGGGGAAGTCAAGAACCTTAACCATTTAAGAAACTTTTAGAGTTCCCAGAGTACTGTGGGCTGGCAATGAGTTGTGTATCACTCTCTTTCACAAGAAACACAACCACTATCTCTCTACCTAGGCCTCTCCCTTGCTTCTTCCTCCCTACTCCAGTTTCCAAGTTCATCCTTAATTCCATCACCTTTCCTGGCCCTCTCCACTCCTTACAGCAGCTCAAAGACAATTTGTATCAGGATCACCTGGAAGCCCTTCACAAGCATAGATTCCTAAGCCCTTCTCAGTACTACTGCTTCATATTTAGGGGTGTGAGTGGCCAGGAAAAAGCCACAAGTTTTAAAACCACCACGGGTGATTTTTGTAGGTCCTCATTTTTCAGATCCACTATTCTAGTGATTCTCAAAAAGTGTGTCCGTAAACCAGCCGCATCAGCATCACCTGGGAACTCGTTAGAAATGCACTGATCCTGGACCTACTGAAGCAGAAACTGGAGGTGGGGCTCAGCCATCTGATTTTTAACAAGCGAAAAATCTGATCCAGGCTGAAGTTTAAGAACTACTGTGCATGCTACCACTTTGGTGTGCTTTCAGATTTGCTCTGTGTTCTCAGCTAAAAGCAATTGAGTAACTAGTATCACAGAACAGAAGAATTCCTATTGTCAAAGGGATCCAGGTAAACTGGATTATAATTTTATTTTACTCATCCAAGAACACTGAACATTCATCCACCCATCTATTCATCCAACATCTATCCAACAAGACATTTTAAGATCCAAATATGTAGGGGTTATCTAGAGATACTATTATGCATTTTGACCACGGCATCCACAATATAAAAATTCCTTGGAAAATTCAGTTGCTCTTAATTACTCACCAATGGAATACACATAGTTCTTTGGAATTATGTAATGAAAAATGGGTGGTTTAATTCTAATTAAATTGCAACTGTTGACCCAATGGTGAGCCTAGCACTTTCTCAAAGATGCTATGTTAACTAATACTTAAGATACAGTTAGTCTATTGTCAAGATTAAAGAGGGACAGGATAATTTTTAATGAATGTTAAATACCAACCCAAACTCAGCCTAGGGCACACTCATAGCTTTAAGCACTCCCTGGCCTTAGGATAATTTCAGCTGACGTTCTTTTCAATGAATTTTATTAAGAAATAAGAGGCAACACTTCCCTCTTCAAACTAGGCTGGAGTTGTGCTCAAGGGAATTTGCATGGATTTTGCTTTACATTTTTATTTTGCTAACTTTGATCGTGATCTACAATCAGGTTTTTTTTTTAAGCCAATGTATCTTTTGATTTTGAATCAATCATAAGGTATTAGAGCTGGAAAGGTATTTAGTGATTAGCCCTTGCAAATTCACCTGGGGATGATTCCACCCTGCTCTACCCTAGGAGACATATTGCAATGTCTGGAGACATTTTTAGTTGTCATAACTGGAGGGTGCTACTGGCATCTAGTGGGTAGAGGCCACAGATGCTGCTAAACATCCTACAATGCACACAGGACATCCTCTCACAACAAAGAATTATCCAGTCAGACTGTCAATAGTGAAAGAAACCCTGTTTTAGAAGAAACTTCAAGCCCCCAAGCTCAGGGAACTAAAACATTCAGTATAGGGACTCAAGATTTCTACACCCTGTCCACTGTTTCCCAGTACACCCTCAGGATTCTGCTAATTTTTAAAAAATTGTAAAAGTACTATCATACCATATAAAATTGTAATACAGAGTCACAAATCACACAATTTAGCAGACTGAGCTATTTGTAGTGTGGAGTACAGTTTTTGGTTTTTCCACAGGCATATAGGTTTACATAGTTTTATTCAATTTCATATCCTGCTTTTCACATATGCTATACATTTTACATATTGCTGCAAGCTTCATACTGATTTTTCTGTGTTCTCATAATGTTACTTTCAATGAATGAATGTATTTAACTATTTATCTGTTGTTGAACACTTAGCTTGCTTCCAATTTTTGCTGTCACATGTTGAACTTGAAGACATATATCTTCTGCTACATTTAAATCTGTACTGGAATTAAATGCAGCAGAACTGGCTTCTGAGTCACCCAATGGAGCAGTCGCCCAGCTGAATGTCCTACTTTCATATCTGTACACATGCTAAAGAGGTCAGTGATAGAATTGGGATCATGTCTGAATTGTAATGACATGTTTCATGAATGCTTTAGGAAATCTCAATCATCTGGTTGCTCTTTGGGGGATAAACTGAGTCTCCTGTTCATTTTAAGCTGTGGACTGAGGTTGTGACATTCACTTTTGCTTGAGAATTTATTGTATAGTTATTATACTTTGGGTGTCTTCCTTGAAGATTTTGCATGCGGCAGAGCTAATGTGAACTGCGAGTTCAGGGGATGTGGATGATTTGACTTCATGGAGGCTGCTTCTGTAGATCTCATGCAATCATTTGTTGCAATTACTAAAGCAATGTTCTATAGTGTTAGCAACACGTGTTTTCATGGGAACCCTTTGCTAATGGAATAAAACGTAGATAGTTGAAGTGATAATTGGGTGATGGTGGTGGTGGCGATCGACAAAGCAGTGGCAGCCCTCATTGAGGGCTTCCTATAGGAAAGGACTCTGCCAAGCATCTACATGGATTTTCCTATGAATACCTATGCAGCAAATATGTATTTGACTCCTGTTCTGAATTAAGCCCCATGCTAGTCTTTTGGGGGGTTAGAAAGATTTAAAAAAAAAAGATTCAGACAGAGGCCCTGTCTTCAAGGAGCTTGTAGTCTGGTAATCAAAGTATACTCTGAGTTAAAAAATTTAAAAAAAGCCTAATACAAGTAAGAAAGTATTCAGTTTAATAAAAAGTGCAGATGGAATGCTTTGGGGGCCAGTATTCATTTCAGCATTGTATTCACTGTCTCACTTGATGATCAACCAATGCATGAGAAATAATAGTAATGACAGAAGCTACCACTTATTTAGTGCAACTATGCGCCGGGCACTTTATATACATGATTTAACTTAATCCTTACCCTGAAAATCTATTATTATTATTATAATGACTATTACATATTACAGATGAGGACACTGATGCAAAGGTTAAGATCCTTAAGCAACATCACACAGCTTCTAAGCGGCAGAGCCAGGATTCAAATCCATGCCCATTTCCACAAAAACGTTAACTTAACAATGTAGTGTGTGTTGTCTGGCAAGGGCATTGTTTGCATTTTCAAATGACGGAATATATCCAGCTGCCAAATTTCACGATCATCACGTCATCAATGGGAGAGCTTTTTTTAAAACAATTTTGGTGGTACAATTCAATTTTTAAATTTTAATTTAATTATTTTTCTCTCATGCTTTTTTATAAACCATACATGAATAAAGCCATAAATATTTATTAATTCTTTTTTTAGCATCTTTATTGGAGTATAATTGCCTTAAAATGTTGTGTTAGTTTCTGCTGTATAACAAAGTGAATCAGCTATACAGATACTTATAAACCCATATCCCCTCCCTTTTTCATCTCCCTCCCACCCTCCCTATCTCACACCCTATCTCACCCCTCTAGGTGGTCACAAAGCACCGCGCTGATCTCCCTGTGCTATGCAACTACTTCCCACTAGCTATCTATTTTATATTTGGTAGTGTATATATGTCCATGCCACTCTCTCACTTCGTCCCAGCTTAACCTTCGCCCTCCCTGTGTCCTCAAGTCCATTCTCTGCGTCTGCGTCTTTATTCCTGCCCTGCTCGTCGGTTCATCAGAACCATTTTTTTTTTTTTTGGATTCCATATATATATGTTAGCATATGGTATTTGTTTTTCTCTTTCTGACTTACTTCACTGTCTATGACAGACTCAAGGTCCATCCACCTCATTACAAATTACTCAATTTCATTTCTTTTCATGACTGAGTAATATTCCATTGTATATATGTGCCACATCTTCTTTTTTTTTTTTTAACGTTTTTATTGGAGTATAATTGCTTTACAATGCTGTGTTAGTTTCTGATTTATAACAAAGTGAATCAGTTATACATATACATATATCCCCATATCTCTTCCCTCTTGCGTCTCCCTCCCTCCCACCCTCCCTATCCCACCCTTCTAGCTGATCACAAAGCACCAAGCTGATCTCCCTGTGCTGTGTGACTGCTTCCCACTAGCTATCTATTTTACATTTGGTAGTGTATATATGTCCATATATACACTACCACTCTCTCACTTTGTCCCAGCTTACCCTTCCCCTCCCCATGTCCTCAAGTCCATTCTCTAGTAGGTCAGCATCTCTATTCCCATCTTGCCCCTAGGTTCTTCATGACCAATTTTTCTTCTTTTCTTTTTTTTTAGATTCCATATATATGTGTTAGCATACGGTATTTATTTTTCTCTTTCTGACTTACTTCACTCTGTATGAAAGACTCTAGGTCCATCCACCTCGTTACAAATAACTCAATTTCATTTCATTTTATGGCTGAGTAATATTCCATTGCATATATGTGCCACATCTTCTTTATCCATTCATCTGTTGATGGACACTTAGGTTGCTTCCATGTCCTGCCTATTGTAACTAGTGCTGCAATGAACATTGTGGTACATGTCTTTTTGAATTATGGTTTTCTCAGGGTATATGCCCAGTAGTGGGATTGCTGGGTCATATGGCAGTTCTATTTTTAGTTTCTTGAGGAACCTCCATACTGTTCTCCATACTGGATGCCTCAATTTACATTCCCACCAACAGTGCAAGAGTGTTCCCTTTTCTCCACACCCTCTCCAGCACTTATTGTTTCTAGATTTTTTGATGATGGCCATTCTGTCCAATGTGAGGTGATACCTCATTGTGGTTTTGACTTGCATTTCTCTAGTGATTAGTGATGTTGAGCATCTTTTCATGTGCCTGTTAGCCATCTGTATGTCTTCTTTGGAGAAATGTCTATTTAGATTTTCCACCCATTTTTGAATTGGGTTGTTTGTTTTTCTGATATTGAGCTGTATGAGCTGCTTATAGATTTTGGAGATTAATCCTTTGTCAGTTGCTTCGTTTGCAAATATTTTCTCCTATTCTGAAGGTTGTATTTTCATCTTGTTTATGGTTTCCTTTGCTGTGCAAAAGCTTTTAAGTTTCATTAGGTCCCATTTGTTTATTTTTGTTTTTATTTCCATTTCTCTAGGAGGTGGGTCAAAAAGCATCTTGCAGTGATTTATGTCATAGAGTGTTCTGCCTATGTTTTCCTCTAAGAGTTTTATATTGTCTGGCCTTACATTTAGGTCTTTAATCCATTTTGAGTTTATTTTTGTGTATAGTGTTATGGAGTGTTCTAATTTCATTCTTTTACATGTAGCTATCCAGTTTTCCCAGCACCACTTATTGAAGAGACTGTCTTTTCTCCATTGTATATTCTTGCTTCCTTTATCAAAAATAAGGTGACCATATGTGCATGGGTTTATCTCTGGGCTTTCTATCCTGTTCCATTGATCTATATTTCTGTTTTTGTGCCAGTCTTGATTACTGTAGCTTTGTAGTATAGGAAGTCAGGGAGCCTGATTCCTCCAGCTCCGTTTTTCTTTCTCAAGATTGCTTTGGATATTTGGGGTCTTTTGTGTTTCCATAGAAATTGTGAAAATTTTTGTTCTAGTTCTGTGAAAAATGCCATTGGTAATTTGATAGGGATTGCACTGAATCTGTAGATTGCTTTTGGTAGTATAGTCATTTTCGCAATGTTGATTCTTCCAATCCAAGAACATGGTATAGCTCTCCATCTGTTTGTATCATCTTTAATTTCCTTCATCAGTGTCATAGTTTTCTGCATACAGGGCTTTTGTTTCCTTAGGTAGCTTTATTCCTAGGCATTTTATTCTTTTGGTTGAAATGGTAAATGGGAGTGTTTCCTTAATTTCTCTTTCTGACTTTTCATCATTAATGTATAGAAATACAAGATATTTCTGTGCATTAATTTTGTATTCTGCTACTTTACCAAATTCATTGATTAGCTTTAGTAGTTTTCTGGTAGCATCTTTAGGATTCTCTATGTATACTATCATGTGATCTGCAAACAGTGACAGTTTTACTTCTTTTCCGATTTGGATTCCATTTTTTTTCTTTTTCTTCTCTGATTACCATGGCTAAAACTTCCAAAACTGTCTTGAATAATAGTGGTGAGGGTGGGCACCCTTGTCTTGTTCCTGATCTTAGAGGAAATGGTTTCAGTTTTTCACCATTGAGAATGATGTTGGCTGTGGGTTTGTCATACATGGCCTTTATTATGTTGAGGTGGGTTCCCTCTATGCCTACTTTCTGGAGAGTTTTTATCCTAAATGGGTGTTGAATTTTGTCAAAAGCCTTTTCTGTATCTACTGAGATTATCCTACGGTTCTTATCTTTCAATTTGTTAATATGGTATATCACATTGATTGATTTGCGTATATTGAAGAATCCTTGCATTCCTGGGATAAACCCCACTTGATCATGGTGTATGACCTTTTAGTGTGCTTTTGGATTCTGTTTGCTAGTATTTTGTTGAGGATTTTTGCATCTGTGTTCGTCTGTGATATTAGCCTGTAGTTTTCTTTCTTTGTGACATCTTTGTCTGGTTTTGTTGTTAGGGTGATGGTGGCTTCGTAGAATGAGTTTGGGAGTGTTCCTCCCTCTGCTATATTTTGGAAGTGTTTGAGAAGGATAGGTCTTAGGTCTTCTCTAAATGTTTCATAAAATTCACCTGTGAAGCCATCTGGTCCTAGGTTTTTGTTTGTTGGAAGATTCTTAATCACAGTTTCAATTTCATTACTTGTGATTGGCCTGTTCATATTTTCTATTCCTTCCTGGTTCAGTCTTGGAAGGTTGTACTTTCTATGAATTTGTCCATTTCTTCCAGGTTGTCCATTTTATTGGCATATAGTTGCTTGTGGTAGTCTCTCTGATCCTTTTTATTCTGCAGTGTCAGTTGTTACATCTCCATTTTCATTTCTAGTTCTGTTGATTTGAGTCCTCTCCCTTTTTTTCTTGATGAGTCTGGCTAATGGTTTATCAATTTTGTTTATCTTCTCAAAGAACCAGCTTTCATTTTTCTTAATCTTTGCTATTGTTTCCTTCATTTCTTTTTCATTTATTTCTGAACTGACCTTTATGATTTCTTTCCTTCTGCCAACTTTGGGGTTTTTTTGTTGTTCTTCTTCTTCTTTCTCTAATTGCCTTAGGTATAAGGTTAGGTTGTTTATTTGAGATTTTTCTTGTCTCTTGGGGTAGGATTGTATTGCTATAAACTTACCTCTTAGAACTGCTTTTGCTGCATTCTATAGGTTTTGGATCATCATGTTTTCATTGTCATTTGTCTCTAGGTTTTTTTTGATTCCTCTTTGATTTCTTCAGTGATAACTTGGTTATTTAGTAGCATATTGTTTAGCCTCCATGTGTTCGTATTTTTTACAGTTTTTTCCCTGTAATTGATATCTAGTCTCATAATGTTGTTGTCGGAAAAGATATTTGATACGATTTCAATTTTCTTAAATTTACTGAGGCTTGATTTTTGACCCAAGATATGATCTTTCCTGGAGAATGTTCCATGTGAACTTGAGAGGAAAGTGTATTCTGTTGTTTTTGGATAGAATGTCCTTTAAATATCAATTAAGTCCACCTGGTCTAATGTGTCATTTAAAGCTTGTGTTTCCTTATTTATTTTCATTTTGGATAATCTGTCCATTGGTGAAAGTGGGGTGTTAAAGTCCTCTACTATTATTGTGTTACTATCGATTTCCCCTTTTATGGCTGTTAACATTTGCCTTATGTATTGAGGTGTTCCTATGTTGGGTGCATAAATATGTACAATTGTTATATCTTCTTCTTGGATTGATACCTTGATCATTATGTAGTGTCCTTCTTTGTCTCTTGTAATAGTCTTTATTTTAAAGTCTATTTTGTGTTATATGAGAATTGCTACTCCAGCTTTCTTTTGATTTCCATTTTCATGGAATATCTTTTTCCATCCCCTCCCTTTCAATCTGCATGTGTCTCTAGATCTGAAGTGGGTCTCTTGTAGACAGCATATATACGGCCCTTGTTTTTGTATCCATTCAGCCAGTCTATGTCTTTTGTTTGGGGCAATTAATCCATTTACATTTAAGGTAATTATTGTTCTGTATGTTCCTATTACCATTTTCTTAATTGTTTTGGGTTTATTATTGTAGGTCTTTTCCTTCTCTTGTGTTTCCCACCTAGAGAACTTCCTTTAGCATTTGTTGTAGAGCTGGTTTGGTGATGCTGAATTCTCTTGGCTTTTGCCTGTCTGTAAAGGTTTTAATTTCTCTGTCAAATCTGAATGAGATCCTTGCTGGATAGAGTAATCTTCGTTGTAGGTTTTCCCCTTTCATCACTTTAAATATGTCCTACCACTCCCTTCTGTCTTGCAGAATTTCTGCTGAAAGATCAGCTGTTAACCTTATGGGGATTCCCTTGTGTGTTATTTGTTGTTTTTCCCTTGCTGCTTTTAATATTTTTTCTTTGTGTTTAATTTTTGATAGTTTGATTAATATTACTATTTCCTTTCTCATGTTAGAGATGTTTTCAACTATAATCTCTTCAAATATTTTCTCAGACCTTTTCTTTTTCTCTTCTTCTCTTGGGATCCCTATAATTCGAATGTTGGTGCATTTAATGTTGTCCCAGAGGTCTCTGAGACTGTTCTCACTTCTTTTCGTTCTCTTTTCTTTATTCTGCTCTGTGGCAGTTGTTTCCAATATTCTATCTTCCAGGTCGCTTATCCATTCTTTTGCCTCAGTTATTCTGTTACTGATTCCTTCTAGAGTATGTTTAATTTCATTTATTGTGTTGTACATCATTGTTTGTTTGCTCTTTAGTTCTTCTAAGTCCTTGTTAAAAGTTTCTTGTATTTTCTCCATTCTATTTCCAAGATTTTGGATCATGTTTACTATCATTACTCTGAATTGTTTTCAGGTAGACTGCCTATTTCCTCTTTATTTGTTTGGTCTGGTGGGTTTTTACCTTGCTTCTTCATCAGCTGCATATTTCTATGTGTTCTCATTTTGTTTAAGTTAGTGTGTTTGGGGTTGCCTTTTCACAGGCTGCAGGTTCATAGTTCATGTTATTTTTGGTGTCTGCCCCCAGTGGATGAGTTTGGTTCAGTGGCTTGTGTAGGCTTCCTTGTGGGGGGGACTGGTGCCTGTGCTCTGGTGGGTGGGGCTGGATCTTGTCCTTCTTGTGGGCAGGGCCGAATCCTGTGGTATGTTTTGGGGTGTCTGTGAACTTAGTATGACTTTAGGCAGCCTCTCTGCTAATGGGTGGGTTTGTGTTCCTGTCTTGCTAGTTGTTTGTCATGGGGTGTCCAGCACTGGAGCTTGCTGGATGTTGGGTGGAGCTGAGTCTTAGTGTTGAGACAGATCTCTGGGAGAGCTCTCACTGATTAATATTACATGGGGCCGGGAGGGCTCTGTTGGACCAATATCCTGGATTTGGCTCTCCCACCTCGGAAGCTCAGGCCTGACACCCGGCCGGAGCACCAAGAGTCTACCAGCCACACGGCTAGGAAGAAAAGGAAAAAAAAGAAACAAACAGATAGAGTCCCCAAACAAATGGTAAAACAAATCTAAACAAACAAAATCACACAAAGAAACATACACACACACACTCACAAAAAGAGAAGAAAAGAAAAAAGGAAAAGAACAACCAAACCAATAAACAAATACACCAGTGATAACAAGCACTAAAAACTAAACTAAGATAAACATAAAACCAAAAACAAATCAGACACAGAAAGCAAACCCCAAGTCTACAGTTGCTCCCAAAGTCCACTGTCTCAATTTTGGGAACATTTGTTGTGTATTCAGGTATCCACAGATGCAGGGTTTATCAAGTTGATTGCGGGGATTTAATCTGCTGCTCCTGAGGCTGCACAGAGAAATTTCCCTTTGTCTTCTTTGTTTGCACAGCTCCTGGGGTTCAGCTTTGGTTTTCGCCCCGCCTCAGCATGTAGGCCACCCTCAGGTGTCTGTTCCCCACCTAGACAGGAGGGGGTCAAAGCAGTGGCTGATTAGGTCTCTTTTGTGCACTCAGGCCGGGGAGAGGGAGGGGTACCATAGCCATAATTGGAATGCAGGGCGAGCCTGCCGCAGCAGAGGCTGGCATGATATTGCAACAGCCTGAGGCACACCATGTGTTCTTCTATGGAAGTTGTCCCTGGCTCACAGGTCCCTGGGTGTGTGGTAGTGTGACCTCCACTTGCATATAGGATTCTTGGTAACAGCAGCAGCATTAGCGGTCCATGCCCATTTCTGGGGTCTGAGATGATAGCCACAGCTCATGCCTGGCTCTGGAGCTCACTTAGGTCGTGCTCTGCCATCTGTGGGCACACAGAACAGGAAGTCCCTCTCCTCATGCACCCCAAAACAATGGTCTCTTGCCTATCCAGCAGCTCCAGACTTTTTCCCAGACTCCCTCCTAGCTAGCTGTGGCGCACTAGCCCCCTTTAGGCCGTGTTCACGCAGCCAACCCCAGTCCTCTCCATGGGGTCTGACCTCTGAAGCCCAAGCTTCAGCTCCCAGCCCCCACCCACCCCGGCAGGTGAGCAGACAAGTCTCCCAGGCTGGTGAGTGCTGGTCGACACCCATCCTCTGTGCAGGAATCTCTCCACTTTGCCCCCTGCGCCCCTGTTGCTGTGCTCTCCTCCGTGGCTCTGAAGCTTCCCCCCTGTCCACCCCCCACCTCTGCCAGTGAAGGATCTTCCTAATGTGTGGCAACTTTTCCTTCTTCACAGCTCCCTCCCAGAGGTGCAGGTCCCATCCCTATTTATTTGTCTCTGTTTTTTCTCTTTTCTTTTTTCAGGTACGTGGGGATTTTCTTGCTTTTTGTGAAGTCTGAGGTCTTATGCCAGTGTTCAGTAGGAGTTGTTCCACATGTAGATGTATTTTTGATGTATTTGTGGGGAGGAAGGTGATCTCCACATCTTACTCCTCTGCCATATTGAAGGTATCTTTAATTTAATTTCTAAAAATTCCTGCTTATAACTCATTTAGAGGACATAAGACCAGAATAAATTGGCCTTATAAACTGCTTATAAACTCATCCAGATGCCAGAGCAAAAACTAACACCATTAAAACCAAAATACCACTATTTACAATAGCCAAGACATGGAAACAACCTAAATGTCCATCAACAGATAGATGGATAAAGAAGATGTGATGTATATATACAATGGAATATTACTCAACCATAAAAAATAATGAAATAATGCCATTTGCAGCAACATGGATGGACCTAGAGATTATCATACTAAATGAAATAAGTCAGACTGAGAAAGACAAATATTATATGATATCACTTATATATAGACTCTAAAATACAACACAAATGATATTATTTATGAAACAGAAACAGACTCACAGACATAGATAACAAACTTATGGTTACAAAAGTGGGAGGGATAAATTAGGAGTTCATGATTAAAATATACACACTGCTATATATAAAATAGATATACATCAAGGACCTTCTGTATAGTACAAGGAACTACACTCAATATCTTGTAATAACCTATAATGGAAAAGAATCTAAAAAAGAATATATATATATATGTATAACTGAATCACTTTGCTGTATACCTGAAATTAACACAACACTGTAAATCAACTACATTTCAACAAAAATTTTAAAAAAACAAAGATCCATGTGGTCTGGGTATAAATAACTCCTAAGGCATGCATGACTTTTCTCAGTGTGCTGGTACCTTTCTGTAGATTGTTGTTTCAGAGTGTGACATAGATGGCAAGAGTGAGTTGTTTGGACCAAGTGCCACCTAGAAAAGTCTAGGCCAAGAAAGATATTTATTCTGTCTTCAGGGAAAATTATGAAGTCGATTTTAAGACAGTGACTCCTACTTGTTCAGGCAAGTGGTGGAGAGAGGAACACATCTAACAAAACAAGAGATTGAAAAATATGTCTCTATTTCCCTTTGGCATAAAATCAATGACACACAGTCAGAGACACATAAGAGACCATAAGAGACTTGTGCCCCAGCCTAGAGCTTGACCAGTGGCCTCACCAGACAGGCCTGGGTTGGCAGTGTGAAATGGAGAGGTGTGTAAGTCATTCCAACTCCTCTGCAGTTAAAGTATGCATAAACACAACAGAATGAGCTTGTACGCATGTCCATTGTGTTCCACTAATATCAGCTGACTTTGCATTTTTTGGAAATTCTGGTTTACAGAATATAGTATCATGGGTAGGATTTTCAGATATCTGAGACTTTTCTCTGTTTTTTTCCCTTCTAAAAAATATATTTATAGAGTGCTTAGGATATGCTAGGCACTGTGAAATTTTTATTTAATTCTCTCAAAAACCTTATAAGGTTATAGTTTATTATAACAATTTTATAATTTTTTAGATAATGTAACAGAGGCATGGGAGAGACTCAGAATCACAGAGCTAACAAATGGTATAGACTGACCTCAAACTCCAAAAGTTCTGCTCATAACCACTGTTCCATAATGCCTAGAGAAGAAAATACTGCAAATTTTATTTAACGGCTTACTTTTGGAAGAAAACTTTCTTTAGTAACTTCAATCACTAGGAATAGCATTGACTGAGACCCTTGTTCTTCAAACCAAGTCCTGGGCCTTTGGCAAGGTGGCTAATGTGTTCCTTAATGTGTCTGTTCCACCCTCAAATCTGATGAGCAGTTCTTCTGAAGGTGTTACACAGAGCTGGGTGCAAATCCTGCCTCTACCACTTACAGGCTGTCTTTTCTTGACCAAGTCATTTGCCCCCTCCAAGACTCAGCTTGCTCATCTGTAAAATGGGTGCAATGATAATTTCATCCTTATAGTGCTGTGTGGAATATTAAATGAGAGGAGATAGGCATGGAGCTGAGCACAAGACCTGAAGCATACTGGATGCTCAATTCAATACTGAGAAAATGGAAAAATTGAAAAAGAAAGCATTGCCAGACTCATAGGAAGTCTTATAAAAAAGGTTAACTTGAAAAATATCTGCTGCAGTCCTTGTGGACAGAAATGTACATATAAAGTAGCCACAATTGTGCATATAGCTTGCCTATAGAGAACACATGGCTAATTTTGGCCCCTGTACAAATTCCAAGGCAGACCACAAGATAACGCATGCATATCTTGAGATTTCTCACAAATACCATAGCTCCACAGCATATGCAATCCCAGTCCAGATGGCTCAATCTCCCTCAATTCCCTTTCCACCTCCGCTTCTCCCAAAATTTACTGGAGTACACCTGGCCCTGTGGCTTAAATCTCAGCCGAAATTAGGCTAATCCCTGTGGGGCACTTCCCTGGAAATCCAGCTGCATCCCTCATTCCTTTCAAGCCATAACAAGTGAGCAAACCCTTCCTCCTCTGCCATTCTGAGGAAATTCTTCCACAGAGTTAGAGATAAGAATTTGGCATGGTGACATTTCCAGAAAATACACAACATTGCTCTGAGCTGTGGGTAATCTTTATCCACACTTCTGCCAGATTTTCTTGAAGGAAAATGTTTTTAAAGGCCAAATCTTTCCTAATAAGATAATTTAGACTCAAAGCAGAATAATCATAGGTGATTATTTAGTGTTTGACTAAATTTTAAAGTTCAGCATTTAACTTCTTTGATTCTCATGCTAATCCTGTAATAGGTAGAGAACCTATTTTTAGAGATTTTAGAGGTAAAATATACCTCTTTAGAAAATAGTTCTGCTGGGTACTTTGGAAAAGGATTGAGATTTTGCTCATTTATAAAGAGAAAACTGGAAAAAAAGAGTACTATTTCTGGTGTGGGCAATGTATGAAAAAATATTTTACTAACATGGTAAGTCAACCCTTCCTCTTATTTTAATGAAGTATAGTTTATTTACAATATTATATTAGTTTCAGTTGTACAACATAGTGGTTCAATATTTTTATAGATTATATTTCATTTAAAATTATTATAAAATATTTGCTATATTCCCTGTGCTGTAAAATATATCCTTGTAGCTTATTTACTTTATACATAGTAGTTTGTACCTCTTAATCCCTTACCTCTATCTTGCCCCTTCCCCCTTCCCTCTCTTCACTGGTAACCACTGGTTTGTTCTCTGTATCTGTGAGTTTGTTTCATTACATTCATTTATTTGTTTTATTTTTTAGATTCCACATAAAAGTAGAAACATACAATATTTGTCTTTGTATGACTTATTTCACTAAGCATGGTATCCTCCAGGTCCATCTATGTTGTTGCAAATGGCAAAATTTCATTCTTTTTTTATGACTGAGTAATATTTCATGTGTGTGTGTGTATGTATATGTATATGTATATATATATATATATATATGTAATGTCTTCTTTATCCATTCATCAGATGGTGGACACTTAAGTTGCTTCCATATCTTGGCTATTATAAATAATGCTGCTATGAACATTGGGGTGCATGTATCTTTTCAAATTAGTGTCTTCACTTTCCTCAGATACATACCCAGGAGTGGGATTGCTGGATCATATGGTAGTTCTGTTTCTAGTATTTTTGTGTGTGGAACCTCCATACCGTTTTCCATAGTGGCTGCACCAATTTACATTCCCACCAACAGTGTAGGAGGGTTCCCTTTTCTTCACATCCTCACCAGCATTTGTTATTTGTGACTCTTTGATGATGGCTATTATGACAGGTGTGAAGTGATATCTCACTGTGGTTTTGATCTGTATTTCTCTGATGATTAGCAATGTTGATCATTTTTACATGTGCCTGTTGGCCATCTGTATTTCTTCTTTGTAAAAAGGTCTCTTCAGGTCTTCTGCTATTTTTTTGATTGGGTTGTTTTTTTGATATCAAGTTCTACGAGCCCGTTATATATGTTGAATATTAACCGCTTATCAGTCATATCATTTGCAAATATTTTCTCCCATTCAGTAAGTTGTATTTTTGTTTTGTCGATGGCTTCCTTTGAGGTGCAAAACTTTTAAGTTTCATTAGGTCCCATTTCTTTATTTTTGCTTTCTTTTTTCTTTGCCTTAGGAGCCAGATCCAAAAAATTATTGCTACAATTTATGTCAGAGAGTGTTTTGCCTATGTTCTCTTGTAGGAATTTTGTGGTTTCTGGTCTTATATTGAAGTGTTTAGTCCATTTTGAGCTTATTTTAGTATATGGTATGAGGAAATTTTCTAATTTCATTGTTTTACATGTAGCTGTCCAGTTTTCCCAGTACCACTTATTGAAGAGGCTCTTTTCTCCATTGTATATTCTTGCCTCCTTTGTTGTAGATTAATTAACCATAAGTGTGTGGGCTTATTTCTGGGCTCTCTATTCTGTTCCATTGATCTATGTGTCTGTTTTTGTGCCAGTACCTTGCTGTTTTGATTATTGTAGCTTTGTAGTGTAGTCTGAAGTCTGGGATGGTGGTATCTCCAGCTTTGTCCTTTTTTCTCAATATTGCTTTGGTTATTCAGGATCTTTTGTGGTTTCACATGAATTTTAGGATAATTTGTTCTAGTTTTGTGAAAAATGTCATAGATATTTTGGTAGAGATTGCATTAAATCCACAGATTGCTTTGGATAGTGTGGACATTTTAACAATATTAATTCTTCTAATCTACAAACACGGGTTATCTTTCCATTTATTTGTATCACCTTTAATTTCCTTCATTCATCAATGTTTTATAGTTTTCAAGGTATGGGTCTTTCACCTCCATGGTTAAGTTTATTCCTAGGTATTTTATTCTTTTTGATGTGATTTTAAGCAGGATTGTTTTCCTGCTTTCTCTTTCTGAGAGTTCATTATTAGTGTATAGAAAAGCAACAGATTTCTGTATATTAATCTTGTATCATGCAACTTTACTGAATTCATTTATTAGTTCTAATGGTTTTTTGGTGGAGACTTTAGAGTTTTCCATATATAGTATAGTGTCATCTACAAACTGTGACAATTTTACTTCTTTCCTTCCAATTTGGATGCCTTTTATTTCTTTTTCTTGTCTGATTACTGTCACTAGGATTTCCAATACTATGTTAAATAGAAGTAGCAAGAGTGGATATCCTTGTCTTGTTCCTGAATTTAGAGGAAAACCTTTCAGCTTTTCATCATTGCATATGATGTTAGCTGTGGGCTTGTCATAAATGACCTTTATTATGTTAAGATATGTTTCCTGCATATCCACAGTTTTTGCTTTGTGTTGTTTTGTTTGCTTTTAATTTATTTTTTTAAATTGAAGTATAGTTGATTTACAATGTTGTGTTATTTTCAGGTGTAGATCAAACTGATTCACTTATGTGTGTGTGTGTGTTGTATACATATATATAGATTTTTTCAGATTCTTTTCCCATACAGGTTATTACAAAATATTGAGTATAGTTCCCTGTGCTATAAAGTTTTTATCATGAGTGTATGTTGAATTTTGTCAAATGCTTTTTTGCATCTATTGAGGTGATCATGTGATTTTTGTCCTTCCTTTTGTTAATGTGGTGTATCACACTGATTGATTTGTGAATATTGAGCCATTGTTGCATCCCTGGCATAAATCCCACTTGATCATGGTGTATGATCCTTTTTATATATTGTTGAATTAAGTTTGCTACTATTTTGTTGAGGATTTTTGCATCTATATTCATCAGAGATATTGGCCAGTAATTTTCTTTTTTTTGTAGTGTCTTTTTCTGGTTTTGGTATCAGCGTAATTTTGGCCTCCTGGAATGAATTTGGGAGTGTTCCCTCCTCTTCAATTTTTTGGAATAGTTTGAGAAGGATAGATATTAACACTTTGTTGTACGTTTGGTAGAATTCCCCCATGAAGCTGATCAGTTCTGGACATTTGTTTGCTGGCAGCTTTTTGATTACTAATTCAATTTTACTACTAGTGACCACTCTGTTCAGACTGTATATTTTTTCCTGATTCAGTCTTGGAAGATTGTATGTTTCTAGAAATTTATCCATTTCTTCTAGGTTGTCTAATTTGTTGACATGTAACTGTTTTTTTTCTTTAATTTTTATTGGAGTATAGTTGATTTACAATGTTGTGTTACTTTCTGCTGTACAGGAAAGTGAATCAGTTATACATATACATATATCCACTCTTTTTTTAGATTCTTTTTCCATATAGGTCATTACAGAGTATTGAGTAGAGTTCCCTGTGTGATATAGTAAGTCTTTATTAGTTATCTATTTTATATATAGTAGTATGTATGACATGTAACTATTGATTGTAGTATCTCATGATGTTTTGTATCTCTGTGATATCAGTTGTAATTTCTCCTTTTTCATTTCTACCCCTTCCTCTTCTACCAGAACTTTTATGAAATACTTTTCCTTATGTTTTAACAAAGTGTGTTGATTGGCCTTTTTTAAAAAACCAAAATGGAGATCCTGGTGGCAGAGCAGGTAATGATTAGTAAATTCCAGGATTGTAAACTCAAAAGGAAAGAAATGTCCACTTAACTAATCTTCACACATCCTGACACACTATTGCCAAGAACTCTAGAAGAGGTTTTGGCAGTATTTTAGGGCTAAAGTATATTATATTGCATCCATTGCATAGACAAATATATTTATGCTTTTGTCTACACTTCCAGTTTTATATTTAGTAATTAAGAATCTTGATATTGATCAAAAATTCTAAGAATTTGAAACTAGGTTCTTGGTGGAGGATTGGAGGTCCATAGATTTCAAACAGCTCATGAAATGTAAAATCCTGTTCAATGACTATGAATGTATTGATAAAGGAAAAGTCTGGTACATTAATGACCAGTTCTTAGTCCTTTGTAAGAAGGGAGAGAATATGGGAATATCTCAAACAAGATGGTTAGTTCTCATCTATTAGAAATGCCCAAGGTGAAGTAATAGGAACTGGATTTACCTACCAATTGAAATAACAAAAAGAAAAAAATATATATATATATGTATATGAAATGAAACAACAATTGTCAGGACACTGGACTTCAGGAAATAAAAATAAAAGGACACTGGACTTCAGGACACTGGACTTCGAGAAACCAATGATATGAACCCTATGATTTCTCCAGCTTACTGCCAAGAGAGAGTTTCCAGGCCATGGTTCAGGAAGGGGAATTCAGGTGGAACCCAATATACTCCTTGAGATGAGGAAACAGAGCTGAGAGTTCAGGGAGACCAAGGTAGTAAGAGTTCACAGGACAGAACACCAGAGAGGAGAGAGCTGTGCAGAGAGAGAAACCCAGAGCTCTACAGAAGATGCCCCTTCATCATTCATCAGAGTGCTGATAGCATGAGCATGTGAGGAAATGACCTGAGCATGGGGGAACATTCTTCTGAAAGGATTAGAGGATAATGCCCATTGCTCACAGGGCCAGGGATAGTGCCTGTTACCACCAGCGAGACTGGAAAAACTCATAATTCATAGAGTACTGGGAAGAAAATTCAGGAAGGTCTTGCTTCAGTAGTGGGAAATAAATAGTCTTAAATTAAGTACCACTCTGGACATACCTAACAAATCATAACAGCAAGACCCAAAAAGATCAAACCATTTTCATGTAACTTGACTGCCTCCCAAAACAAATCATATGGATATTTATAAGAATATAAAACTATCCCATATCCAACAAAGCAAATTTCATAATGTCTGGCATAAAAAGCAGAAAGAACCCATCATCAAAAGTACAATCACTCAAAACCAAATCAGAACTGACAAAGATGTTAGAATTAACAAAGAAATTAAAACAGTTATTGTAACTATACTCCATATGTTAAAAAGTTAAGCAGAGACATGGAAAATGTAAAAAAAAAAAAAATTAAACAGAATTTGTAGAGATGAAAGCTGCAGTGCCTAGGATGAATAATACACTGGATGGGATTAATGGGAAATTAGATTTGATAAAAGAAAAGACTAGTGACCTTGAAGATGTAGCCATAGAAATTATCCAAAATAAAACTCAAGGAGAATAAAGACTTTAAAAAAAAAATGAAAAGATCCTCAGTGGGTTTCAATACCTCTCTCAATAACTGACAAAAGAATAGACAGAAAATCAGCAGGAATATCATAGGCCTGAACAACAGTATCAGTTAATTTGACCTAATTGATATTAATAGAACACTGCACACAAAATAGCGAATACACATTCTTTTCAAGTACATGTGAAACATTTACCAAGACAGACCATATTGTAGACCATAAAACAATTCTCAAAATTGGAAAGGTTTCAAATCATTCCAAATATATTCTCTGACCAAAACAGAATTAAGTTGAAATCAATAGTAGGAAGATCTTTGAAAAATCCCCAAGTATTTGGAAACTAAATAAAGCACTTCTAAATAATCCATGGTCAAAGAAAAAAGCAAAGGCAAAATTAGCAAGTATTTTGAAATAGATGAAAATAAAATCACAATATACTAGAATTTGTGAGATTCCACTAAAGCAGTACTTAGGATGTCATTCATAGCATTAAATGCCTATACTGGTAAAGAAGAAAGTTTTCAAATCAATGACCTCAACTTTCATCTTAAGAAATTAGAAAAAGAAGAACAAGTTAAACCTAAGGTAAGGAGAAGAAAGGAAGTAATAAAATTAAAGCAGAACTCAATGAAATAGAAAAGAGAAAATCAATAAAACCAAAAGTGGTTTTTTGATAAGATCAATTAAATTGATAAACCCATAGTCAAACTCACCAGTAGAAAAGAAATTACACAAATTACCAATATCAGGAATGAGAGAGGAGAAATATTCTACAGATATTAAAAGGATAATCAGGGAATATTATAAGCCGTTTTTGCCTATAAGTTAGAGATTTTAGGTGAAATAGGCAAATTAGTTGCAATGCACGAATTACCAAGCCTCACTCAAGGAAAAGTAACCTAAATATTCCTAAACCTATTAAAGAAATTGAATTTGTAGTTCAAAACTTTCCATAAAGAAAACTCCAAGCCCAGATGACTTCACTGTTGACTTCAACAAAACATTTAAGGAAGAAATAATATCAATTCTACATAAACTCTTCCAGAATATTAAATAGGAAGGAATGCTTACAAACTCATTCTTTGAGGCCAAAATCAGACAAAGACATTACAAGTAAAGGAAACTACAGACCAACATTCCTCGTGAACATAGGTGCAAAAATTCTAAACAAAATGTTAGCAAATCAAATGCAACCATATTAGCTTGATGTGGCAATCATTATACAAGGTATATTTATAGCAAAACATTGTACACTTTA
The DNA here is from genome assembly GCF_028564815.1 of Eubalaena glacialis. Classification (NCBI taxonomy): domain Eukaryota; kingdom Metazoa; phylum Chordata; class Mammalia; order Artiodactyla; family Balaenidae; genus Eubalaena; species Eubalaena glacialis. Next base: position 141,384,818 of record NC_083721.1, on the reverse strand, counting down.
TTATTAATTTTTTTCATTCAATTTTAAAAATTTTTTATTGAAATATAGTTGATTCACAATGTTGTGTTAGCTTCAGGTGTACAGCAAAGTAATTCAGTTATACATACATATATATGTGTATCTATATATTCTTTTAAAAATCCTTTTCTAGTATAGGTTATTACAACATATTGAGTATAGTTCCCTGTGCTATACAGTAGGCCCTTGTTGATTATCTATTTTACATATAGTAGTGTGTATATGTTAATCCCAAACTCCTAATTTATCCCTCGCCCCTCGCTTTCCCCTTTGGTAACCATAAGTTTCTTTTCTGTGTCTGTGAGTCTATTTCTGTTTTTGTAAATAAGTTCATTTGTATCATTTTTTTAGATTCCACATATAAGCAATATTATATGATGTTTGTCTTTCTCTGTCTGACTTACTTCACTAAGTATGATCATCTCTAGATCCATCCATGTTGCTGCAAGTGGCATTATTTTATTCTTTTTTATGGCTGAGTACTGTTCTATTGTGTATATATACCATATCTTCTCTATCCATTCATCTGTCAATGGACACTTAGGTTGCTTCCATGTCTTGGTTATTGTAAATAGTGCTGCTATGAACATTGGGGTGCATGTATCCTTTCGAATTATAGTTTTCTCCAGATATATGCCCAGGAGTAGGATCACTGGATCATATGGTAGTTCTATGTTTAGTTTTTTAAAGAACCTCCATACTGTTCTCCATAATGGCTGCACCCATTTACATTCCCACCGACAATGTAGGAGGGTTCCTTTTTCTCCACATCCTCTCTAGCATTTCTTATTTGTATACTTTTTGATGAACATTGTACACTTTAAATATATACAAATTTTATTTGTCAGAAAAAAATCCTACAATAGATAAAAAAAGATAATGTGGAGTTGACCCCAGGAATGCAGAGATCATTGAGCATTCAGAAGTCATCTGATAGTATTTGCCTTGTTAATAACATTATCCCTGGTGTTGCTTTTCTGCATTCTATTTCAATATTAAGCTTTTGTGGCATTTATACAGGTTAATCAATTCATTTGTGAGGGTGGTTGCTGTGAGGATTAAATAAAGTAATAGATGCAAAGCATGAATAATGGGCCAAGCACAATTGGACAGTAATAAGTTTTTGCCAGTTAGGAATCTACTTCTTGCTTGATTAGGTTCACAAACATACTTCTTTCATAGAAAAAAAAGAACATTGACCACGTCCTCCTGTCTTTCTGAGCTGAAATTTCCTGTTGTGACCTCACCAACCAGCCATCGTCCCCATGATTGTAGACATGGTTTCATGACCCTTTAGAGCAGAGCCACTTGAAGTGCTGGCCTCCAACAAGATAAGAAGTTAGCATCAGAGTGTAACTGGGGCACTGTTTCCTTCCTTGAGAAGGTCTTGATACAAAAAATAAATAAATAAAATAAAATCAGATGAAATAATTTGTGTGCTTAGTGATGTAGTTGACATATATCATGGTGCAAACTTCTTATCTTGTCATGGGCCAATAAGCTGTTTGCGGACTGGTACTTTGAGTACCAAGGTCTTAGAGTATGTCATGTCTTACACAGAATTTGGATTCTAAAGTCAGCATTTATACTTCTTCTCATGACATCATACTATGGTGCATATTTTAAGCATGTATATAAAGATGTCATCAATAAATGTGACTTTGACATATTTACTTTTCTCTTGGGGTCATTACGTATAATGAAATCTCATGCAGTATGTACTCCAAATTTTGTAACCATGTGGCATGCACTAAAAATCACTGTATGTTTTTCACCTTGCATACGAAAATAGCTGGAGGATCCATCAATCCTTTGACAAAGATCAGAGATGGGGTAGCAAATAGGTTTCTTCACATGTGACAATACCTGTCAAGTGGTAATGGCTCTCCACACACTGTGTAGAGATGTACTTAGAGAATGCATCTGGGAACAAGTACTGATATTGATTAGTAACGTATACCATGGGTGTGGGAATGAAGTATGACAACACCTCATGCTGTGTATTGCCATTCTTGGCTAGGAGTTTCAAGGTTTTCCTTCTACTAAAAATAGTGACTTGAGTTATTCTGTTGCAGGACAGGAAAACCATGGCAGAAAAGAAGAACCAGGTCCTACTTATGAACTTAGAGATGCCTCTCTTCAAGAATATTACATGGATGTGGCTTTTCTCATAGATGCTTCCCAAAGAATAGGAAATGATGAGTTTAAGGAAGTGAAAGCTTTTATAACCTCAGTGCTTGATTACTTTCACCTGGCCCCAGATCCACTGACCTCCACCTTGGGAGACAGAGTGGCAGTCCTGACCTACTCTCCTCCAGGCTATATGCCCAACACAGAAGAATGCCCCATCTATCTAGAATTTGATTTGGTTACTTACAACAGTATACACCAAATGAAACATCATCTCCAAGACTCCCTTCAGCAGCTCAATGGAGATGTTTTTATTGGCCATGCCTTACAGTGGACAATTGACAATGTCTTTGTAGGAACCCCCAACCTGAGGAAAAACAAAGTTATCTTTGTTATATCTGCTGGTGAAACCAACCCTTTAGACAGGGGAATCTTAAGAAATGTATCTCTGAGAGCCAAGTGTCAGGGCTACTCCATATTTGTGTTTTCCTTTGGTCCTCTACACAATGACAAGGAATTAGAAGAATTAGCCAGCCACCCACTGGATCATCACTTAGTCCAGCTTGGCCGAACCCACAAGCCAGATTTGAACTATATCGTCAAATATGTCAAGCCATTTGTTCATTCAATCAGACGTAAGTCACTAAAGTTTTTCTCTTCTGTTGCTTTTCCAATGGATACCTCTTTGTACAATCCACCAGTTGACTTAGTAACATGATTCTCACTTCAGTCAAGAGTGGTGGAGTCTAGGTGTGAGTAGGAGGCAATGAGAAAACCACAGAGAAAATCCCAGGTCCTAGTGACCTTGAGCTCTGCTGTCCCACTGTCAGGGTCTTTGCCAGAAAGTGAAAAGTGTCTTTTAACCCTAATCTGTGTTTACTATGTGCCAAGTTTTTTAAAGGATTGTATCATTTAATCCTCAGGACAGCCCTCTAAGGAAAGTAGAATTATCCCCATTTTACAAGTGAGAAAACTGAGGTTCACAGACATTAAATCAATTGCGCAAAAGCTGACAGTTAATAGTTGGCAAATTCTAGACTCAATCCTATGCATTCTGACCCCAGAGCTGTGCTCTAATCCATTAAACTGTACATCAATTACTAAAGCTTTAATAAACGATTACAGTGGTATCACTGTAATGAATAATACCCCACTCCTACCACCCTCCACCTACTCCAAGGACTTCTGTTTCATCTTGTCACTGTAAATCAACTTTGCTTCTGACTTGAATTCTTAAGAGCCATGGGGACAAATCTCTTCTAGAGCCTCTGTCTCAGACAGCTGGCTCAGGCACAGCCAGGCAAGGGGTTTAAGGGAGTCTTTTCACAGTAGGCATTTGAGAGAGACTGCCCAGTCTCTGTCCATGTGCTGTAATTCCAGACATGATTATAGTAGCAAACCTAAGAGCTTGTAGCATCAAGCAAGTCCGGGCCTGTGTTGGGAATTAGGAGTGTGACAGAGGCCACCCTGAATGGTTGTCTGTAGCTCCTGCGAGTTTAATGGGGAATCAGAGAGATGCAGATTTTCTGGCACTCATAAAGCCCAGGGCTCATGGAACCCTCAGCATCTTGGCACTCAGGATTTATATTTAGTGACAAGCTTGTCACTTGCAAAAAAAATGATGCCTTCTTCCAACCTCAAGATAAATAGGGCAGACAATTTCAATAGTTAATACGGTCTTCTAGAAATATCTTCCTTTTAGAGTGAGAAAACCGGATGTTATAAGGGATTAAGAGATATCCTTGAATTATATTGCAAGCCTGTGACACACAGAGCATGAGAATTTTTGACTCAATCACTGCTATATCTCACTGACTTTGCCAACAAGGTATTTCAAAGTCAGAAGGTGCATACTTTGCTGAGTCCCTTATAAAATTAACTTGCTCTTGGAAACACCTCCAACCACAGGAAAAGATGAACTGACTTTGGGTGATAGAATGTGGAAGGATAAAATTTAGACTAACCACCCACTCTCTCTCCAGGTGCCATCAACAAATATCCCCCTGCAGATATGAGACCCAAATGTGTTAACATCACCTCTCCCAACCCAGAGAATGGTGGCACAGAAAACACTGTATTGTGAGTTGACAAATTCACAATTTGGGTAATACTACCACTGGAAACAGTCCTTAAGAAAATAATTTGAAAGAAATGGCATTTTAGTTTTCAGGATGCAAGTTTCGTTGTGGGGTGTGTGGGTGTGTGTGTGTGGGGGGGGTGTGTTTTAAATGTTCCTGATTCGTGACAACACCACAGATCTGGTGTTAATAGTACATAGAATATGATCCATATTTGAAAGAACCATGTTTCCAATTTTGTAGCTTTTATGAAAAAAGAGACCCCTATTAATGCCTTATTAGTAACTATATCATATCATTCAAATATTGGGTACTGTTAAAACAGAAAACATATAATATAAAAGGTTAGATGTAATAGTTTTAGAGCAGAAGAAAAAGATGAAAAAGAAAAACTCACAAAGCGGCAACAAAAACTTTTCCTGTTTCAAAAACAGAACCCATATGGAGACTGGCAGGAAGAATTTGTTTAAGTTTGATTTCTCAAAGTCCAACCCTAAGTACTCAGTAAAAATTCAGTGATGAAAATAATATTGGTTTGGAGCACTAAACCATGGGCACAAATGTCTAATTTCCCTTTGGAATTAAAAAGTTGCCCCTCAGTCAAATTTCATCCACAAACTGCATTTGGACTATTCCAATAACATGCATAAAATTGATTCCTGTTACATTATCTGTCTGTATCTACACTGAATCCTGAAAGGGACTTGGTTAACATATTTTTCATCGTTTTTCTCTGTCACTTCAGCCTTCTTCCTGAGGTATATGAAATAGAGATGGAGAACAGTGAGCCTTTGGGTGAATTAGATTCCCAGCAGCAGCATTTCTTTGAATTAGGGAATGGTCATAGTAACAGTTCTGGGACCACCACTGATTTGGTCCAGAGGTTATACATGCTCTCTTCAACTAGGGAACTGATGATGAAAGACAAGGAAGAGGCACATTTGGAAGAAATTACAGCTCTAGCAAGTGTCAGACAAGATGAAAAATGTAACCTGAGTGCATTAGAGTTGACAACTCTGAAATACCCTTGTTTGTTTGGATTTTCCCTGGTAGAAGATGAGCAATGAGAACTCATGGAGACAAATAGAGATTGTAGAATAGAGGGGCTTATCAACTAGGGCTGCAGGGGTCCCCAAAACAAGGGGGCAAGGGAGATAAAACTCTAGGAGGGCAAAAAAAAGGAGCCACTGGCCTTGACAAAACCAGAACTAGATATAAATGCCTGGGGTGGGTCAAGGAATAGAAACGTAAGAGGGAGAAGAGTAAGGACCACAGGTTCTTGGGGAGCAGGAGGAGCCCTGCATTCTTGTGGAGATGGGATAGGAGAGGAGCTGAGCGACAGGCCTCCAGAATTTGAAGACTCAGGGTCTGCTTTCTCCCTTGATGACCAGGGCTTTCCTTGTCTGAGATGTAGGCTCCTGGCCGAGCCCCAGAGCAGTGGAACCTGGAGAGGACAAGGCTGCTGTGGTTCTGAGATCTCTGTGCACTTGTTCGGCTGCGTGGGGAAGTGGCTGTGGACGTATAGCTAAAGAGAAAATAGGAGATGGAGAAGAGGCAGGCATAGTCAGTTCGAGGGCAGCTGTTCACAGTCTCTGCTGTGTATCAAAATCATGGGAGAAGTTATTTTAAAATAAATATTCCTGGGTGTCTACTAACGCTGAAAATGTGCATATCCTATGACCCAACAATTTTACCCCAGTGTATATATCCCAATGTATATAACAGAAAAATATATATTCGCTAAGGGTCAGGTACTAGAATGTTCATAACAGAACTATTTGTAGTGGCCTTAAAGTGGGAACAAAAATGCCCAACTGCACATATGATAAATGTTGGTATAATTATGCAGTAAAACACTATATATGTATGCAGTACATATGTAAAATACTATATATGTATGTATACTTCACATATATACATATATACAATGTATCTTATGTTATATATGGTATACACTATATCTATAAAATGTATGTATATTATATATAATGTATGTATACATATACATATATACAATGTATATTGTATGTTATATATTATATATACTACATATATTAGATATGGGTATAATTGTAGATATAGATAGCATATAGAATATAATAAAATCAGCAAAATTATGGAAAACAAGAGACGAGGAAAGAGGAAATATGAAAAATATAGGCAAAGAGGAGAGAGAAGATAAGATGTAAGAAAAGGAAAAATAAATATAAATATGATGAAATATATGGTCTGGTCAAGAAGGACTAAGCTTACTTTGGCCTCAGGATGGAGTGAGCCCATGCTGTCTCTCTCTTCCACTGATTGCAACTGAAAACTGGACAAAACACAAAAAGCAACTACTTAAGACCTCTGAAAAGTAAATAGAAGCAGATATTGTAAAGGGGCATGAGTTTCTCATTTTCTTTTTTGGCCTTGTGCAGAGCCCCAGTCCTGGAGCTCCATGGTGGTCATGGAGCAGGTGGCTTAAACTTGATAAAACCCCCATATTTCTGGCCAGAAGAACTAAGAAAAGGGCCCCCTGTGTGTCAAAGATCATAGAAGAAATCTCCATTTTTTTCTTCTTTTCTCTCATGGTTTTGCTCTAAAGGTGGGCTCCAGTTTGGAGCTGAGTAGAAGGCTAGATAGCTGAACTTAAAGAGAAATTACTCTGTCCCCTATCTTTGGGTGCAGAGTAACCAAGAAAAGAGGACCTGTTGGTCAGCATGTGGGGGTAGCCTCAGAGAAGAGAGCTGGAGAAAGGGGTTCTCTAATTTTAACGATGGGAACTACATAAGTCCCAGGTTCTCCCCTAAGCTGTACATGGATGGGAAAGACTCAAAAACAGGATAGCAAAGGCTTTGGACACTAAACTGAGATTGGAACCACTGCCCACAGAAAGTGAGGCACTGACATTCTGAACCTAGCACATTGATTGTCTGCTGAAAAAATTAAAGTTATACAGAGAATTATAATAGATTTAGAGTCTATAAAATGTAATATTTGAAGAAGATGTGGAATATATATACAATGGAATATTACTCAGCCATAAAAAGAATGAAATAATGTCATTTGCAGCAAATGGATGGACATAGAGATTATTATACTAAGTGAAGTAGGCCAGACCAAGAAAGACAAATATCATATGGTATCACTTATATGTGGAATCTTAAAAAGAATTCAAGTGAACTTACTTACAAAACAGAAACAGACCCACAGACATAGAAAACAAACTTACGGTTACCAAAGGGGAAAGGGACAGGGAGTGATAAATTAGGAGTTTGGGATTAACATATACACACTACTATATATAAAATAGATAACCAACAAGGATCTACTGTATAGCACAGGGAACTATAGTCAATATTTTGTAATAACCTATAATGGAAAAAATCTGAAAAAGAATATATATATATATACATATATGCATATATGTATATTTATGTATGTATATATAACTGAATTATTGTGATGTACACCTGAAATTAACACATTGTAAATCAACTATACTTCAATAAAAACTATATGTATGTTTTAAAAACCAAGATGCTTCAACCTAAAAAAATTTTTTTTCAAGATCCAATCCAAAATTATGTAACATAAGAAAGAACAAGTAGATGTGAATGGTATTCAAAGGATAAGACAATGGATGCCAACTTTCTAATTGACTCAGATGTTGCAATTATCAGACAAAGACATTAAAGCAGCTATTATAACTGTGCGCCATAAGACAAATGGAAACAACTTGAACAGAAGGATATTCTCAGCAGAGACATAGAGATTACAAAAAAGAACCAAAAAGAAGTTTTAGAAGTAAAAAATACAGTATCTGAAATTTTTAAAATTCCCTGGATGAGCTCAGTAGCAGAGTGAAGATGACAGAGGAAAGAGTCAGTGAATTTCAGGGTAGATTAATTACATTATCTGAAGAGAGAAAGGAAATTGAAAACAATGAACAGAGCCTTGGAGACTTGAGGAACAATATCAAAAGGTCCAGCATTTGTTTCATTGGGATTCTAGAAGGAAAGTAGAAAGAGATTCATTCAGAAAAAAAAATTGAGGAAATAATGGCCAAAACTTCCCAAATTGGTAAAAGACATAATGTTACAGATTTTAAAAGCTCAAAGAAAACCTCACTCAGACATATCATAATCAAACCTCTGAAAACAAAAGATAAAGAAACAATCTGGACGCAGCTAGAGAAAAAGTACATGTTACAAAAGAAAGAAACAGTTATTGAAATGACTGTAGATTTCTCATCAGAAGCCATGGAAGCCAAATAACAGTAGAACACCATTTTTCTTTAAAGTGCTGAGTGAAAAGAACTGTGAACACAGAATTTTATACCCAACGAAAATAGCTGTCCAGAGTGAAGACAAAATAAAGACATTTCCAGATAAAGGAAAACTAAGAGAATTCATTGCCAACGTATCTATTCTAAAGGACAACTCTGATAGGAGGAAATTGGAGTGAGGTCAAGTGACTGGTGACTGGATGGAGGAGAGGACGCACTGGGAAGGTGACACTGAGGAAGGGACACAAGTGAGAAATCAAGTAGGGGGGTGGAAGGGAGGCTGGCTGAGTAAGGGAAAGTGGCAGGTACTGATGTAGCTCATCCAGGTACAGAGCTCCACGTTTATAAGGCAATCTCATAAGCATGACTTCATTTGTTCCCCTCCAAAAGCAGGAGACAGGAATCAATATCCTTCCTATGCAGATGGAGAAACTGAAGCTTAGAGAGGTTTAGTGCTTTAGTTGGACATGACCCTGGTCTAGCAACTCCTGATTCAGTGTGCTTTCCCAACACTGGGAGGAAGGACTCGGGGTAAATCAGAGGCAGAGTGGGTGGGTGTAAGAGAGGATGTCTTAGCTCAGATTGCCATAACATATACCATAGACTGGGTGGTTTGAACAGCAGTAATTTATTTTCTCACAGTTCTGGAGGCTGGGAAGTCTGAGATCAGGGAACCAGCCAGTTTGGCTCATGGTGAGAGCTCTCTTCCTGGCTTGCAGCCAGCCACCTCCTTTTTGTGTTCTCACATGGTGGGGAGTCCTGGTGTCTCTTCCTCTTATAATTACACCACTTTCATCAGACCAGGCCTCCACCCTTATGACCTCACTTAGCCTTAATCACCTCCTTAAAGGCCCTACCTCCAATACAGCCACATGGGGGGGGGGGTTAGGGCTTCAACATATGAATTTGGGGCACACAATCTAGTCCATAGCAGGGGATATAATTAACAGTGTAAGCACAGGAAGGAACCTTATAAATCTACATTTCTCAAACGTGTCTATACATTATAATCAGCTGGATATTTGCTGACAATTCCACAGTCCACCCCACACTCCACATCAATTAAGTCACATTCTCTGGGGTTGAGACACAGGCATCCATATTTTTTAGAAGCTGCACAGGTGATTCTAGTGTGCATACAAGTTTGAAAAACACTACTATAAATCCTGATTGAATCAGTTCTGTTATATATTTCAAGGCAGTTTTTGGCTGAAAATGATAAGCTTAGTAGAATCAAAAGGATTGTTATCAAGTGAGCATTACCAATACCTTTCTTGTTTATTATCATTTCTCATAATTTTCTCCTTCAAAGGTTTCCCCATTTTTCTATTTAATTATATATCATACATATAGAAGTGGATGATATCTTTAATCATTTCCCTCAGAGAGTTCTAGCTGACAGCTTGATTTGGTGACTTGGACAGCCCTGCTCCTTGAAGTCAGTCTGAGTCTTTTCAGAAAATCTCAGTTTTGCTTTCTTCTTAGAATTATGGGAGGTTAGAATTTGAAAATTGGAATGGCTTTAGAAATCTCTGAGTTGTACTGTATCCTTTCACAGATAAGGAAATGGAAGCTGCAGACATCTGAAGTGTCTTCCCAAAGAACATTCTCAGCACCTAATCCTATACTGTTTGTCACAATGTTTCATACTGTATAATTATGTTTATAGAACACAAGTTCACCTTAAAGCTTGAAAAGGAGATAATAAAACCTACCTCTGCGTTGTTGAAAGGTTGGAAATGCTACCTATGAAGCTCAGAATATACTGTGTTGGGCACATAACCAACGAGGCTTATCCCTCTATGAATTATCTGTCTGGTAATATGTTTGACAATTAAAAATAAAAATTCATTGTGAAGAATGATCAGCCTTTACACTGCTTTGCTTTGCTTTTGTTTTCCCAAAGAGAGGGCTTTTCTTTTCACCTGCCCATTTTTCTGATGTTTTCACTTTTATCCACCTACTTAATGTACACATTTTCTGTTTGCTCATTATAATGTACACTTGCAAGATTTTAATGTACATTTTTAAAAGTGTAACTGTATTCGTTTTTCCATTGTGCGAACCCAGGGCTTGTTTCTTAGCCTTTATTTTTCCAGCATCAAGTGCAGTGCTTCTCAAAGTGTGGTCCCTGGACCAGGAACATCAACATCACCTAAGAACTCATCAGAAATGCAGATTTGTGGATTCCACCAAAGACCTACTGAGTCAGAAGCTTGGGTTGGGGCCCTCTAGATGATTTTGATGCAGGCTAGAGTTTGCCATCCAGTGACTTAGTGTACAGATATTGAGCCTAAATTAGTCTTCATAATAGGGCATCCTGTCACTAGATATTAAAAGTATTTGGGAAAAATCATTTTTCTGTAAAACACTAATAAATAGGTGTTCTTTTTGCAGGACTTCTCAGTGACTTTAATAGGCTCATGTTCATTGTGATTCTGAGAAAAGGGCTAATATTCAAACCAATTTGACCACAGCATTTTGTATCAGGGAGCATCTTGCTGCGGTCATGTTTTATAGAAATCACTATGGGAAACTAGTTGAAAGAGTGAGTCCAGAGGTCAGACATGGATTTGAATCTTATTTCTGCAATTACTGGTCATTTGATCTTGAGCATATCATTTTGCCTCTTGAGCTTCCATTTCTCCACCTGGGGTAATTGTAGAGCCTACATCATAGGCTAATGTGAGCAGTAAATGAATGTAAAGTCCTTCAAACAGCAGTTTGCATAGAGTAAAAGCTTAATAAATGTTAGCTATTGTTTAAGATGATGAGGATGATGAGGTTGATGACCATGGTGGAAAGAAGGCCAAACTGAGAATGAGGAGGTCCAGAAGCTAGTTTTGGTTCTGTCACTAACTAGCTTTGTGATCATGAAAAGTCACCTGATTGCCCTGATCCTCAACTTTATTGTTTAAGGAGGCACTTGGGCAATGCTAGTGTTTTTTATACTTGGGGACAATGGGAGACCTGCAAAGACTTTCAAGTGCATGGATTTCTAAAAACTAGTACTAAAGGACTCTATCTATCTGAGAATGTTTTTGTCTGAAGAATAATGGAGGTCTCTCCTGCATCCCCTTTTACAAGTGCTCCTCACATCACACACACACAAAAATGGCCTATTTCTCAGTCATTCTAAATCTTATGGTGCTTTGCCCAGATGTAAAACCCTGTTAGGGAAGCACAGAATGGGGGGGCATGTTGTCAAACAAAGTGTCATTTTAAATATTGGATCTGTAGACCTCCTTTAAGCCAGGTAAGAATTCAGGTCTTTCCCATCCTGTACATGTTTCTGTTACAGAAGAAGTGTGTTGCTAGAGCTTTGATATTTGAACTCATGCTTGGATATTCTGAACCCAGATATGTTATAGTGTGGGCATGATTGGAGTTGTGATAAATTTCACTTACTAATCTGGCCTGTTCCATTTCCCAACTCTTGTCAAAGGGTGCATCTCTCCTGAGTGAGAATTCTGTGAGAACAAAGCAAAGAGAGCACCCAAGAGAAATATCAATGGAGAGCAAGTGTGGTTTCATCAGACCAAAAAAATCATAGCAAGAGCCTTAATCATTTAAGTATCTCAGAATGAAATCTCAAGATGTCATAACAGAGACCCTTAGTAACATACTTATTTCAATTGGAAGAAGAAATCAGTCTTTCTAAGGCAGAAATTGGTTTTACAGTAAGGACTAGTTGATTGGTTTTACAGTAAAGACTAGTTCTGCCCATTAGGATATATGGGGATATGTCCTATAAAGTGAATGAGCTAAGTTGCAGCTTCAAAATTCTGAAAAAAATAAAATAAAACAAATTATAAGAAATATTATTTTATCAAAGAATATAATAATAGTACATGCATCCAATGTGCTTATTTATTATGTAACTGGAGGTTTGTACTTCTTAATCCCTTTTATCCCTTCCAGCTACCACCCATTTGTTCTCTGTATCTATGAGTCTATTTTCATTTTGTTTTGTTTGTTTATTTTGATTTTTAGATTCCACATATAAGTGAGATCATGTGGTATTCATCTTTGTCTGACTCATTTTACTTTGCATAATACTCTCTAGATCATGTGGTATTCATCTTTGACTCATTTTACTTAGCATAATACTCTCTAGGTCCATCCATGTTGTCACAAATGGCAAGGTTTCATTTTTATGGCTGAGTAATATTCCATTCTATATATATATATATATATATATATATATATATATATATATACACATATATACACATACCAAATCTTCTTTATCCATTCATCCATCGTGTTTCTTCTATATCTAGGCTATTGTAAATAGTGGTGCGTTGAACACTGAAGTGTATATATCTTTTTGAATTAGTGTTTTGTTTTCTATGAGTAAATAGCAAGAAGTGAAATTGCTGGGTTTTATGGCAGTTCTATTTTTAATTTTTTGAGGGACATCCCTACTGTTTTCCACAGTGGTTACAACAATTTACAATCCCACTGAAAGAGCACAAGGTTTCCCTTTTCTCCACATCCTCACCAAAGCTTGTTATTTATTGACTTTTTGATGATAGCCAGTCTGACAGGTGTGAAGTGGTATCTCATTGTGGTTTTGATTTGCATTTCACTGAAGAGCATTTTTTCATGTGTTTGTTGGTTATCTGTATGTCTTTGGAAAAATGTCTGCATGGGTCCTCTGCCCATTTTTTCATTGGGTTGTTTGGTTTTTTGATGTTGAGTTGTATAACTTCTTTGGACATTTTGGATATTAACCTCTTATTTGATATACCATTTGCAAATATCTTCTCCCATTCAGTAGGTTGCCTTTTTGTTTTGTTGAAAGATTCCTTAACTGTGCAAAAGGTTTTTTAGTTTCATGAACTCCCATTTGTTTATTTTTGCTTTTGTTTCTCTTGCTAAAGAGCCAATCCTTAACCAGTCCTTAAGAAAAGCATACTGCCTATGTTTTCTTCTAGGAGTTGTATGTATCTTAGAGTTAAGTCTTTAATCCATTTGAGCTTATTTTTTTATGGTGTGAGAGAGCAGTTCAGTTTGATTCTTTTGCATGTAGCTATACAGTTTCCCAACACAATGTATTGAAGAGGCTGTCTTTTCTCCATTGTGTATTCTTGTCTCCTTCATTGTAGATCAATTGACCATATAGGTGTAGGTTTATTACTGGGTTCTCTATTCTGTTCCATTGATCTATATGTCTGTTTTCTGCAAGTACCATACTATTTTTATTACTGTAGCTTTGTAAGATAGTTTGAAATCAGAGAGCATGGTACCTCCAGCTTTGTTCTTCTTTCTCAAGATTGTTTTGGCTATTCAGGGTCTTTTGGGTTTCCATACAAATTTTAGAATTATTTGTTTTCATTCTGTGAAAAGTGCCATTGGCATTTTGATAGAGATTGCATTGGATCTGTAGATTGCTTTATGGAATTTAGTCATTTTAATATTAATTCCTCTAATCTATAAGTATGGTATATCTTTCCACCTATTTGTATCCTCTTCAATTTCTTTCATCAATGTCTTATAGTTTACTGAGTACAAGACTTTTACCTCACTGCTTAAGTTCATTCCTAGGCATATATTTTTTTTTGATGCAATTGTAAATGGGATAGTTTTCTTAATTTCTCTTTCTGATAGTTTGCTAGTGTATAGAAATGCAACAGATTTCTGTATATTAATTTTGTATCCTGCAACTTTACTGAATTTATTGGTTCCTATAGTTGTTTGTGTGTGTGTGTGGTTTCTTAAGTGTTTCTATATATCATATCATGTCATCTGCAAGTGGTTACAGTTTTACTTTTTCCTTTCCAATTTGGATGCCTTTTATTTATTTTTCTTATCTGATTGCTATGACTAGGATTTCCATTACTATGTTGAATAGAATTGGCAAGAGTGTGCATCCTTGTGTTTTTCATGATCTTAGAGGAAAATTTCTCAGTTTTTGACTGTTGAATATGATGTTGGCTGTAGGTTTATCATATATTTCTTTTATTATGTTGATAGATGTTCTCTTTCTGGAGAGTTTTTATCATAAATGGATGTCAAATTTTGTCAGAAGCCTTTTCTGCATCGCTTGAGATGATCATATGATTTTTATTCTTCAGTTGTTAATCTGTTGTATCACATTAATTGATTCACAGATGCTGAACCATCTTTGCATCCCAGGGATCAATTCCACTTTATCATGGTGTATGATCCTTTTTATGCATTTTTGAATTTGGTTCGCTAGTATTTTGTTGAGGATTTTTGCATCTGTGTTATCAGTGATGTTGGTCTGTAATATCTTTTCTGTGTCATCTTTGTCTGTCTGGTTTTGATATTCAGGTTATGCTGGTCTCATAGTTGTGAAAAATCTTTTCTGCTAGTCTTCAGGTCGTTTTCACAGATAGTCGCTCTATAAATAATATTGGTGTACCCAGGGGGTAGGTGAGCTCAGGGTCTTCCTACTCCACCATCTTGGCCACACCTCTCTTATTTATTTTATAACTGGAGGTTTGTACCATTTAATCTCCTTCGCCTATTTCTCCCACCCTGTCCCAAGAACCACTAGTTTGTTCTCTGTATCTATGAGTCTGTTTCTGTTTTATTATATTTGTTCATTTGTTTGGTTTTTTTAGATTCCACATATAAGTGAAATCATATGGTATATTTAAATGAATAATGGTGGTATCAGATCACTGTGATGTTTAGATTCCATTGGGTAAATTAAAAGAGGAGAAATGTGGAAGTTTTATCTTTAAATGTCAGTTTTTACAATATGTTACAAATTACATCCTTTCCAACTATTTAAACTCATAATTAAAAAAAATAGATGTACACTTTAAAATATGCAAGGCAAGAGTACATGTTTATTTTCCTTTGAGGTGGGTATGTAACCAAAAGTGTGTGAAGACAAGTAAGCGAGATTGTCTTTCAGATCCTGTTTTGAGCTGGGTTCCCCAGAGCCAACCCTGAGATGTGGATTCACATGAATGTGACTTATGGAGATGGCACTCACTCAGGGGAGAATCAGAAGGAAAGGGAGGCAGCAAGACAGGGAAGGGGTAGAAGCAAACAAGGGTGTCATCTCAGGAAAGTGTCACAGAGGGCAGCTTTAGCTCGCTCCTTCCAGTCACTCAGGTGTGTGAGTTGTGCTACAGAGTCGTCCTGACCAAAGGCTTTCTTACTCCTTCATAGATCATTGATTGGTCAAGGGCTGCCTTGAACTCCCAGATACGCTCTATGTGGTTAAAGCCACTCTAGTAGCTGGACATCAGCCCTCCAAAGAATAATATGTGCTGATGTTGGAAGCCAAAGCTCACACGGGGGTGATCGGGGAGGAGTGGGGAAGAGGGAGAGGAAGGGAAGGAATGTTGTCCTAGAAATTAATGCTAAAAAAAAAAAAAATCAGAGGGATTCTGGGCATAGTCTTTCTAGCTCTGCACATTCCTTCTAGCTCTGAATCAGTGATACCAGCCACTAAATATCCTAAGCATCAAATTTCAGATCATCAGTGTACCAGTATTTTCCCAGGAAGAAGCATATCTACAGTTCTACTTACGTGTTGTTCATTTGTATCTATTATCACATCACTCTTTTATTATAACTATTGAAAATGACAAAACTATGCATGTTTTTTTATGTGGCATAAAAAGGAGTAGACTCTAAAGGGAGCATTTTAAACAAATCCAGTGACATTAAGAGCAACACATATTTTTGTTTTGCAGATGGTGAGGACAAAAGATAATCATAGCAGAAAAGAACATAGGTCCATTGGCATGAGTAATTCTATGTGGTTCTAACCAGGAAGCATAAATCATCTATTAGAGGTGGAATGTTAAGCGTCAGGAATTTTTCATGAAAACAGTTGGCTAATAACATGATAAATTTGTTCTGTTTCAAATCTGAGGGAAAAACTTCTCTGAGTGAAGACATCAATGAGTAAACCAAGAAACTAGGAATGATTTCATTTCTCCTAAGAATTGGGACAACTGACCTTGAAGAATTAACTGAATCCTTTCTTCGACAACTCTGCATGAGGCATCAATTGTGAAGATGTACCTGCCTAAAGGATATTTTTGCCATAATTTTTTATCACATCTATATCTCTAATTGGACTCGAGTAAAAAGAATTTAGAATTAGAATTTCCTAAGAATGTCTTTTGTCTATTTAGAGAAATAGAAACCCATCATTATAGGCAATGCTTGCTCTTTCCAGGACATTTACAAAACAATGGAATTTGTAAGAAAGAAAAAAGTGAGATGAGGCTAATTTTATAAACTGCTATTTTGTGCTGTGATCATCTGTTTTATGTTTTAGCATGCTTTGCTCTGTGTGTACTTGATTTTTGCTTCAAACAAAATAAAACATTATGGAAAAGCATGAATACTCTATCTGACCAGAACTGTTCTTGGGAATTACAATGTTAGCAAGAGACAAGTTCTAAAATAAAGGCAAGCCTGATGTGGGCACTTGTTCTATTCATTTTTACTTAACTGTAGTCCAACTCAGACCCATTAGAACAGCAATACAGGAGTAAACATATTTGGAAAAAATACATAAAATGTAAAATAAGCCAATAGTGAGTTGGTTTTAAAAATTATTCAGTTTGGTTAAGGCAACGAGTAATTACCAAGTCAATGAATATATGTTGTATATTTTAAAAGTGACTATGTTAAGGGGGTAATACTAAAGGCTTTTTCTATAATTCTCCTTAACATTACTCTTGTGTTTGAATATTTTTTAAATAATCCAATCAACTAATTCTAGGTTGTCAAAAATTTTACGGTAGCCATTTATTGTTCTCTGGGAAGTTCTAAAGCAAACTCTACTCATTTAATAAAGTTTTGTTTTACCCTAAGAGTACATCAGATCCCTAAATCTGAAAGTAACATGGATTATCAAGAATGTGAGGCCAACTCTGCAGAACAGTATAAAGGTTCCTTAAAAAACTAAAAATAGAGCTACCATATGATCCAATAATCCCACTCTTGGCATATATCTGGAGAAAACCATAATTCAAAAAGACACATGCACCCCAATGTTCATAGCAGCACTGTTTACAATAACCAGGACATGGAATCAACTTAAGTGTCCATCAACAGATAAATGGATAAAGGAGATGTGATATATAAATACAGTGGAATACTACTCACTTATACGTAGAATCTTTAAAAAATGATACACATGAACTTATATACAAAACAGAAACAGACCCACAGACATAAAAAACAAACTTATGGTTACCAAAGGGGAAAGGGAGAGGGAGGGATAAATTAGGAGTTTGGGATTAACAGATACACACTACTGTATATACAATAGTTAACAAACAAGGACCTACTGTATGGCACAGGGAACTATACTCAGTATTTTATAGTAACCTATAAAGGAAAAGAATATGAAAGAGTATATATACATACATACATACATACATACATATGTACATATATACATGTATGTATAACTGAATTATTTTGCTATACAACTGAAACTAACACAACATTGTAAATCAACTATACTTTAATTTTAAAAAAATAGAACAAGGCCAGAGAAACTCACACTCTGCTGATGGGAGTGTGAATTGTCCTGCCTCTGAACAGCATCCTTAGCCATGTCTAGTTAGGTTGATGATGCACATGTCCTACAATCCAGCAACCCCACACTAGATCTACATGCCTACAGAAGCTCTCACACAGATACACAAGGAACCAAATACAAACACGTTCACTGCAGCACTGTGTATTTTAGTGAAGACTTGAAACCAACCGAAATGCCCTAAATTTTCATAGAATGGAATACGATACAGCAGTTAAATTGATAAACTAGAGCTGTACCTATAAACGTGGACAAATCTCAAAGACAGTACTGAGCCAAAAAGAGTTGCAGAAGGATACATTATGACATCATTCATACAACATTCTAAAATCTGAGAAGCAATACTACACATTGTTTATGAGTACCCAGAACTGGAGTTAGAGTATATGTGGGAATGATAAACACCAAATTCAAGACAGTGGTTATCTTTCAGTGGGGAGGGGTAAAGCTAAGGTCCAATTGTCATTATAATGTTTTATTTCTTAAGCTGGGTGGTGGAAAGTGGGTGTTCCTTATATTATTTTTTATACATTTTTGGATATCTGACATATTTCATGATTTAAAAAGTGTATACCAAGTCATAGAAATAAATGTAGAATTCAAGTAAAAAGCCTTATGCTACATCTAGAACCATGATAAGATTGTGAGAAATTAATACATATATATAGTCTATATATCCTATATAGAGAATATATACTTATATATATTCTAGTAACCTTGAATTAATGCAAACTCCTCAGGGGCAAGGATAGTTTTTATATAAAATCCAACACACCTTTAACACCAAGCATCAGGGAAACTTGTCTCCTTCATTGGTATGCCACAGAATTTGAATCAATGTATAAAATTAGTTTTTGTTACCATTGAGTATACATTCAATTTTGATGTGAATTTTATATCTGAGTGGTCACAATTTGATGCTTATAAGAGGTAAGAAGGGTGATATTAAATGACATTGTTTCATGGGAGGAACAATTACACTGGGAACTTTTAAATAGATATGTTATGTGTTTTGGACATTCAAGTCAAAAATGTAATACTTGAATGTGTGCTGTGGGCACAAAAAAAGTTGAGAACAAACAGCAGAGAATGACCACAGGATGATAAAAATACCATGTATGAATTCAGAGTAAGGCTGCTAAGTAGAGCCAGTAATTGCTTTGGAAATCAAAGAAGGAAGAAATATCACTTGGAATTTAAATACTGGAGAAACTTCAAAGAAGAAATAGAATTCACACCAGGTCCCTCCTTCCAGTTCTTTAAGATAACAGTACAAACTCCTTCCATGCCTTAAAAGATCCTGCAAAATCTTACCTTTGTTCACTTTTCCAGCCTAATCTTTCTCCACTGCAAGGAACCTCTTCCCCTCCCTACCTACTATTCATCCTCTGGTTGGCTCTCACCTGCTTGGGAACACCTTCCATAAATTCCTGAAGCTGGACAGGGTAACCCACCCCCAACACCCACCATTTCTTCTCCCAGTCCAGGATCGCTCCCTCTGGGTCCTCACCAGGGAAGGTTATACTGACTCCACCCATTCACTTATGTCCCCAAGGGACAGTGAAGGGAGCATCCCTATTTGTTCATCACTGTATCCCCAACACCCAGGATGGTACCTGGCACTTAAAAGGCACCCAATAAAGATTGAATGAATGAACAAACTCATCTTGAAAGAGAAATGTGGTTTAGTTTGATGGGGGTAGGGTGGGGGGTGATTGGCATGAACAATGACAAGGAAATAAAAGCCAAAACAAAACAAAAGTGTGTGTGTTTGTGCACTGAAGTGAGTGGGGAAATTGGGAGTATGCGAGCAGAGTTTGTAAGGGAGCCAGTATGGCTGGATTAGAAATCTGGGGACTAGTGGAAGCTGAAGCCACGGCAAGTGTAGTGAATTGCTGAAAAGAGTTTTTTTAAAAGCTTTAAAAAAAAAACCCAGCAAGCTTCTTTAAAAATTTAGTTTGAACCACTCCCCAGTAGCCAACGTATTTGAATTTGGAGTGTTCTATAAGCAAAATTACATGTCCTCGGAAAAGAGCCATGGCACATGCATTAAGCCCACATTTTCCCAGGGGTTCTGTGCAGAAAAGACCTCTAGCTGAGCCATTGCAGGCTTCCATGTCATGGATCATGCATTGCTGAATAGCTGGTCAGAATTACAGATGACCAAGAATCCTGTGATATTTCTGGAAAACTTCATATGACATTTTAAATCTGATTCCTAACTCTTTTATCTGAGTGTGAGCAGTGGGTTTGAGAATTTGAATAGTCATAGTTGAAAATTTGTGCAACCCCTGTGGGACTCCCTCAATTGGAACCTCTTTCCATCTCTGACCCAGAACTC
Organism: Eubalaena glacialis; assembly: GCF_028564815.1. NCBI lineage: Eukaryota > Metazoa > Chordata > Mammalia > Artiodactyla > Balaenidae > Eubalaena > Eubalaena glacialis. The sequence continues at coordinate 141,364,431 of NC_083721.1, read as the reverse complement.
TGGGATTTCCTTTTAAATTTCTCCTCCAGCCCCCCATCATCCACCTTGACCATGCTTGCACCTCTCCCCTCATATGCTAGGATCTTAATATGTGCTCCATAACTATTTTTCTTTGTGCAGGAAGGGATGAATGAATAAGCTGTCTTGCTGAGCCTGGCTAATTTCCTACTGGCATCCCTCTCTTTTCCCTGGCTTCTACTTCCCAAACTGAATTTGGATTCTGTGTTGAGAAAAAGTCTAATAAGGGCTAGAAGTTGTCCTCTACACAAATGCCGCTGACAAGGAAGCTCTCGCCTCCTGTGATGAGTACAACAGCTGTGTGGGGGCCTGGCTCACAAGATGACTGTTTGCATCTCTTACAGAAGCATATCTAAGACTCCAGGTTGATGGATATTATAAGAATAGATGAGTAAACAGTGTAAGTCATCTTTTTTTAAATTAAAGTATAGTTGATTTACAATGTTGTGTTAGTTTTAGGTGTACAGCAAAGTGATTCAGTTATATATATATATATATATTCTTTTTCAGATTATTTTCCCATATAGGTTATTACAAAATATTGAGTACAGTTCCCCGTGCTATACTGTAGGTCTTTGTTGTTTATCTATTTTATGTATATAGTAGTGTGTATATGTTAATCCCAAACTCCTAATTTATCCCTCTCCCCCCCATAAATTCTTTTAGTTACTAGCACTTCTGCAAAGTAAAACAGTTGTTCCTAGTATTATATAAATTGATCTACAAGTGCCCTGTGTTTCATGGTGTTGGAGGACCACAATCCAAAGTACTATAAGTATAGTTGATGGCCCACAAACCAGCATCATCAGCATAACCTGGGAGCTTGTTGGAAATGCAGAATTCCTGGGCTTGGCCCCGAGACAATTGGATCAGAATCTACATTTTAAAGAACATCTCCAAGTTATTCCTAGGCACATCTAAGTCTGTGAAGTGCTGGCCTAGAATTCACTTGCTTGAAACTCTGCAAATGTGTAGATGCATTTTGCTAATTTTTCAGTTCAGCTTGTTGACATCGTATTTTGGAGATCTGCCATGTAGCATGCATTTTGCCAGAAATAGGGAATGTAAAGGTAAGTAAAGGTGATCTTTTGAGCTCATGGTCTAGCTGGAAAGACTGAGTCAGAAAGAGATCACTTCGATTTCATGTAGTAGTGCTAAGGTGAAGGTGTGCAGAAAGAACTGTGGGAATATGGAGGACTCCTTACTCCAGACTAGGGACCCAGAGAAGGTTTCATCAAGAAGCTGTCCATTGATCTGGAAGAAAATAAGTACAACTTAGCCAGGCAAAAATCAGGTAAGTAATCCAACAGAAAGTAAATTGTCTCTCCCAGCTCTTTGCCCTTAAAATAAGTTTTTGTCTAAACCATAAACCCCATTGTGTTCCTAGGGAAGGAGGATTGACTATATGGATTCCATGTTGTTAACTAGGTTTAGGAATGATGGAGATGAGGATGGAGAGGTGAATACAGGCCAGCCACAGAGAACCATGTGGACCATGTTTAGATTCTGTTCTGGAGGCACCAGAGGAGGGATGTGGTTGGACTTTTATTATGGCCGGTCCTGGCTGCTGAGGGAAGAGAGAATTGGAGGGGAGAAGAACTAGGCATAGCATAATCAGGTAGATATCCAAGCAAGAGTGGACAGTGCTGCTCAGGTTGGAAATGAGTGGGCATGGAAGAAAAATATCTAAAAGGTAAGATGAGCAGGACATGATAATTGTCTAGTTGTAACAGAGAACAAGAGAGAGAGGGCTGGGTATCAAGAACAGTGGTTCTCAGACTTGACTGTGCAGAAGAATCCCCAGAAGGCACCACTCCCTTCCCAGGGTTTTTGATTCAACAAGTCTGGGGTGAGGCCTGAGAATGTGCATTTCTAACAAGTTTTCAGCCCATACTGATGCTGCTTGTCCCAGGACCACACTTTCAGAACCACTGCTCAAGCACAGCTCAATGGTTCTTGCCTTTGCTCCTTGGGGACACCTGCAGAGTTTTTTAAACTACTGATGCCTGAATCTCACTCCCAGGGATTCTGATTAAGTTGGTACAGGGTGCAGCCTGGACACTGGGCATTTTTAAAGCTCCAGGTGATTCGATTGTGCAGCTGAATACCAGCTAAATACCACTTAATCATATTTGGAACACAGACAATGGAGCCATTTTGGTGCTTCTTAAATTTATTAAAATTATTTCCTAATATTCTTATTTTCCTGTAAAATCAGGTAAGTAATCCAGCAAAAAGTAATCATCTCGCCTGGCTCTTTGTTCTTAAAATAGGTTTTTGTTTAAACCATACACCCTATTGTGCGCGCGGAGAAGGAGCGTTGACTATATGAATTCTGTATTGAAATGCTTCTTTATGTGTGTCCTCATTTGTGTGGGAATATATAGCTGATCCATTTGGAAGATCAATATGATATATGGTGATTACTATCTGAAAAGGCATATACTGAAAAGACCAAGTAGATACTATTTCCAACCTAAGGCAAGAGGAAGAGGGAAAAGAAAAGAAAAATATCACACATTTGTTGAGTTCTTATTGTGTACCAGATGCTGTAATCAGTGCTTTATATACATTATTTCATTTAATGCTGACAAAAAAAGGAGAAGACATCATTATCTCCATTGTATAAATGAGGGATCCAGGACTCAGAAAGAAATGGTCACACAGTCAAAGGTAAAGAGGGATATAGATCTGGATTTGCCTGGTTCTTCCAAAGACCATATTCTTTTCATGCATTCTCATGGGGAGAGAAATTAGCTATAAGGTACAGAGAAAAATAGTCACCATGAGACATCAGGTGCTTGAATTCTAGCCCTAACTCTACGCCTAACTAATTGTGCCACCTTGAGTGAATCACTGCATCCCTTGGCTTTGATTTCCTCATCAATAAAATGGGGATTAAAAACTGTACCTAGTTCCATTGACAGATGGAGCTCCATTGACAGATGAATGAATAAAGAAATGTGGTGTGTACATATATATATATATATATATATATATATATATATATACACACACACACCACACACATACACACACACACAGTGGAATATTATTCAGCCATAAAAAAGAATAAAATAATGCCATTTGCAGCAACATGGATGAACCTAGAGATTATCATAATACTAAGTGAACTAAATCAGAGAAAGACAAATAATATGATATCACTATTTGTGGAATCAAAAAAAATTATACAAATGAACTTATTTACAAAACAGAAATGGACTCACAGACATAGAAAACAAACTTATAGTTGCCAAAGGGGAAAGGGAGGGAGATAAATTAGGAGTTTGGGATTAACACACTACTATATATAAAATAAGTAAACAACAAAGACCTACTGTACAGCACAAAGAACTATACTCAGTATCTTGTAATACCTGGAAAAGAATCTGCAAAAGAATATATATATCTGAATCACTTTGCTGTACACTTGAAACTAACACCGATTGTAAATTATACCTCAATAAAAGAAAAATTTTAAAGTAGGATTGAGATGCAAAACCTGCTTTAAAAAAAAAAAAAAAAAAAACAGTACCCAGCTCACTGGATTAAATGAAATAATACCTAGCACAATGCCTGGCATATGGAAAATAGATAATGTTAACTCTGATTCTCTTCCTCCTCTTTATCGTTATTTACAGTAAAATGATGGGACTGGGCTCATCTTCCCTAAAATTCCCTCAGTTTATAAATTCTGTGATTAAGAATTTGCTGGTTTCTTTGGTATTTGCAGCCTCTTTCTGAAACCCTTCAACGAGTGACCTTACCTCAAGAATTGGTATTTGCTAAAATCAGCCAGACCCTTCCTGTCACCCTCCCACTCCTCCAGCTTCCCCAGGATGTCCAGCCAGCTGTGAGTGTTTCATCCGTAGCTGTGATAGAACTGGGTCAGTGTTGTGGTGACTCTCACAGGGTCTCCACTGTGCTGAGTTGCTGTATTCAGCTCCCTCTACAGCATGTGTGTGAGAGCTCTGATGCCAGACCAGCGGAATTTCTGTCCTCTGGACACATGTGCAGTGATATATGGACCACACTCCACAGCGTGGATACTGATGACCTTGTTCTGCTATCTGATATCCTGTAGGCTTGAAGATGATCCAGTATGCAATTTGGAATCGCAGGAAGAGTAAGACTTGTTCTACCACATACTGGTTATGTATGCTGGGCTTAACCTGTGGCTTAACTTCTTGGAACCTCCAATTTTCTCATCTGTGAAACTGGTTTTGTGAGATGTGGTGTGCATACACTGCATTAGATAGTGTTCGGTTTGCAGTAGCTACTCAACAGCAGTTAGTAACCATCCTAATGACTCTATCTGGAAAGCTGGTGATAAATTTCAAGGTAGAGAGGGAACAGGGTTGTATAGAACTTTGGAGAGTGCTAATCATGACTTTCTAAGCCTTTTACAGTACATTTGACTTGCTGTCACTGTGACACTTCTATCACTGTTTAAGTAGCATATTTCAGCAGCAATTTTATTTCAACATTCCCACTACATTTCTAAGAATTCTCCTCCACACAGGCTGGAATATGATCTCAGACACCTTCACACTCATGGCTGTTCCATAGCGATGGGCTGACTGTGTGGTGGGGCAGAGTCATGGCATTCTTTTTCACACGTGCCTTGTAGTACCCAGCAGGCTGGCTCAGCCCCCTGTAAACACGGGAGGGAATGTCTGCAGGGCTTCTGCCAGTGTTTGCAATCTGCCAGGTTGGAAGACTTTTTCCAACTGCCTGAAAACATGTTCTGACCTTGGTGTCTAGATCTCTTGTTTCATCACTTAATCCTGGAGTTAGAATAACTTTCAATCAAGTGGGGTTTTACCATGCAACACAGTTTTACCCCAAAACCGATAGGGGATGGACACGACTAACATAGAATCAGATTTGCTTGGTTTCTACCAGAAACCAGCTGGAGCTGATGTCCCAGCAATATTGTGGCTATTTTCCAGACATGTGTTTCTCAAAGTGGGGTCCAAGACCACTCCCATCAGAATTTCATAGATCTTGTTAAAATAAAGAGTTCCAAGGCTCCCCCAATTCTATTAACTTGGAATCTCTGGGTGTAAACATCAAAGCTGCATTTTAATACATTTTTAGGTGATTCTTATGCATGTTGTATTATATTTTTTAAATTTGAATTGCTATAAAAGTATTACTAGCTCAAACTTTTAAAAAATGAGATAACACTAAAATATTCATAATTAAAGTCAGCCATCACTTCCTTTCCCCCGCCCAGATCCATTTCCCAGAGATTACCATATAAACTTTTCTTTCTTCTTTTATTTTTTACCTAGTTCTAGATAATGTGCTAATACTGCAACTGTATGTCATATTGATTTTAGACATTATCTGCTGACTTCCTATAATGATTGATGAATATTTAGCAATTTATCCAACATAATCATCCATCCTTACCTTCTTCATATAGTCCCTTAAGTTAAACAAAGAGTTAGAATTGTTAGTTTATGACTATGTAAAGATCACTTAGTATTGAGCCAAGAAGGGACCATGAATATCTCTTTCTTACTCAACTTCCGTTTTATCTTAGACTTTCAGAGCTGTCAAAAAACTGTCAATTTTATTTTACAAATATTCAAATATATCACATACTTAGCATTTTCTTTTCCTTGCCCTGGGAGACATCACCCCCAGAGTACCCCATTCTTCTGCTATGTGTGGACTCTTAATTCTTCTTTCCTTGTTAGATCTCCTTTTAGCAGGTTCCATGCCTTCTACTTTCTTAGTCTACTTACTGATTTTGAAAAAGCACATCCTCCAGTAACTTCCCTAAGAACCAATGCACTGGAGATACAATTTTTCAGTCCTTACATGACCCCAAATGTCTTTATTCTGACCTCATACTTGGTTCATGGTTTGCACTGGGTTGAAAAGTGTCCCCCTCAAAGTTCATGTCCATGTCCACCTGGAACCTCAGAATGTGACTCTATTTAGAAATAGGGTCTTCACAGATGTAATGTAATTAGTTAAGATGATGTCATACCAGATTAAAGTGGGCCCTAAACCTAATGACTGGTGTCCTTATAAGAAGGTCATGGGAAGACACAGAAACACACACAGAGGAAAGAAGTCCATGTGAAGACAGAGGCAGAGACTGGAGTGATGCATCTATAGGCCAAGGAATACTTGCAATTGCTGACAACCATGGAAGCCAGGAAAGAAACATGGAACAGACCTCTCTCAGAGCCTCCAGAAGAAATCAACCTGCCAACACCTTGATTTTGGACAGCTGGTCTCCATAACTGTGAGAGAATAAATTTCTATAGTTTTAAGGTACCCAGTTTGTGGTGCCTTGTTATGGAAGTACTAGGAAACTAATCCATGGTTTATCTGGGTGTAAAATTCTATGTTGGGCATAGAATTGAACATAATTTACCTCCAAATTATGACAGCACTATTTCATGGCATTATAACTTCCAGTATTGGTTTAAGGAGTCGAGTGCCACTTTAATTCCCATTTCTTTGTATGTGTAAGTGTTCTCTGACCACAAGTTTTAGGATGTTTCTTTATCACTGGTGTCCTAAAATTCATAAAGATCTTTCTTAGGTATTTCTTTTTTTAATTAATTGAGGTGGGTACACGACGAGCCTATCAATCTGGCAAGTCAAGTCCTTCAGTCCTGGGGAATTTTCTTGTGTGATTTCTTTGCAAATTTCCTCTTCTCTATTTGTTGAAGATTAAAATCTTCCAGATTGACCTCCCCAAATTTCTTATCCCATTTCCTGGTCTCTACTTCTCTTAGAGGTTTTCTTGGCTTTATGCATCTATAGGCCAAGAAATACTTGGAATTGCTCTGCTTTCTTAGAGCAAGTTCTACTTTCTTAGAGATTTCCTTGGCTTTATGTCCTCTATTTTCTCCATGTTTCTTTTTCTGTTTGTTTGGGTCTTTGCCATACTGGGAACTTCCCTCAGATGCCCAATGATCCTTAGCTGTCTGTTTGTATTTAAGAGTGCAGCAGCAAATAAGTGATTGGAAATTTGCTGTGAGGGAGAGGTTTGTCAACCAACTCTCTCTTTCTCTCTTTCTCTCTCTCATATAAAGTGTTTGTAAGAACAGAAGTGTGTGCGTGTTCATCCACCATGATGAGCCAGAAGTTATTTTCTAATGTACAACACACAGCAAATATTTCTATTATAATGTTGTATTTAGTGAGAAACCTCTAGTTAAATTAGAACACTGGCATTGGAATTAGAGAGATATAAATAGACACCAGTTCTGTTCTTTACTACACACTTAAAGTTCCTGAAACTCAGCTTCCTTGTCTTTGAACCACCTATGAGTAGTCAATGCTAGTTCATTGTGTTCATGATTTCCACTTTGGAGATTACTTACAGTTGACGGGATCACCAGTAGGAAGAAAGTCACAATTAATTTAAGCTAATTCCTGCAATCCCTGCAGACCCTCAGCATTCCCCCCACCCCCCGGTGTGGAATAAAAGAATGACGATGGGGAGTGATCGTTTAACTAACATAACAAAATCATCCTGTCTCAGAAATCTTATGATGGAGAACAATCTTCATAGATAATTCACAAACTGTTACAATGCAAAGGAAAGGAAGAAAAATGTCAATGAAAATTGTAAGCTCTCTCTTCTTTTGGTCCAAATATGACTTCTTCACAAGAATAAGGCTGACTGAAAAGTTAGTCTTTTACATAGTTTCCAGTGACAGTTTATATTTTTCAAAATCTAACTATAAAATCCCTCAGGAATTTGAAAACATTAACTCAGAGCCAAAATTCAGAAAGATAGTAACAAATCATTCATGGCTCAAGAAAAGAGTTTAACAATAAAATGTGTTGTGTAGTTGTATTTGAAATATTAACAAATGCTCTCAAATTCCCACATGTACATCCAGACTGACTGATTTCCTCAAAACTTAGGTACTGCCTGATGATGTATTACTCCGCCAACAGTCTAGAGACTCTTATTCCTGAAAAGCAGAATATTTGTATTGTGATACAAGCCGCTCATGCAGCTCAATATCAAAAAAAATCAACCCAATCTAAAAATGGGCAAAAAACCTAAATAGACATTTCTCAAAAGAAGATACACAGATTGCCAACAAACACATGAAAGGATGCTCAACATCACTAATCATTAGAGAAATACAAATCAAAACTGCAATGAAGTATCACCTCACACCAGTCAGAATGGCCATCATCAAAAAATCTACAAACAAGAAATGCTGGAGAGGATGTGGAGAAAAGGGAACCCTCTTGCACTGTTGGTGGGAATGTAAATTGATACAGCCACTATGGAGAACAGTATGGAGGTTCCTCAAAAAACCAATAATAGAACTACCATATGACCCAGCAATCCCACTACTGGACATATACCCTGAGAAAACCATAATCCAAAAAGAGTCATGCACCACAATATTCATTGCAGCACTATTTACAATAGCCAGGACATGGAAGCAACCTAAGTTTCCATCAACAGATGAATAGATAAAGAAGATGTGGCACATATATACAATGGAATATTACTCAGCCATAAAAAGAAATTGAGTTATTTGTAGTGAAGGGGATGGACCTAGAGACTGTTTTACAGAGTGAAGTTAAGTCAGAAAGAGAAAAACAAATACTGTATGCTAACACATATATATGGAATCTAAAAAAAAAAAAAAAGGTTATGAAGAACCTAGGGACCAGGCAGGAATAAAGACGCAGATGTAGAGAATGGACTTGAGGACAAGGGAAGGGGAAAGTGTAAACTGGGACAAAGTGAGAGAGTGGCATGGACATATATACACTACCAAATGTAAAATAGCTAGCTAGTGGGAAGCAGCCACATAGCACAGGGAGATCAGCTTGGTGCTTTGTGTTCGCCTAGGAGGGTGAGATAGGGAGGGTTGGGAGGGAGACACAAGAGGGAGGGGATATGGTGATATATGTATACATATAGCTGATTCACTTTATTATACAGCAGAAACTAACACACCGTTGTAAAGCAATTATACTCCAATAAAGATGTTTTAAAAAAAAGAATATTTGTACTGTGAATGTCTTGAAAGGCACACTGGAAATATTTTCATTATTTCTTGCTGCTAAAGATGACCTTATTTTTTCTTTTTGAACTAATATTTTTCTGATTATAAAAATAATGTGTCCATTATAGAAAATTTTAAAAACGCAATTTACACTAAAATCTGCCATTACAGTTAAAGCTTATCTCAATTTGGATGCTCAATTTTCATTAAAAATAGTTATAAGTATTTAAATTTAATAAAATTCAAAGTTAAAAAAAGTAGATTGAGTCAGAGAGGGATGAATAGATGGAGAGAGATTTTTAGAGCAGTGAAAATATTTTGTATGATACCGTAATGATGGATACATATTATATATTTGTCCAAACCTATGGAATGTACAATATCAAGAATGAACCCTATATATGGAATCTAAAAAAAAAAAAAAAGGTTCTGAAGAACCTAGGGGCAGGACAGGAATACAGACGCAGACATAGAGAATGGACTTGAGGACACGGCAGAGGGGAAGGGTAAATTGGGACGAAGTGAGAGAGTGGTATGGACATATATACTCTACCAAATGTAAAATAGATAGCTAGTGGGAAGCAGCCACATATCACAGGGAGATCAGCTCGGTGCTTTGTGACCACCTAGAGGGGTGGGATAGGTAAGGTGGGAGGGAGACGCAAGAGGGAGGAGATATGGGGATATATGTATATGTATAGCTGATTCACTTTGTTATAGAGCAGAAACTAACACACCATTGTAAAGCAATTATACTCCATTAAAGATGTTTAAAAAAAAATGAACCCTAATGTAAGTTATGGATTTTGGGAGATTATGATGTGTCAGTGTAGGTTCATCAATTGTCATTCTAGTGAAGGATGCTGATAATGGGAGAGGTTATGCCTGTATGGGGCAGGGCAAATGGGAAATCTCTGTACCTTCCTATTAATTTTGCTGTGAACCTAAAACTACTCTAAAAGATAGTCTTACGTTTTTAAAAGGGAGATAGAAATACCCAAGTTGTTTCAAACATGTAAAAGTTTTCCAGTACCTGAATCGGACTTTTTTTTATATTTAAATTTAAAGTAATTAAAGTTAAATGAAATTCAAATTTAACTTTAAATTTAAAATTTAAAGTTTAAAAAATTTAAAAATTTTTTAATTTTAAATTTAAAAATTCAGTTTCTCATTCTTTCTAGCCACATATGAAGGGCTTGAAAGCCACATGTGGTTGGTGGTGACTGCATTGGACAGCACAGATATGGAAGGATAGGTACATATATAGATATAGGGATAAGGGTAGGGATGTGGACACGTCACAGATGAGCATTTCCCCATATCAATATCATATCAGTTCTTCCTAACTTGATTTAGGTTCAACACGATCCCAATCAAAATCCCAGCAAGTTGTTTTGTAGATACTGACAAACTGTTTCTAAAGTTTATATGGAGAGGCAAAAGATCCAGAATAACCAACACAATACTAAATGAGAAGAGCAAAGTTGGTGACTGACACTATCCAACCTCAAGACTATACTTACTATAAAGCTACAATAATCAAGACAATGTGGTACAGGCACACCTCACAGATATTGTGGGTTTGGTTCTAGACTAAGGCAGAGTGAATATCTCAATAAAGCGAGTCACACAAATTATTTGGTTTCCCAGTGCATTTAAAAGTTATGTTTAGGCTATACTGTCACCTAAGTGTGCAACGGCATCATACCTAATATATATATATATATATATATATATATATACCATAATTTAAGAATACCTTGTTGCTAAAACATGCTAACCATCATCTGAGCCTTTGGCAAGTCATAAACTTCTTGCTGGTGGAGGATCTTGCCTCGATGTTGATGGCTGCCGACTGATCAGTGTCGTGGCTGCTGAGGTGGGGGTGGCTGTAGCAGTTTCTTAAAATAAGCCAGTGATGAAGTGTGCCACATCAACTGACTCTTCCTTTCATGAAAAATTCCTCTGTAGCATGAAGTGCTGTCTGATAGCATTTTACCCACAGTAGAACTTCTTTCAAAATTGGAGTCAATCTTCTCAAACCCTGCCACTGCTTTATCAACTAAATTTAATATTCTAAATCCTTTGTTGCCATTTCAACAAGCTTCACAGCATCTTCACCAGGAGTAGTTTCCGTCTCAAGAAATCACCCTCTTTGGTTATCCATAAGAAGCAACTCCTCATCCATTCAAGTTTTGTCATGAGATTGCAGCAATTCAGTCACATCTTTAGGCTCCACTTCTAATACTAATTTCCTTGCTATTTCCACCACAACTGCAGTTACTTCCTCCACTGAAGTCTTGAACCCCCCAAGGTCATCCATGAGGGTTGGAATTCAAATTCCTGTTAATGTTGATATTTTGACCTCTTCCCATGAATGACAAATGTTCTTCATGGCATCTAGAATCGTGAATCCTTTCCAGAAGTTTGTCAATTTACTTCACCCAGATCCATCAGAGGAATCACTGTCTATGGCAGCTATAGCCTTAAAAAATGTATTTCTTAAAGAATAAGACTTGAAAGTCAAAATTACTCCTTGGTTCATGGGTTGCAGAATGGATGTAGTGTTGGTAGTCATGAAAACAACATGAATCTTGTGGTACATCTCCATCAGTGCTCTTGGATGATCAGGTGCGTTGTCAAAGTACAGTCATATTTTGAAAGGAATCTTTTCTTCTGAGCAATAGGTCTCAACAATGGGATAAAAATATTCAGTAAACCATGTTGTAAATAGATGTGCTGTCATCAAGCTTTGTTCTTCCATTTATAGAAAACAGGCAGAGTAAATTTAACATAATTCTTAGGGGCCTTGGATTTTAGGAATGGTAAATTAACACTGGCTTCAACTTCAAGTCACCAGCTGCATTAGCCCCAAACAAGAGAGTCAGCCCGTCCTTTGAAGCTTTGAAGCCAGGCATTGACTTCTCCTCTCTAGCTATGAAAGTCCTAGATGGCATCTTCTTCAAATACAAGGCTGTTTCATCTACTTTGAAAATCTGCTGTTTAACTTTCATTAATGATCTTAGCTAAATCTTCTGGATAACTTGCTGCTATTTCTTCATCAGCACTTGCTGCTTCACTTCGCACTTTTATGTATGGAGATGGCTTCTTTCCTTAAACCTCATGAACCAACTTCTGCTAGCTTCAAACTTTTCTTCTGCTGTTTCTTCACTTCTCTCAGTCTGAAGAGAGTTAGGACCTTACTCTGGATTAGGCTTTGGCTTAAGGGAATGTGGTGGCTGGTTTGATCCTCTGTTCAGACCACTCAGAGTTCTCCATACCAGCAATAAGGCTGTTTAACTTTCTTATCATCAGCGTTTTCACTGGAGTAGCACTTTTAATTTCTTTCAAGAACTTTTCCTTTGCATTCACAACTTGACTTACCGTTTGCCACAAGAGGCCTAGATTTCAGCCTATTTCAGCTTTTGGCGTGCCTTCCTCACTAAACTTAATCATTTCTAGCTTTTGATTTAAAGTGAGGGATGTGCAACTCTCCCTTTCACTCGAACACTTAGAAGCCATTATAGAGTTTTAATAGGCCTAATTTCAGTATTATTGTGTCTCAGGGAATCAGGAGGCCCAAAGAGAGGGAGAGAGATGGGGGAACAGCTAGTCGGTGGAGCAGTCAAAACACACACAACACAGGAGGAGATCATGATGTCAGAGTAGGAAGACACTGGGCTCACCTCCGCTCACAAACACATCAAAACTACAACTATCAATACATATAGAGAGACACTCACCAAAACTGACCTGGGAACTGGCAGTATAGCTCTTCTACAACCAAGGCTGTGAAGAAGGATCCACATGGAGTCTGGTAAGAAAGGAGAAAAAGCAACCTGTCCAGGACCCACTTTTCTAGCAGGGGACCCAGAAGAGGAGGGGATATCACAGGCTCAGGGATCCTCCCTGGGGGCGAGGTGTTTGAGCCACATATTAGGCACCCCAGCCCTGGAGTCTGACATCAGGAACATGAGCCCTCTAAGCTGGTTTGAAAACCAGTGGGCCTTGCTGGATGACTGTAAGAGACCAAGGCTGTGCTGTTGAAGAGCATTTGCATAGACTTACTGACTACCAGTCAGAACATGGAGGCAGCAGACTGAAAACTGCCTGGGGCTCTGGCTGGCTTGCCAGGACCACCCTAGCCTGCCCCTCAGCCTGCACCAGACTCCTGCCTCAGCCCCTCTGGCTCCAACACTGCTCTGCACTAAGGCAGAGGCTGCCATGGCCAACAAGAGTGCACACAGTTGGAGGAAACAGAGCCAACTTGGACCCCAGCCCTGCCTCTGACCAGGGTTAAGGCAGCCATTGCAGTGTGCATTTTGGTGCACATACTCAGAAGGGAGAGAGACTAGCTCCAGGGTAGAGCCTGTCACCTCCAGAGTGCCTGTCCCTGTGCACATGTGGGAGGGGCTGGGGACAACTTGGTGGTGTGGCACCAACAACCCAGTCTCTAACTAAGGCTTGCACACTGGGGTAAAAATTAAAAGCAGCATAGAAGTGCAGCCCCAAGCTCTCAGGTCCCAGTCATGCCCCAAGCCAAGGAAGAGACTGCCATCAGACCCAAGAGAAACCCAAAACTCTCAGGGCTCCAGGGCTCCTCTTCCAGCCCCTTGGACCCCAACCTCACCCCTGATAGGATGGGGTTGGCCAGTGAGCATAAGAGAAACCCCAGATTGCACCTGGCTCTGGCTCTAGCCCCTCGAATGCCATCCCTACCTCCTACCAAGGCAGTGGCTGCCAGCACAACCTGGAGAAAGACACAGCGTGTGCTCACTTCAGTTCTAGCTCTCCTACCAAGCCTACCAGAGCACATTCTCACTGTATAGGGATGCTCCCATACAAGGACACACCTTCAGGACTGGGGTAGATAACTTTGCATCTAATTTCATAGAGACAGAGAAAGTTAATTCTGTGTTTCTAGGAATGATCTATTTCTTCTAGATTGTCCAGTTTGCTGACATATAATTGTTCATAGTAGTCTCTTATGACTCTTTGTATTTCTGTGGTATCAGTGGTAACTTCTCTTACATTTCTAATTTTATTTATTTGGGCTTCATTTTTTTCTTGATGAGTCTGACTAAAGGTTTGTCAATTTTGTTTCTTTCCAAAGAGCCAGCTCTAGTTTCATTGATCTTTTCTTTTGTCTCTATTTCCTTTATTTCCACTCTGATTTTTATAATTTCTTCCTCCTACAACTTTGGACTTCATTTGTTCTTCTTTTTCTAGGTCCTTTAGGCATAAAGTTAGACTGTTTGTTTGAGATTTTTTGTTTGTTTTTTTCTTGGGGTATTGCTATGAATTTCCCTCTTAGAACTGCTTTTGTTGCATCCTATAGGTTTTGTAATGTTGTATTTCCATTTTTGTTGTCTCAAAAATATTATTGTTGTCTCAAGGTATTATTTGATTTCCACTTTGATTTCTTTATTGATCCATTGGTTGTTTAGTAGCATGTTGTTTACTCTCCACATGTTTTTGATTTTTGCAGTTTTCTTCTTATAACTGATTTCTAGTTTCATACCATTGTAGTTGGAAAAGATGCTTGATATGATTTCAATCTCCTTAAATTCATTGAGACTTTTTTCGAGGCCTAACATTTGATCTATCCTGGAGAATGTTCCATGTACACTTGAGAAGAATGTGTATGTTGCTTCTTTTGGATGGAATGCTTTGTAGATATCTATTAAGTCCATCTGGTCTAAAGTGTCATTTAAGGTCAATGTTTCCTTACTAATTTTCTGTCTGGATTATCTATCCATTGATATAAGTGGGGTATTAAAGTCCCCTACTATTATTGCATTGCTGTTAATTTCTCCATTTAGTTCTGTTAATATTTGCTTCATATATATTTATGTGCTCTTATGTTGGGTGCATAAATATTTACAAAAGTTATATCCTCTTGTTGGATTGACCTGTTTATCATTATGTAATCCCCCTCTTTGTCTTTTGTTAGTCTTTCTTTCAAAGTCTATTTTGTCTGATATAAGTATTGCTACACCAGCTTTCTTTCTGTTTCCATTCGTATGAAATATATTTTTCCATTGCTTCATTTTCAGCCTGTGTGTGTTTTTAGATCTGAAGTAAGTCTCTTGTAGGCAATATATAGATGAATCTTGATTTTGTATTCATTCAGCCACCTTATGTCTTTTGATTGGAGAATTTAGTCCATTTACATTGAAAGTAATCATGACAGTATGTATTTATTGCCATTTTGTTAATTGTTTTCTGGTTGTTTTTGTAGTTCCTCTCTGTTTCTTTCTTCTCTTCCCTTGTGATTTGATGACTTTCACTAGTGTTACGTTTAAATTTCTTTCCCATATATTTTTATGTATCTGTTTTAGGTTTTTGCTTGCAATTACTGTGAGGTTCACATATAACAGCCTATATATATAACAGTCTATTTTAAGTTGATAGTCACTTAAGTTCAAGTGCATTCTAAAAGCACTAACTTTCTACTTCCCTTTCCCATATTTTACGTTTCTGACACATATTTTACATCTTTTTATATTGTATATTCCTTAACTAATTATTATAGTCTCAGTTAATTTTACTACCTTTCTCTTTTAGCCTTCTTACTAGCTTTATAAGTGGTTACTATATATTTGCCAATACCATTGAGTTTTTCTTTCATATATTTTCTTATTTCTATTTAGGGCCTTTTCTTTTCAGCTTAAAGAAGTCTCTTTAACATTTCTTGTAAGGCTGGCTTAGTGGTAAAAAACCCCTTTCGCTTTTGCTTCTCTGGAAAGCTGTCTATCTCTCCTTCAATTCTGAATGAAAACTTTGCCATGTAGAGAATTTGGGGTTGGAAGTTTTTTTCTTTCAGCACTTTTGAATAAATTGTACCACTCCCTTCTGGCCTGGAAAGTTTCTGCTGAAAAATAAGCTCATAGTCTTATGGGTGTTCCCTTGTGTATAACGAGTTCTTTTTTTCTTGCTGCTTTTAATGTTCTCTATCTTTAACTTTTGACATTTCATTTATAATGTGTCTTGGTGTGGATCTTTTAGGGTTCATCTTGTTTGGGACTCTCTGTGCTTCCTGGACCTGGATGTGTTTTCTTCCCCAGGTTAGGGTAGTTTTCAGCCATTATTTCTTCAAATATGTGTTCTGCCCCTTTCTCTTCCTCTTCCCCTTCTGGGACCTCTGTAATGCAAATTAGTACACTTGCTGTTGTTCCACAGGTCCCTTAAGCTATCATCATTTTTAAAATTCTTTTATTCTTTCTGCTGTTCTATTTGGGTGATTTCCACTACTCTGTCTTTCAGGTTGCTGATCTGTTCTTCTGCTTCATCCTGTCTGTTGTTGAATCCTTCTAGTGTATTTTTCAGTTCAGTTATTGTATTCTTCAGTTCTGTGACTTCTGTTTGGTACTCTCTTATGTTTTCTATCTCTTTGTTGAAGTTCTCACTCTGTTCATTCATCCTCCTCCTGAGTCAGTGAGCATCTTTATGACCATTTTGAACTCTTTAACAGGTGAACTAGTTATCTTCATTTCATTAAGGTATTTTTTCTGTTGTTTTTTTTGTTGTTGTTGTTGTTTTTTTTTTTTTTTAACTTTTTGGCTGCACTGTAGAGCATGCAGGATCTTAGTTCCCTGACCAGGGATTGGACATGCACCCCCTGCAGTGAAAGCATGGAGTCTTAAACACTGGACCACCAAGGAAGTCCCTTTTCTGGGGTTTTATCCTTTTTCTTCATTAGGAACATGTTTCTTTGTTTCCTCATTTTGTTTGAGTCTCTGAATTTGTTTCTATGTATTATGCAAAGCATCTGTCTCTCCCTGTCTTCCAGGAGTGTCCCTAGGTAGGAGATGAACCTTATCATTTAACCTTGTCCTAGTTCTTTGTTGTCTCTTGAACAGTCCCTTTAATTGTTTCAGACTTATAGTGCCCAGAAATGCAATCCCTTTGGGGCACCTGAGTCTAACACTCAAGGGGCATTCCCTGTGTAGCCTACATGTGCCTGCTGATACTGTTGGGCCACGCAAGCAGCATAAGGGAGCAGGGCTGCTCTCCTGCAATGTCTGGCCATGTGAAAATCCAACTATTACTAAACTCCATTCAGGAAATACTGACAAATACAATGAGCCAATAAAACAAAATGAGAAAGGAAGAAGAAAAATTGTTATTATTTTCAGATAATGTGGTTGTCTATCTAGAAAACCCAAGAAAAATATAATGTAATGTTATTAAATTGAAAAGGATGTTCAGTAGGATGACTGGTTATACAGAAGTACAAAAATCTATAACCTTTTTTATACAAATAATGAGGGGATAACATTTGCAATAACAACAACAATATAAAATACCTAGGCATAAAAATAACAAGAAATATAGAGGAACTATAAAATCCCACTGAGCAATAAGAAAGAAAGCAAAAGTAGATACATTCTATATTCTTAAAAGACAGAATATGTTAAAATGTCATTTCTCCCCAAAGTATGATATAATTTAAAATTGTAGGAAGGGTGGGCAAGGAGCTTGAGATAATTATGGTAGATTTCATCTGGAAGAATTGTTTTAAAAACTAACGTTGGGCAATTTGTTTACCATATAGTAAAACATACTGTAAAACCATAAAATTTTTAAATAGGTGCAAAAAGACAAAAGTGAATCAATGGAGTGAAACAAAGTCCCAGAAAAAGATCTAAATAAATATATAATTTTAATATACCATCACTTTTAATAGCTTGCCTGAATTCTGTTATGTGGATGTAGAGTACCCTCAAGGTACTACCCCCTGACCATTGGTTTTATATAAGGTGACTATGGTCATACTGATTTGCCTCTTGGTTTATGCTTCTTGTCTTGGTATAATTTTAATAGTGCCCTCTTTCACTCAAAATTGTCCCCTTTTGGATAATACATTGTATGGTCACCCAAGTTATGTATATTGTTTCTAATTTTTCCCAATTATAAATGGCACTTTTATAAATATCTTAGCAGCTAAGTCTTTATACAGAATTTTTAAATGACTCAATCAAGGAATGTGAACATTTATAAGTTTTTTCATATATATTGCCTTGTCTTCCAGAAGGATTGCACCAATTTACACTCCCACCAGCAATCATGAGCAGTCATTTTTCCCAAATCTTAACAAAAGTGGGTAGTACCATTCATTTCAAAAAATCTTTGCCAGTTTAATAAGTGAAATTGTGTCACTGCTTTAGTATAGATTTATTTCATTACTGTTGTGAGCAAACATGTATATAGGTGAATGTTCTTTCATTGCAAGCAACAGAAAATAATGCTGGATGGGTTAAATCAAGAAGAATTCAGAGGAAGGACATTAGAAGCCCATAGAATTTTGCGGGGGCCACCTCACATGGCTTGTGAGATCCTAGCTCCCTGAAGAGGGATGAAACCTGGGCCCCCTGCAGTGGAAGCATGGAATCCTATCCACTGGACTGCCGGGGAATTCCCTAGAGGCCCATAGAATTGATAGGAGGCTGGAAAACCAGGCTTAGAAATGGACACAGGCATTTCTGGAGGTGAGAAAGCAGGAGATCATAGAGGAGAGATCAGGGGAACAGTAGGTTGGGGCTTATGCCACCAACTGCTATGTGACCTTGAATGCCTTCCCTGCACCTCCATTACTTCTCGAGGAAAAGGAAGAGGTTGGACTAGATAATCTCGAAGAATTTTTTTAAGTTCATCATCTGTGAGTCTGAGCACAGACATAGAAAAACTTCATTACTGGAAAAAATGGAAATAATGCTATGATACATACTTCTGATTGCTAATTAATATTCTCCTCTATTCAGTAATCCACTCCTCAAGACAGTTACAGTGGGAACTGTGAATTTTTTCCACCTTTGAGTAGTGTTTCCTTAGTAACAAAAGTAACAGAAACTGCTCTGAACTTTAATACTGATAAATGAAGAGACATAGTTTAGAATTCTCCCCAAGGAATAGAAAATCACTCCCAGCTTAGAATTCATGAGAGTCCACAATTTCAACAGAAAAAAAATGTACTTATATCATTTCCTCCTCACCTCCCTAATTTTAACTTGAAGAGATCAGCTAAAAAGGGGAGAAGGGCATAGTGTGTGTGTAGGAGGGAATTACACTTGCAAGTTCTGCATCTCTTCTCAAAGTTTTAATTAAGAAGAGATAGTTTTCTGAGGCCCTGCTCTTGGCAAAATACTGACCAGATAAACCCCAAGTTTAAGTCATAGGAAATAAATCTTGCACTTTGGATGCATTTACTGAGTGTTCCATTTCTTTAGGAAAATTTTAATTTTATATATGGCAATAAATATTTTTCTCCCATCATTCCTGCAACTACTGAAGAGAGAAATTTTGGTTTTGTCCCGAGAAACTGCAGCCTCTGAAAACGGAATCTCTATAGGGAGTGTGTGTGTACATGTGTGTGTGTGTGTGTGTACTTGTGTGTGTCTATGAATATGTGTAATTCTGCACCCAGAGAATGGGTGACTAATCACAATACATCTAAACTTCTTCAAAATTTGGGGGGAAAAGAGTGGGAGAAGAACACCATATCCAAAGTTTAATAACAACAAAATCTAACACAAGAGATCTTGGGATGGAAATAATATACAAGAAGGAGTGCATTTTGTGAGACTTTGGGGGGAAATGCAGATTATTCCTTAAAAGAGCTTTGCTGAAAAGAAATTTTAAACTGAGATGTTTATTTATTTATTCACTCTTTCCTACAGAAAAATTACCAGTTGCAGTAATGTCAATTGCTGTTGCTCCTCTAACAAAGTTCATTGAAGTTCTCCATTTACTAATTGCCTTCTGGATCTCATTCCAGTCTATTATTAAGGTATTAAAAACTGCTAGAAACATAGAATTGCTATATACTTTACACTAAAAGACCCAAAATGTATGCCAAAACTTGGCCTTCTCTTTCCCATCTCACTCCCTTAGCAGTGTTTCCCAGCATCATCTCCCAAACAAACACCATGCACATGATTCCTGTCTCAGGGGTCTGCTTTTGAGAGGAAGGAGGAGGGCAAACCAGGACAGTATTCACGCTTGCATAGAGGAGACAGTGCAATGGTGTCTACTCGAATTGCAGAGACAAAAATGTGAGCGGTATGGCTGAAACCACCTTTAGAAACACAATCTACTCCCACACCTCATATGTCGGGTTGCTTGGTTGTTTGTACATTGTGCCCAAATTCACTTCCTGGTTCATTTCCTGAATTGCAGTCTTGGCTTCAACAATCTGTAGTCGCACAAGTAAGCCTTGCCTTTCCATGTCTGTCTCCCCCTCTGTAAAGGATCCTTACCACCTGGGGTTGACTACTTGTTGATGTTATTTTTACTTCTCCTGAGTCTTTAGACAGCCCCGAAGGGCTGTCTTGGCCTTTCTTGAATGTGATCCAGAAATTAATTTGGCCCTCCTCCTGGGCCAGAGGGTTAAGGTGAGGCACTTGGTGGTGACAGCTACATCTATAAGGGAAAGTTGCCACAAGATAAACGTTGGGGTGAGTGGTCAGATTCACAAAGCCCAGCTGCCCCTCCCTTGCCATCCTTGGAGAATTACGGTTTGTCTTGATTAGAGGAGCTACTGGGTTTTCTTCAGGAAGATGAGAGAAATTTTCCTCCATCGTGGGTTTTGTTTTCTATTCCTTTAAAGATGAATAACATACCATTCAGTCTTGGGAAGAGGATTTAGAAAATTTCTGCTGAATCCTTTTTCTATCCTAATGGCCTATAAGAGGGAAATCACATCTCACAGAATTGTATCAGAGGAAGAAATCAAACAATGAGAGAATCTGGCTTAATGGTTCCAGCTTCTAAGCATTGAGACTGAATGAGGAGAAAAGTCTTCCTCTAGTGTGACTTCACAGCTGACTCAAAACCTCCAGGCTTGGAAAAAAATCTCTCTCTTTGTCTGGTTCAACACACACCCTAAGTAAGTAATCATACCAGTAAACACCTGCCATGACATGGTAAGTGGGGTCTGAAAACCAACTGCATAAAATTCAGGGTTACATTATGGTGAAGTTAATGAAAACCAGTGTTTCTAGGCATTCTATGTGGTCTCAGAGGGCACAAAAGTAAAGACAGTGAAAATGATACTGTTTTCAACTGACCATGTAACTGGAAAATTCCCCAGTGACCACAAAACAGTCATTTCCAACTGGCTTCTCCCTCCCTCTCATCCCCATCAAGAGAATCTGAGCCTGCACTTGTCCGAGAGTCAGGATGGGTGGGGGACAAGAGCCAATCACCAGTGATGATAGACCCAAATTTGCCTACCCTACTTGGGGTTTTACTGTATGGCTTTAGAATCCCTGAGGTACAATTAGAGATTGCCCTAGAATTCACCCCACTTTCTGACTGTTTGCTGTAATCCTATTTAGTGTGTCCTTATTCTTAAATTTCATTTGAAAGATTAAAAAAAAAAAAAAAGTAGCAAACTCTGAAAAGTGTGGACCCAAAATGCCTGTAACGTGATCCCATTCCTGGTCCCTTTGATGAACACAAAAATTCTCCTCCACTTGTCTCCAGGTGAGAAAAGCCATGCTACCATCAACAAGATGAACATCCCCTCAGTTCCAGGCCTTGGTGAAGTTACTGCCCTAGCTCTTCTTTTGCCACCATCTTCTTGAAAGATTCCACTCTCCTGCAACCCCTTGTCTCCCATTCACTCTATGGACCAGTGAGTTCTGACTCCACCCCCACCCACGTTGCTATGGCAGCAGTCACAGGGCTCCCTGCACTGCCAAATCCCAGAGATGCTCCTAAGCCTTCTCTTTCCTGACCTCTCCGACCCACGGCAACATCCACAAGTCTCTTCCTACACAGCTATCCTCCCCTGGCTTTGAGAGAGGGCTCCTCCCTGGTCCCCTCTTGCCTTGCTGGCCATTCTTCCACAACTAGTCACCTTTTCCTGAAGAGTCTTAAGATCTTAACATCCTTAAGCTCACCTGAATTTCACCCTTCAACAACATTCCCACTGCCCCAAACAACCTTTGCTTCTGCTCATCCCTTCAATGTCAGTTATTTCCCAGGGCTCTGCTCTCAATCTCTGTACCCTTACAGTCTATCACCCTTCATAAACAGGAATTATACTATGTCACTCCTCTGCTCAAAACCCTCCATTGTTCCCCACTAACTGTCCCCCTCCCATTACCTTTCTGACGTCATCCTCGTTCTCCTCCTTTTACTCACCCTGTTTCATCCACACTGGTTCCTTCCCTTTGCTCCAATGCACCAGCCATGCTCCTGCCTCACGATCTTTGCATTGCCTGTTCCTTCTGTGTGGAACACGCTTCCTTCAGATATCACACAGGACTTATTTCTCATCTTCATTCAAGGCCCAAAGTCACCTTCTCACTTTATTAAAATTGTAATCTTCCCCTGCCATCCAATAAGGTGCTCCCAATCTTCTTTTCTCAAACACGAGGACAGCAGGAATCTTTTTTGCTTTGGTCCCTGGTGTATCCTTAGGTAGAACAGGGCCTCCCACATAATAGGTACTCAATGGATCTTTCTGCAATGAGTGATGAATGAATGAACTGTTCATATATCACTTCATACACTCCTGTGGCTTAAACTACCGATTTTATGATGAACCCAAATCCATGTCTCCAGTTGAGGCCTCACTTCTAAGCTCCAGACCTATATGTATGCATCTGGCCGTTGAGCCTCACCACTGGGACAGCTCTCAGGCATCTCAAACTCAAAATACCAAAAATAGAATTATTTTCTCCCCCCCCCAACTCAAGCCTCCTCCTCCTCCTGTGTTCACTATCTCAGTAAATGGTGTTGGTCCCATATATTTGCAAGTCAGAAACCTGAGAGTTGTCCTAGACTCCTCGTGCACTCACCCATATCCAGTCCATCACCTGCCCCACCTCCTTCTCCATCCTCACTTCATACCAGGCCCCTCCATTGTCCAGCCACCACTGACTTCCGTGCTTCCATACATGCTGCTCCCTCAATCTTCCTCACTCAACCCCAGGTCCAATATTTATCCCAAGTGTCACCTTCTTCCCAGGATTCCTCCTGTAGTGCCCAGTGCAGACAAACCCCTATCACACTAATAATTAGCTTAGTTATTCATCTCCAATACTAGGCTCTGAGGTCCTAAGTTTGGAGACCATGGCTAATTGCATCCTGGTGACTAATACAGTATCTACCACATAGTAGGTATTTCAAACATGTTTGGGAATTCCCTGGTGGTCCAGTGATTAGACCTCTGTGCTTTCACTGCCAAGGGGCCACGTTCAATCCCTGGTCAGGGAACTAAGATCCCGCAAGCCACACAGTGCAGCCAAAAAACAAACAAACAAACAAAAAACCCAAAACAAAAACAAAAAATGTTTCATAAATAAATAGATCTTAGTAAACCAAGTAAGATGTCTGCATTAAGTATATTATTTTAATGTATGATGAAAAAATACAGATTATCATTACAAAACTGATTCCAACCCTTCACAGTGCCAGACCCATAGTAAATATTCAATACATATTTTGCTGAATGAATGGGGAAATAAATGCAGAGCAAACAGCCTTGGCAATGGCAAGGAAACAGAAAAGCAGCATGAGATCAAGCAATGGGGATCATTTATAGGGCACCGAAGTTCATAGTTAGTGGTGGGAGTGGGGCAGGAGGGCAGGAGAGGAAGCCAGAAGGAAGAATAGGAAGAGAGGTAAAGGGCCTTGAATTTGGGTTCAGATCTGCAAGCAGTGGGGAGCCCTTTATGGTATTAAGTCAGCAGTGATTGATCAGATGTGTGGTTTACAAAGATCCCTCTGTCAGAAGAATGAAAGATGAATTGGGTGGGGTGGAGTGGTGAAGGAGAAGATTGGACTTTGGAAGATCAAATAGAAGGCAACTTTAGTACTTGAGGGTTTAAGCTGTGAAAGTCTAGCTGGATTGAGTTCTGGAGACATGTGAGAAGTCAACAAGGATCTTCCCAGGCTAAGGGGAAAGTCGTTGACCTTCTCCCAAAGACTGAACTATAAATGGACAAGGGCCCCATGGTCCCAGCACTGTCATGGTAGACCACTCGTGTCTATGGGTTAGGTGAAGTGTTGTCCATGTCTTCTAATGAAATTCCTGACCAGTTTGATGAGGTTGTCATGGGTTCCAAAAACCCATTCAAGCACATATGCTACCCACACTTCCACTTAAGTTACTTAAAAAGCTCTGGAAATCCAGCAAAGAACACTGGCTCCTTGCCCATCATTTCTCTGGTTCAGAAATCAAGGGTTGCACAATGGGAAAAACTGGGGTCATTTTCAGCAACCACTTGCATTTACAAGATCCAAGGACCTTTCTTCTTTCTCTGTCTTTTTGCTCTAGTCTAAGTGAAAGGAAGACTTATTCTTTGGGTGCTGGTCAAAGTTTGATCCAGTTGTGAAAACTGGTTTGGGCATCAAAAGATCCAGGATATAAGATAGTGTTTTGAGATACCCCAAAACAATATGTTGGGGGAACTTGACTTTTTGTTAAGGCAATGCTATCAAGTCTTCACATTATTGAACAGACATGATCATTGGTTCTGGCTGGGCCATAAGTCAGAGACTTATGAATCCCAGAAGCCATTCTATCAGACTGGTATTTCCTACGGGGCTATAATAAAATGGGTACTGTTTGTATGTGTGGTACACTTTTACAACTAGCTCTGGGTGAGCTAGCAACTGGCTAGAAACCCTGCTAGCTGGAATCACATCTGCCTCTTTCAATAATGATCCTGGGATGAGGAAAGTATACTTGCGTTTTGAAGAGTATTTTAAACAATATTAATGCTATATGAGAATATGAAAAGTTGAATTACTGAATCTTAGTAATTTTAGGTAAAAGAAGTAGTAATTTGAGATGTTCCAAAGTTTGCTTGCATGGGGGTGTGGTGGGGGGGGCTTCCAATGTTATCGCACTCTCCCTTGTACCAAAGCCAAGGGACCCAGAGAAGAGTCACCATTCTGAAGCCACCTGCTGTACCAAGCCTAGGGACCAGAACATGAACACTCAATGGGGGGCATAAGAAGTGTCTTTATTATTTACATTCCACTGGGGCAGAAACTAAAATTAACGACCTGGCCAAAATTACAGTTGGTGATGGTCTAACTGAGTCTTGAAGTTACACCTCAGATTCCAGAAGAATCCCCACTCTATGGGAACCATCTCTGTTTTGAACTTGTCATCTTGCCAAGCTGACACTCCATGCTGTAAAAGCACCCTCCTGGGCTAGACTGCCTGCATT
Organism: Eubalaena glacialis; assembly: GCF_028564815.1. Lineage (NCBI taxonomy): Eukaryota > Metazoa > Chordata > Mammalia > Artiodactyla > Balaenidae > Eubalaena > Eubalaena glacialis. The sequence goes on along the minus strand of NC_083721.1, from coordinate 141,339,206 downwards.
CAATCCCAATTCTACCAGTTAGAAGTTTGTCTTTCTTTGCATTTAAAACTTTTTTCCTTTATTTAGGATGACAGTAAATAGCAAGTTTTTAAAAACAAACACTCAGTTTCCGTGAAGAGGGACAGTGTTTCCTCTGTCTTCCCAGTCTTTGCAGCTGCTGTTCCATTTGTCTGGGACCCTCTTTTCCCCACTTTCCTGCCTATCTCACTCTTTAGATTTTAGTTTGAATTTAATTTCCGCAGGGAAGCTTCTTTTGGCCTTCCAAGGTTGAATTAGGATCCCTTCTTCTGTGTTCTCATGGCCGCGCTTACCCCATCTAGCAATTACCACCCTGGTTCCTGTTTCCACTTGTTTCCCCAATGAGACTGCGAGCTGAGAGGCCGACTTGCATCCCAAGCACCTAATTAGTAGCACATACTAGGTGCTCAAATATTTGTGAAACAAGTACACGGACAGACAAATGAATGGACAGTCAGCGAAAAAAGGTCAGTGGACGATAGAGTCAAGAATACTCTCCTGTGGACCCTGAATTCCAAGTGGGGACCCCGATGGCGCTTGGCCTCCATCCTGAGGCGTGCAGTTCCTGGGGCGTTCACAGGCAAGAGGGAGCAGTTCCCACCACCGAGGACTCTCAGGCTCCCTTGCACGAAGATCCTAGAACACAGGCAAAGCCGCCAAGAGACTGCAGTTCCAACAGTCGGAGCACGGCTTGATCTTCGCTACGACTCAGAGCGCGCGCCCTGCCCGTCTGTTGGGCGCAGAGAAGGCGCGCACCTCGAACGCCCCAATTTCCCCGCCCTCAGTTTCCTCCCAGGTCCGCAGCCGTAGGCACAGGTTCCATATAGGGAAGAAGCTGGCAGGGCAGTGACAGCCCCAAGAACCCGCCATCCCGCTTCCGTCACCTCCCTGCCGCTGCACCCCCTTCCCGGGGGACGCGCGCTGCGAGGGGGCCGACGGGGCGGGGAAGGGTCGGCGCGGGGCGGGGAGAAGAGTTTATATAGCGGCGAGGAGGGTTGGGAGTTGCCGCCCGCCTGCAGGACACCACGAGGCCAGAGGCTGCCCTCGCCGCCTCACGTCCCTCCCACGGTCGCTTTTGGCCCCACGGTCTCCCCGGTCGGCGGCACTCGGCGCTGCGCTCCCAGCGGTGCGCTGCGCTCTGATCCGTGCGCTGCGAGGAGACCCGCCGGGGGCTTGGGAAGTGCGGGGCCGGGAGCCGCATGGACTTTTCCCCGAGGTAAGTGCTAGAGCCGCTGTTGGCTGGGCCGGCCAGAGCCAGAACTAGGTTTGCAAGTGGTGAGTGACTGCCGGATGGACGGGGCGGCGTGAGGATCCCGGTAAAGGGAAGAAGGGATGTCAGAAGCTCAAAACCGCCTCGTTCTGTTTTTCACCTCCTCCGGGCAGGGTTAGCTGACCTCACTGCGTCTTTCTGTGAGTTCCCCGCATTCTCCTCTTGGAGAGCCCAGAGTACACTCTGGTCACTCTCTGCTCCGGGCTCCGTGTCCCCCACCGCACTCCTGAGAGCTTCGAAGGCTGAGAGGTGCCTCACTCAGCACCGTGTCCCCACGCCCAGCACAGGGCCTGGAGGGTGGCAGGCACCCAGGATGGCATGGGGAGCGGATGAATGAGGTTAACCAGCCGGGGTCAGGAAAAGTCCCTGCCAGGCCGGTCCAGACCCAGCCTATACTTTTGCTACTGCAATCACCCAAATTTATTAAAGATGGTTGGAGTTTTATTGTTAGCTGAAGGGAGGGGAGAAGGCAGAAAAAAATCCACCCTTTTATGAATGCCCAGTAACATTCTGCAATGAGTAGAACCCCAGCTACCTGGCTCAGTGTCACCTGTGCAAATAATTTCGATGAGCCGGGGAGGCCTGTGGGAAGAGAAAAAAAAACTGGCACTAGGAAGTGATTTCTTCTCTTCTGTGTCCTTTAGTGATAAAGATTTCTCATTTCTCTTTTTAGAAGTCTACTCTATGGAGATATTTAAAGATGATCTTTGCCAGTTGGGGGAAATTTGTCCATAGGGGAAAAGGGTGGTGATGTTGATTGGGAACAACTGAGATGTCTATGAAAATCATAAGACTTAAGATAGGAAAGATATTAGAAGTCTTTTTTTAAGAATTTCTAGTTACAGAATCTGCAATCACACTGCTTTTTAAAAGAAGGATCTACTTGATGAGTACTATTTTTAATATAAAACTTTCCAGTATGGCCTTTTCTAAATAAAGTGTTCCCACTAGCTATCTATTTTATATTTGGTAGTATATATTAGTCTATGCCACTCTCTCACTTCGTCCCAGCTTACCCTTCCCCCTCCCCGTGTCCTCAAGCCCATTCTCTACATCTGCGACTTTATTCCTGTCCTGCCCCTAGGTTCTTCATAACCTTTTTTTTTTTTTTTAGATTCCATACATATGTGTCAGCATACGATATTTGTTTTTCTCTTTCTGACTTACTTCACTCTGTATGACAGTATCTAGGTCCATCCACCTCACTACAAATAACTCAATTTCGTTTCTTTTTATGGCTGAGTAATATTCCATTGTATATATGTGACACATCTTCTTTATCCATTCATCTGTCGATGGACACTTAGGTTGCTTCCATGTCCTGGCTATTGTAAATAGAGCTGCAATGAACATTTTGGTACATGACTCTTTTTAACTTATGGTTTTCTCAGGGTATATGCCCAGTAGTGGGATTGCTGGGTCGTATGGTAGTTCTATTTTTAGTTTTTTGAGGAACCTCCATACTGTTCTCCATAGTGGCTGTATCAGTTTACATTCCCACCAGCAGTGCAAGAGGGTTCCCTTTTCCCCACACCCTCTCCAGCATTTATTGTTTGTAGATGTTTTGATGATGGCCATTCTGACTGGTGTGAGGTGATGCCTCACTGTAGTTGTGATTTGAGCATCCTTTCATGTGTTTGTTGGCAATCTGTATATCTTCTTTGGAGAAATGTCTATTTAGGTCTTCTGCCCAGTTTTGGATTGGGTTGTTTATTTTTTTGATACTGAGCTGCATGAGCTGCTTGTAAATTTTGGAGATTAATCCTTTGTCAGTTGCTTCATTTGCAAATATTTTCTCCCATTCTGAGGGTTGTCTTTTCATCTTGTTTATGGTTTCCTTAGCTGTGCAAAAGCTCTTAACTTTCATTAGGTCCCATTTGTTTATTTTTGTTTTTATTTCCATTTCTCTAGGACGTGGGTCAAAAAGGACCTGGCTGTGATTTATGTCATAGAGAGTTCTGCCTATGTTTTCCTCTGAGAGTTTTATACTGTCTGCCTTACATATAGGTCTTTAATCCATTTTGAGTTTATTTTTGTGTATGGTATTAGGCGGTGTTCTAATTTCATTCTTTTCCGTGTAGATGTCCAGTTTTCCCAGCGCCACTTATTAAAGAGGCTGTCTTTTCTCCATTGTATATTCTTGCCTCCTTTATCAAAACTAAGGTGAACATATGTGCATGGGTTTATCTCTGGGCTTTCTGTCCTGTTCCATTGATCTATATTTCTGTTTTTGTGCCAGTACCGTACTGTCTTGATTACTGTAGCTTTGTAGTATAGTGTGAAGTCAGGGAGCCTGATTCCTCCAGCTCCATTTTTCTTTCTCAAGATTGCTTTGGCTATTCGGGGTCTTTTGTGTTTCCATACAAATTGTGGAATATTTTGTTCTAGTTCTGTGAAAAATGCCATTGGTGGTTTGATAGGGATTGCATTGAATCTGTAGATTGCTTTGGGTAATAGAGTCATTTTCACAATGTTGATTCTTCCAATCCAAGAACATGGTATATCTCTCCATCTGTTTGTATCATCTTTAATTTCTTTCATCAGTGTCTTACAGTTTTCTGCATACAGGTCTTTTGCCTCCTTAGGTAGGTTTATTCCTAGGTATTTTATTCCTTTTCTTGCAATAGTAAATGGGAGTGTTTCCCTAATTTCTCTTTCTGATTTTTCATCATTAATGTATAGGAATGCAAGAGATTTCTGTGCATTAATTTTGTATCCTGCTACTTTACCAAATTCATTGATTAGCTCTAGTAGTTTTCTGGTAGCATTTTTAGGATTCTCTATGTATAGTATCATATCATCTGCAAACAGTGACAGCTTTACTTCTTTTTTTCCGATTCGGATTCCTTTATTTCTTTTTCTTCTCTGATTGCTGTGGCTACAACTTCCAAAACTATGTTGAATAATAGTTGTGAGAGTGGGCAACCTTGTCTTGTTCCTGATCTTATTGGAAATGGTTTCAGTTTTTCACCATTGAGAACAATGTTGGCTGTGGGTTTGTCATATATGGTCTTTATTATGTTGAGGTAAGTTCCCTCTATGCCTACTTTCTGCAGGGTTTTTATCATAAATCGGTGTTGAATTTTGTCAAAAGCTTTTTCTACATCTATTGAGATGATCATATGGTATTTGTCCTTCAGTTTGTTAATATGGTGTATCACATTGATTGATTTGCATATATTGAAGAATCCTTGCCTTCTTGGAATAAATACCACTTGATCATGGTGTATGATCCTTTTAATGTGCTGTTGAATTCTGTTTGCTAGTATTTTGTTGAGGATTTTTGCATCTATGTTCATCAGTGATATTGGTCTGTAGTTTTCTTTCTTTGTGACATCTTTATCTAGTTTTGGTATCAGGGTGATGGTGGCCTTGTAGAATGAGTTTGGGAGTGTTCCCCCCCCCTGCTATATATTGGGATAGTTTGAGAAGGATAGGTGTTAGCTCTTCTCTAAATGTTTGATAGAATTCACCTGTAAAGCCATCTGGTCCTGGGCTTTTGTTTGTTGGAAGATTTTTAATCACAGTTTCAATTTCAGTGCTTGTGATTGGTCTGTTCATATTTTCTATTTCTTCCTGGTTCAGTCTCAGCAGGTTGTTCATTTCTAAGAATTTGTCCATTTCTTCCAGGTTGTCCATTTTATAGGCATAGAGTTGCTTGTAGTAATCTCTCATGATCCTTTGTATTTCTGCAGTGTCAGTTGTTACTTCTCCGTTTTCATTTCTAATTCTATTGATTTGAGTCTTCTTCCTTTTTTTCTTGATGAGTCTGGCTAATGGTTTATCAATTTTGTTTATCTTCTCAAAGAACCAGCTTTTAGTTTTATTTATCTTTGCTATTGTTTCCTTCATTTCTTTTCCTCATTTATTTCTGATCTGTTCTGCTAACTTTGGGGATTTTCTGCTAAATTTAGGCATTTTTTGTTCTTTTTCCTTCTGCTAACTTTGGGGGTTTTTTGTTCTGCTAACTTTGGGGGGTTTTGTTCTTTTTTCCCTAATTGCTTTAGGTGTAAGGTGAGGTTGTTTATTTGAGATGTTTCTTGTTTCTTGAGGTAAGATTGTTTTGCTATAAACTTCCCTATAAGAACTGCTTTTGCTGCTTCCCATAGGTTTTGGGTCATTGTGTTTTCACTGTCATTTGTTTCTAGGTATTTTTTTATTTCCTCTTTGATTTCTTCAGTGATCTCTTGGTTATTAAGTAGTGTATTGTTTAGCCTCCATGTATTTGTATTTTTTACAGAATTTTTCCTGTAATTGATATCTAGTCTCATAGTGTTGTGGTCGGAAAAGATACTTGATGTAATTTCAATTTTCTTAAATTTACCAAGGCTTGATTTGTGACCCAAGATATGATCTATCCTGGAGAATGTTCCATGAGCACTTGAGAAGAAAGTGTATTCTGTTGTTTTTGGATGGAATGTCCTATAAATATCAATTAAGTCCATCTTCTTTAATGTATCATTTAAAGCTTGTGTTTATTTATTTATTTTCATTTTGGATGATCTGTCCATTGGTGAAAGTGGGGTGTTAAAGTCCCCTGCTATGATTGTGTTACTGTTGATTTCCCCTTTTATGGCTGTTAGTATTTGCCTTATGTATTGAGGTGCTCCTATGTTGGGTGCATAAGTATTTACAATTGTTATATCTTCTTCTTGGATTGATCCCTTGATCATTATATACTGTCTTTCTTTGTCTCTTGTAATAGTCTTTATTTTAAAGTCTATTTTGTCTGATATGAGAATTGCTACTCCAGCTTTCTTTTGATTTCCATTTGCATGGCATATCTTTTTCCATCCCCTCATTTTCAGTCTGTATGTGTCCCTAGGTCTGAAGTGGGTCTCTTCTAGACAGCATATATACGGGTCATGTGTTTGTATTCATTCAGCCAGTTTATGTCTTTTGGTTGGAGCATTTAATCCATTTACATTTGAAGTAATTATCAATATGTATGTTCCTGTTACCATTTTCTTAATTGTTTTGGGTTTGTTATTGTAGGTCTTTTCCTTCTCTGTGTTTCCCACCTAGAGAACTTCCTTTAGCATTTGTTGTAGAGCTGGTTTGGTGACACTGAATTCTCTTGGCTTTTGCTTATCTGTAAAGGTTTTAATTTCTCTGTCGAATCTGAATGAGATCCTTGCTGGGTAGAGTAATCTTGGTTTTAGGTTTTTCCCTTTCATCACTTTAAATATGTCCTGCCACTCCCTTCTGGTTTGCAGAGTTTCTGCTGAAAGATCAGCTGTTAACCTTATGGGGATTCCCTTGTATATTATTTGTTGTTTTTTCCTTGCTGCTTTCAATATTTTTTCATTGTATTTAATTTTTGATAGTTTGATTAATATGTGTCTTTTCGTGTTTCTCCTCGCATTTATCCTGTATGGAATTCTATGTGCTTCCTGGACTTGATTGACTATTTCCTTCCCCATATTAGGGAAGTTTTCAATTATAATCTCTTCAAATATTTTCTCAGTCCCTTTGTTTTTCTCTTCTTCTTCTGGGACCCCTATAATTCGAATTTTGGTGTGTTTAATGTTGTCCCAGAGGTCTCTGAGACTGTCCTCAATTCTTTTCATTCTTTTTTCTTTATTCTGCTCTGCAGTAGTTATTTCCACTATTTTATCTTCCAGGTCACTTATCCATTCTTCTGCCTCAGTTATTCTGCTGTTGATTCCTTCTAGAGAATATTTACTCTCATTTATTGTGTTGTTCATCATTGTTTGTTTGCTCTTTAGTTCTTCTAGGTCCTTGTTAAACATTTCTTTTATTTTCTCCATTCTCTTTCCAAGATTTTGGATCATCTTTACTATCATTATTCTGAATTGTTTTTCAGGTAGACTGCCTATTTCCTCGTCATTTGTTTGGTCTGGGGGGGTTTTACCTTGCTCCTTCATCAGCTATGTGTTTGTCTGTCTTCTCATTTTGCTTAACTTATTGTGTTTGGGGTCTCCTTTTCGCAGGCTGCATGTTCGTAGTTCCTGTTGTTTTTGGTGTCTGCCCCCAGTGGCTAGGATTGGATCAGTGGGTTGTGTAGGCTTCCTGGTGGAGGGGACTGGTGCCTGTGTTCTGGTGGATGAAGCTGGATCTTGTCTTTCTAGTGGGCAGGACCATGTCTGGTGGTGTGTTTTGGGGTCTCTGTGATCTTATTATGATTTTAGGCAGCCTCTCTGCTAATGGGTGGGTTTGTGTTCCTGTCTTGCTAGTTGTTTTGCATAGGGTGTCCAGCACTGTAGCTTGCTGGTCGTTGAGTGGAGCTGGGTCTTAGTGTTGAGATGGAGATCTCTGGGAGAGCTTTTGCCATTTGATATTACATGGAGCTGGGAGGTCTCTGGTGGACCAATGTCCTCAACTTGGCTTTCCCACCTCAGAGGCACAGGCCTCTCACCTGGACAGAGCACCAAGACCCTGTCAGCCACACAGCTCAGAAGAAAAGGGAGATGAAAAGAAAGAAAACAATAAAATAAAATAAAACAAAGTTATTAAAATAAAAAATAAAAAATAACTATTTTAATAAAACAATTAAAAAGTAATTTAAAAAAGGAAGAAAGAAGAGAGCAACCAAACCAAAAAACAAATCCACCAATGATAACAAGTGCAAAAAACTATACAAAAAAAAAGAAAGAAAGAAAAAAAAATGGACAGACAGAACCCTAGGACAAATGGTAAAAGCAAAGCTATACAGACAAATCACACAAAGAAGCATACACATACACACTCACAAAAAGAGAAAAAGGAAAAAATATATATATATATCATTGCTCCTGAAATCCACCACCTCAATTTTGGGATGATTCGTTGTCTATTCAGGTATTCCACAGATGCAGGGTACACCAAGTTGTTTGTGGAGATTTAATCCTCTGCTCCTGAGGCTGCTGGGAGAGATTTCCCTTTCTCTTCTTTGCCCGCACAGCTCCTGGGGTTCAGCTTTGGATTTGGCCCCACCTCTGTGTGTAGGGCGCCTGAGGGCATCTGTTCTTCGCTCAGACAGGACGGGGTTAAAGGAGCAGCTGATTAGGGGGCTCTGGCTCACTCAGGCCGGGGGGAGGGAGGGATACGGAATGCTGGGCAAGCCTGCAGCGGCAGAGGCCAGTGTGACATTGCAACCTGAGGCGTGCCATGTGTTCTCCCAGGGAAGTTGTCCCTGGATCATGGCACCCTGGCAGTGGCGGGCTGCACAGGTTCCTGGGAGGGGAGGTGTGGATAGTGACCTGTGCTTGCACACAAGCTTCTTGGTGGCGGCAGCAGCAGCCTTAGCATTTCATGCCCGTCTCTGGTGTCCAGGCTGATAGCCGCGGCTCGCGCCTGTCTCTAGAGCTCATTTAGGCGGCGCTCTGAATCTCCTCTCCTCGCGCACCCCGAAACAATGGTCTCTTGCCTCTTCAGCAGTTCCAGACTTTTTCCCGGACTCCCTCCCGGCCAGCTGTGGTGCACTAGCCCCCTTCAGGCTGTGTTCACGCAGCCAACCCCAGTCCTCTCCCTGGGGTCTGACCTCCGAAGCCCGAGCCTCAGCTCCCAGCCCCAACCCACCCTGGCAGGTGAGCAGACAAGCCTCTCAGGCTGGTAAGTGCTGGTCGGCACCGATCCTCTGTGCAGGAATCTCTCCACTTTGCCCTCCACACCCCCGCTGCTGCGCTCTCCTCCGTGTCTCCGAAGCTTCCCCCCTCCCCCCCGCCACCCTGTCTCCGCCAGTGAAGGGGCTTCTTAGTGTGTGGAAACTTTTCCTCCTTCACAGCTCCCTCCCAGTGGTGCAAGTCCTGTCCCTATTCTTTTGTCTCTGTTTTTTCTTTTTTCTTTTCCCCTACCCAGGTATGTGGGGAGTTTCTTGCCTTTTGGGAAGTCTGAGGTCTTCTTCCAGCATTCAGCAGGTGTCCTGTAGGAGTTGTTCCACATGTAGATGTATTTCTGATGTATTTTGGGGGAAGAAGGTGATCTCCACATCTCACTCCTTCGCCATCTTGAAGGTCTCTGTCATAGAGTCCAATTTTAGTCCATGTTTTGACCTCACTGAAATACCTTGTCTCCATGGAGTAGAACATGATTCCAAGAAATGTATAACTCGCCCAATGTTGTAATCTCCCTTTTCCCCTGGAAGTGTTCCAGTTCTTAGAGATCATTTAAGGAAAGACCCATCACTCAGGCATGCTGCCATCCTGGAAGAGATGTTTGGGAGTTATGGCTATTCTGATTTCACTCTGTGTCTCTTCATATCTTCTGTTTTACAGTTTGGGGAGAATATTTTGTACACGTGCTGTCCATTATGATGATCACAATGATAACCATACGTACCTACTGAGTTTTTGTACCGGTGCTAATGTGCTTCTCATTCTAGAGAAGTCAAATGGTTACTTCAGGTCAAAGGCTTTGAAAAGTGCGCTCAGGGTTTTAGTTTCTTTGTATAATGGTTTTGTGATAACGAAAATATGTTTCTGCCTTCAGCAGAAAGGTAATAAATTTATGTTTTCAGAATTTTAAAATAAAGGCCCGCAAAGCAAACTTCAGCTCTTCAAGGGAATGGAGAATTTAGAAGGCATAGAGAATACTTTACAGAACAGTAAAGGCCAAACTTTTTAAATGAAGAAATAGTAGTAGTTAGAGACTTGGTGTCACTTGCTCTCCAGATTCCTCACCCTCTTTCCAAACTTGTCTTTTCTTGGGGTGACCCCAAGGCACTGACAGGAAAATTTGGACGAGGTTACCATGAATAAAAATGGATACTGTTTGGCTAACATAAACCATGTGCAGAAGAAAAGATCTCCTGTGGCTCTTGTATCCCTAGTGTTTCCCATAGTACCTGGCACTTAGTAGGTACTCAATAAATATTTGATAAATGAATGACTTAAAATTGCGAAAGTCTGGCTAAAGTATGCTTTTCATGTAAATCTGGAGCAGTTGCACTTAGAAAATCCAGACAAGATAAAAGAGGTAGTATCACCTCTTGCTTGCTTTTGCTAAAGGAAGAAATAGACTCTAAATCTTACCTTTATGACTCATCTTGATTGACTGAGACAACCCTAAAAGCTAACACTTTTTATGATTCTAAATAACAAGCCCCAGGAAATTTGCTGATTTAATTTTGCCAGGAAGAGAACGTTTTCCCCCAAATGTTCAAAAGGTGGAGTGGAGGGAAGAAAAATAAAGCATACAAACTAACTCCATCTTAAGCCTCAGCATTCCCCTCAAGGCACAAAGAGATAATAAATATACATTTAACCATTCCTTAACCATTTATAATTAAGGATGGGGTATTGATTTGACATGAACATGTTTTTGTAATGCTTTAAGTACTGTATCCTAAACTTTAGAGGGTAAAGATTTTGCCAGAGTTAGTTGGCAAAGGCATTTGTGTTGGCTTGAAAACCCATAAGTTAATCACATATCGAGTCCTTTAAAAACATGATTAACGTCTGGCAAGACGTTGTGGCTGAAATTCTCCATTGCATGAATCCAAATACAATAGAACTTTGAAGATCATGAGCGAGTCAGAGTCACATTTGGCTATTTTTGTTTGGTGGAAAAAATTTCCGCAATGTGTCAAATGGCCCATATACCATCTTTTGGTACCCTTAACTCACCATAAGCCAGCAGGTGTGGATAACGCTATAATCAATCACATTTACTTACATATTTCTCTGGGACTATAATACAGGGCAAATGGTGTTATATGTTGTAACAGATTTCCCTAATGCCCAGGCTTTTTTCTTCTCTGCTGGCTAGCAGAGGATATCAGAGCCCTGTCTGCATCCCTTCTGCATTCAGTTTCAGTTCTCACTGCAGGCTTCTTACTTCAAGCACCAGTGTAGTCCTGAGGGCTTTTTCTGGCCTTGGGAGCATGGGTGACTCAAGTGGAGTAGGCCAGAGGGGCCTGAGAGTTAACAGCACTGGGAGCAACCCCTCGCTCAATAACAGATGAAAGCTGGTGAATAAGTATCCTCAGCCTTCTCACACCTTGGTGGAGGCCACTCTTGTGGTCTGATCTTTACATTCTTCCAGAGGTGCCCAAGGGGATGAGCTCCAGCTGCCCAGAATGCTAACCCACTTGCTCATTAACAATTCTACCTGGTTCCCTGTCTCACTTCCCTGCCCCTCTACTAGTGCTTCCAGGGATCCTCTCCTCAGTAATCTGATTGCACAAATTCTTGTCTAGAGTCTGCTTTGGGGGAACCCAATCTACCATGAGCTTGTTAACTATTTTAGTTAAGGCAGTGCTTTAGCTCTAAGTATCCTGTAGATTCCGTTCTGGCCAAAAAGTGAATCAAAAATGGAATTCTTGCTTTCCACACTGGAGAACAGAATTTTGTCCCCAGCCAGTGCTGTTTCACTTGTGTCTGGGTCAGTTGGCTTGTTGGTTATGACCTGATCCTGAATTCCCATCAGCTCTCTGAGAATGTATCAGGAGCACGGGGAGGGAGGTATCGGGGAGGGCTCAGTTGCAACTCCATCGTTAGAGAAGTAGCACCTTCCGCAGGTTATGAGAAGTGGCTCAAACACATGCTCCGTAAGGATGGAACCAGCCTCACAATATTTCTGGTGGGTGTTCCTATCCCCCCACTGCTTTGATCACCATTTCTTTTACTGTAGTAAGGCTCTCCAATAGGCTATAGAGAGATATGTATAAGAGGATATTATTATAGGAATTGGCTCACATGATTATGGGGGCTGAGAAGTCCTCTGATCTGCCACTTGCAAGCCAGGGGACCAGGAAAGCCAGTGGTGTCATCAATCTGAGTCTGAAGGCCTGACAATCAAGAACCCCAGTGTCAAAGGGCAGAAGTAAACGGACTTTCCAGCTTAAGCAGAGAAAGCAGATTCACCTTTCCTTTGCCTTTGTGCTCTAATCAGGCCATCAATGGATTGGATGATGCCTACTTGCCTTGGTGAAGGTCATCTTCTTTATTCATTCTGTCAATTCAAATACTAATCTCTTCCAGAAACACCCTCACAGGCACACCCAGAAATAATGTTTTACCATCCCTTAGCTCAGTCAAGTTGACACATAAAATTTACCATCACATTTACCAATTACTTCCTAATCCACCCCTCACCCCAAACCAGACCTCTCCTCGGAACTCAGACCCAGACATCTAAGTGCCCACAAGGCACCTGAACATCTTCCACCAACGTAGCCTTGAAGCCCTGTCCTCCCCAGCCCTTATCAAGAATCCTATCTAATCGGTCTCCACACCCTATGATTATATTTCCTATTGATTTCTGCAAACTCCTCTCCATCATCTCTGCTCCTGGTCCCCAAACACCATTCTCTTTTTCACCCAGACAACAGCTGCAACCTAGACCACCTCCCTGCTCTAGTCTTGCTCCTCTTCTAGCATTTTCCATAGTTCAGCTTTGAGTGAGCTCCCTAAAACTGTCTGCTCATACTTTCCTCTGCTTAAAATTCTCCAATGCCGGGACTTCCCAGGTGGCGTAGTGGTTAAGAATCTGCCTGCCAATGCAGGGGACACGGGTTCGAGCCCTGGTCCGGGAAGATCCCACATGCTGCTGACCAACTAAGCCCGTGCACCACAACTACTGAGCCTGCGCTCTAGAGCCTGCAAGCCACAACTACTGAGCCCATGTGCCACAAATACTGAAGCCCGCATGCCTAGAGCCCATGCTCTGCAACAAGAGAAGCCACCAAAATGAGAAGCCCGTGCACTGCAATGAAGAGTAGCCCCCGCTCTCCGCAACTAGAGAAAGGCTTTGCACAGCAACAAAGACCCAACACAGCCATTAATTAATTAATTAATTAATTAATTAATTAATTAATTAATTATTCTCCAATACCTTTGGGTAAAATCCAAAATCCTTATCATGGTTGAAAATCCTCCCACCATCCAATCTTTATCCACCTCTCCTGCTTTTCTATTTCTTTGCCACCACTGCCAATCCTTTGGGTCTTTAAGCAGACCTTGCTCTCTCCCTCCTGCCATTTGCATTTGGAATTTCCTCTACCTAGAATAGTATTCTCTGGACTCTCAATCTGGCTGACTCTTTCTCTCCCTTTAGGGCTCAGCTAACATGTCCATTCCTTGGGAAATTATTACTGAGCCCTGCCTACTAGGTAAGGTACTTTGCCCTGAGTCCCCACTGTACCCTGGGCTCCCACAGTTCCCACTGAAGCATGGTTGCTTTGTCTTTCATGTTCACCAGGCATCTTCAGTGCTAACTATTTAGTAGATGCTCAATAAATATCTGCTGTAGAATAAATGAACTGAAATCAGCTTCCTTACTAGCTGATGACCAAGGGCAAGTCACATAAGCTCTCTGAACTTTCATTTTCACATCTGAAGTAGAAATCATATCCAAACACAGAGATTGAGAGGTTTTGGTTAGTTGGTGCTGAATAAATGATTTTTCTTTTAGAGTCATCAAAATGAGTATTATGCTTGACTTGACCCTGTGATATTATGAGATAGTAAAGCCCACATTCCAGGATGTCTAAGTTTAAAGGGCACTCTAATAGAGGGGCTTTGGGCAGAACCCAGAGGGAGGAAAGTGCCATGTAGCTAGAAGTATCCTGCTTTCAAACCTTGTGTGGGGTGTGTGTTTGGAAATGTAAGTGATATAATAACATATAATGGTGTCTAATTCCCTCACACAGTTTCTTCCAAATAATCCTCCAGCTTCAACATCTGCATTTCCTTGGTTAATGCCATGAATCCAGTTTCTAAACTGAGGCGCTTTTTCCAAGAGTTTTGCCTTAAATTATTCTCAACTGCAATTCCTGCTTAGTTTCCCCCCTTCTCCAGGATTGCCGTCATCGTTCTGAAACACACCATTAAGCACCTCATTCTTGGGCTTCCAGAAACTTGTCGTGAAAATGCTGACAAACCCAGAGACACATTTGCAGGTGATTTAACTGGGTGGAGGCAAGCACTAAACAAATTAACAGACCTGCACTGGTCAATGATTAAGGCAAAAAACTTTTTAGATTTTAGTAATGGGGAGCGGGTTAAGTACATAATTTGGGTGAAAGTTAGGATAATAGCACCTCCAAGAGCTGTCTGCACACATTCAAGACGTTTATTATTTTTAATTTTTATTTTTTAAATTTTTATTGAAATATAGTTGATTTACAATGTTGTGTTAGTTTCAGGTGTACAGCAAAGTGATTCAGTCATACATGCATATATATAGATTTTTTAGATTCTTTTCCATTATAGGTTATTACAGGATATTGAATATAGTTCCCTGTGTTATACAGTAGGTCCTTGTTTTTTATCTATTTTAAAATATAGTTTGTATATTCTAATCCCAAACTCCTAATTTATCCCTCCACCCCCACCCCCCCACTTTCCCCTTTGGTAACCATACATTTGTTTTCTATGTCTTTATTTCTGTTTTGTAAATAAATTCATTTGTATCATTTTTTTTAGATTCCACATATAAGCAATATCATACGATATTTGTCTTTGTCTGGCTTACTTCACTTAGTATGATAATCTCTAGGTCCATCCATGTAGCTACAAATGGCATTATTTCATTCTTTTTTATGGCTGCATAGTATTCCATTGTATATATGTACCACATCTTCTTTATCCATTCATCTATCGATGAACATTTAGGTTGCTTCCATGTCTTGGCTATTGTAAATAGTGCTGCTATGAACATAGGGGCGCATGTATCTTTTCAAATTATAGTTTTCTCCAGATATATACCCAGGAGTGGGATCCTATAGTCCCACTCCTGGGTATATATCTGGAGAAAACTATAATTTGAAATATATATATATTATGGTACCTATATTTTTAGTTTTTTAGGAAAGACTTTTAGGTATTATTTGGTAAGTTACTGCTTTGGCACATCTACCTAAGTTTATGGCAATCCAGTTTTCAAGTTCACTGGGCCAGGGATGCCCACCCCACTCTGATACACAAAGTTTGTTGCCCTTTATTTCTACATATCCCCCAAATTTGGGCACACTTAGTCATTTGTAATTAACAATCATTGTACTAAGGAAAATAGGTAAATTGGTAGTTGACAGCATTGCCTATGTTCGAGACCCACCTCATAAATCCATAGTTATGTAGCTCTAGATGCAAAATACTTTAGACAGATGATTGTTTTCTCCCCAAAGCTTGAGGGTTTTCATTTATCTCTTCATTTATTTTATTTGTTTATTGCTCCATCAGTTCTTTCAATTTCTTCATGGAGAAAGTTGCAATTAGCCATAGATATTCCATTGTCATCTCAATCAGCAGCTAGCAAAGGGATTGAGTAGAGTAGCGCAGTGGACACCAAAGGAGAGGTTGTGATTCCATATTTGCAGATCTGTAACTCCCTATGGAGAAAAGAGATTGTGCCCTGTGTGCAGAGCGGTAGCCATGCCACCAGCTTCAGCCAGGAGCAATAGGAGACCGGGCTAGAACCACCCAGGTAGAAAGAGATGGTTGACTCCAGATTTTTTTCACACAGTGGATCTTTGAATACTCCAATACTCTATGTCAATCACCTCATCACTTATTAAGCACTTTATATATATCATCACATTTAATCCACAACAACCCAGTGAGGAAAGTGGTACTATCATTATCCCCTTTTCACAGATGAGGGTCTGAGGTTTCAATATGCATCAAGTGCTCAAAATCACCACTGGCCCGTGGGGGATTTGAATTCATGATATGGTAAAACCCTGGCCTTGCCACTGCTACCTGTCTATTCTGCTTGGGTCAGCTAGAAAGTGTGTGCTTCTAAAGCCTAGAAGCTTCTAATGCTGATGCTCAACTTAGATCCCTGCATGGTCAGAATAATTGTACAGAAGTCAGGTTTCTCAGAGTAAAAGGAAATTTTGACTCACTATTATTTGGGGGAGGGAAGAAAGGGAGAGCGCTAAACTCAGCATGAACATAAAGTCTCAAAGTAGTGATGTTGAGTTGCTACAAAACTCAAGGGACTGAATCTCTGTCACTGAAATTGACTTTGATTAATATTTTCAAAATTTCATTCTCATTTTGCTGTTTGACTTTTTGTAGGGTTCAAGAATTTCAGAGCAAAAATGGGTCTTACGAATCATTTCAAGTATGTTTTATAAACAAAAGTGATTGATTCTTCCCCCCATCCTTCTCCACAATTAAAATCTTTTAATGACTTCCCACTAACCTTGGAATAAAGACAGAAATCATTAATAGATCCTACAAAGCCATTCATGGCCCGGCTACTTCTTTTCCAGCCTAAACAAGTGCCATGCTCCCCTTCGCTCTGTGTTCTAGTCATACTGGACTTCCTTTGCTTCCAGGACCACTCTGCTCTCCTTCCTGCCACAGGACCTTGACAAGAGCTCTCCTCCATCCTGGCACTCCACACTCCTTTTGGCCTGGTTAACTCTCACCATTCTTCCAAATATCACCTTAAATAGCAGTCCCTTAAGGGAAACTTTCCTGACCTCTGAGTTAATCAATTCTCTGTATTACATGTCATCCCAGTATATAATAATTCAACAAATAGTTATTGAGTATCTTTTTATGTGTAAGCCTTATTTTAGGTGCTGGGAAACAAGATGGGAAAAGTTCCCACCTCCAGGGAGGACATAAATAATAAAGTCAACAAATGTGTATTAAATGCTAGGGAAAAAAACAGAGGTATTTAATGGGGTAGTGGCTCACGGTAAGGAAGCGGGAAGTTATTTTGGATGGAGTGGTCAGGAAGGCATCTCTGAGGAGCTGACATTTGAGCAGAAACCTGAGTGAACTTGGGAGCAAAATGAGGCTGCTTGGGGGGAAAGGACATTTCCAGACAGGAGCAATGTTGGCATGAGAAAAGCAAGGAGGCCAGTATGGCTGGAGTGGGGGAGTGAGAGGGAGTATAAAGAAGATGAGATCAGATCATGGGGCATGGCCGGTGGCCTAGAGAGGCTTGTGGGCCATGCACACGATATTGGAATTTAATCTAAGCCTGATGGAAAGTCATTGGAGATTTTGAACATGGAGATATTGATCTAATGTATGGTCTTCAAAGATCAGTCTGACTAATGCCTGAAGAATATATTAAGAAGGGCAAGAGTCAAAACGTGGAGATCTGTTAGTGGCATAATCCAGGCAAGAGGCAGTGGTGGCTTGGACGTGGGTGGGAAGTGGTGAGAAGTGGTTAGATTAGCAGGTACTGTTGCCCAGACTCACTGATGGATGGCCTGGGGAGCCTTAGAGAAACCTCTTCTTTACAGCCTGTGACACTGCTTATTGTCACACTTATTGATGTCATTCTTTCGAAAATATGTTGCTCCCTCAGTGGATTGGAAGATCCATGCGGACAAAGACCACATCTGGTTTTACTCTTCATTGCCCACCTGCTGCCTACACAGGGCCTCGGATAAATATATGAATGGATAAATACGTATTTTAAAACCACCTAGTTTACGGATGAGGAAAATGAGTCTCTGAGAGTTTAAGTTAAAAGATTGGCCTAAGGCCTCTCAGTCTGGACTAGAACCCTTGTCTCCACACTCTTCATACAAGCTACTTTCCCTTTTTCAGTGGAGCCTCATTTATTTGAGAGAGGAGGGGATTACCAAAATGTACCTCAAATACTCCTAATGGGAGACTCAACACAAACAGCAGCCAGCATTGTTCTAATCCCCTTGGTGAGGCTCTGTTGGGGTAACCTGAGTCTGTGACATTTCTTCTTTCTTTCTTTGAGCTTGTTTTCTTCTCCAGAAAAAAACATTGATCTTATCTCACTATTTTTTTGTTTTTATTTTATTTTATTTTATTTTATTTTATTTTCATTGAAGTATAGTTGATTTACAATGTTGTGTTAGTTTCAGGTATACAGCAAAGTGATTCAGATATATGTATGTATATTCATTTTCAGATTCTTTTCCCGTATAGGTTATTACAAAATATTGAGTATAATTCCCCGGGCTATACAGTAGGTCCTTGTTGGTTATCTATTTTATATGTAGTGGTGTGTGTATGTTCATTCCAACTTCCTAATTTAACCCCCCCCCTTTCCCCTTTGGTAACCACAAATTTGTTTTCTATGGCTGCGAGTCTATTTCTGTTCTGTAAATAAGTTCATTTGTATCTTTTTATCTCACTGTTGGTGAGTGTTATGCCTAGGACCCGAAGGAGGTCAGCCTAAGCCATCTGATTTATGCTCTGTTTTAAAAAATGCTACAGCTTCAGACAAGAGCAGCTGGTATGCTTAATCTTCATACAAGAAGTTTGCCATTCAAAAATGTTCACTCCCCAAGGGCATTTTGGAAAAAAAATCAGTTGAGGTAAGCTGTGATTAAGAGGGAAAAAAAGAATAGAATGCAATTAGGAGTTTCCTTGGTTCACTTGGAAGGGAAAAGCTGCCTGAAATGTAACTTTCTCAAGCAATGATGCCATGCTTGGACCTCTGCCTTTCTAATTAAATTTCTGAGATTATATATATATATATATATATATATATATATATGTGATTTAATGAACAGCTGGTAAAATTGGATCCTTACTCTGCGGAGCTTTACCAAAGCACTTCAGTGTTTCTGTGTGATTGAATACTAATATTTAACCCTGGAATATAAAAAGAGGAAATTAGATCCTACCTAACTGCTCATCATCTGGGAGCTTCTACACTGCACCCTTCCTGATCTGCATAGTGATTGGTTCTGTTTCCATGTTGACTGGAAAACACACACACACACACACACAGAGTAAGGACTGAGAGTTGAGTTTTATTCAGTGTCTTACTGAGGACTGTAGCCTGGGTGGTAGCCTCTCAGTAGCTCTGAGGAACTGCTTTGAAGAGGTGGGCGTTGAGGTGGAGGCCAGTATATATGTGATTTTGGCTAAAGAATATGTGCGATCCAGCGTGCACTTTGGTAGAAGGTCACTGCTAGTCACAAGGAACAGATATTTCAGTTAATGATCTTAGTGCTTTTCTAAGTATGGGAAGATGCAAGGATCTGGGTTCATAAAAATTCCTCCTGAAATATATCTAATATCTAAGGGCCTGTTTGGCCTGTTTTCCCAAAGCACAGAGTGCCTTATTCTATTCTTCATTCTTGAACTCCTTTCAGAGTGTACTGTAGGTCAGCAAGTGCAGTGGCTAATGGCTTAACCCTTATAGAACCAGATGGGGAGCGACATTCCTCTGGTTTACACCCACCAGGTCACTTCCAACTGTTGTCTGCATTCCTCTTTCCATTGCCACCACCCAGAGTGATTTGTATCTTTCTGAGCTCTTTCTCATGCCCTGAGGCCCAGCCTCCACCCTTGGGAGGCTTCCAGTCTAGCAGAGGGATAGACATTAATGAGATAAACAGTCAAACGAAGGTTTAATCACAGACTTGTGACATGCTATGAAGAAAAATAATAAGGTGCCATGGGAGAAAAATCTAATTTATGAGGACAGGAGAGGACATCCCTGAGAAAAGAGCATTGCAGTAAAGACCTGGAGGATGAGGACTGAGCAGGAGGAAGAGTAGAGGGCAAAAAAGTGGCCAGAGAGAATAACAGTGGTCAGAGGGCACCGGGCAGGGCTTCTCAAACTTTGATGTGCACACACACCGCCTAGAGATCTTGTTACACTGCAGACTGATTCACTAAGGCTGAGGATTCTGCGTTTCCAGCAGGCTTTGATGGTGCTCTGCTGGTGCTGCAGGTGCTGAGCTGAGAACCACACTGAGTAGCAAGGGTATCTGGCAAAGTTTGGCAACGTTTTTCTGTAGAGTCAGACGATGAAATTGTTAGGCTTTGTGGGTCCTACTGTTTCTGCTGCAACTACTCCACTGTACCATTGTGATGAAAAAGCAGCCATAGATAGTATGTAGATGTATGGGTGTGGCTGTGTTTCAGTAAAACTTTATCTAGCAAAATAGAGTCAGATTTGGCTCACAGGTGGTAGTGTTCTGACCCCTGCTTCAGGATCAGGTGGTATCAGTTGTCAACCTTGGCTGTGCATTAGAATCTCCTGGGTTTCCAAAAAATCCCACCAGTTTCCTCCTCCAGATCA
The DNA here is from genome assembly GCF_028564815.1 of Eubalaena glacialis. Taxonomy (NCBI): domain Eukaryota; kingdom Metazoa; phylum Chordata; class Mammalia; order Artiodactyla; family Balaenidae; genus Eubalaena; species Eubalaena glacialis. Next base: position 141,318,991 of record NC_083721.1, on the reverse strand, counting down.
ATGACCTCAGAATCTCTGGGGATGGAGCCAAGGAACTGATAGAGTTGAAAAGCTCCCAAGGTGATGCTGAGAGCCAGTATGGGCCTTAATCTTATTTGATAGTCCCATATTCTTGTGACCCTAGGAGAAAGGTAAGGCAAAAGTGATGTCAATTTCCTTAATTCTGGAACACCATCAGCTGCCCAATAGCTTTCAAGGAAGAGAAAAAAAAAACAGCAGGAAAAGTACAAATCTATAGTAACACCCATCCTGATTATACGAATGTTAAAATGGGGGGAGGGGGTAAGTGCGGTTTGAATCCAGGAAATATGGTATTTTCATTCCTGTTATTCAGATGAGGAAGATGAGGCCCCTGAAGATGTATTGTGCAGATTGTATGATGATGTGCCAAGGAGCTACAGGCAAAATACTGTGACAGCTTCTGAACTGCCTTCAGTTCCCCAAATGTGAAGCCCCTCCTTCCCCTCTGGGCCCTTGTAGGTACCTGGTAGTCTCCCTGCCCTGGACATGCTTCCTCTCCTCCTTAGAATCCTCTGTCTAATTCCTGCTTCTCCCTCAGGTCCCAGTTTAGCCCTCTGCCTCTTCTGGGGTGTCTTCCCTGGCCCATGCCCAGGGGAGGGGCCCCTGCTGGGAGCACCTCCCATCCCTAGTGGTTCCCCATCACAGCCTGGTCTCTTTCTTTTTAACAGACTTATTCTCCAGGCCCTGGAGAATTCAGGAGGGCAGGACCATGACTGCCTGGTCATCATTTTATCTCTATCATCTGGTATGATACTATGATTTATAATGGATATATATTTTGGTCCATGGTTCCTGGCTCACAGCTACCAAAACTCTGGGAATTTCCTGAGAAATAAGATCAATGGGAGAATCTTTGGTTACAGTATTTGGTCTCTGGTCCTCAGTTCCTGAAATGGCTTTGGAGCCATCAATGTGAGATGGGTGTCTTGTTATTCATAATAAGTCCCTTTCCACCACAAATGGGTTTACGTTAATGAGGTGACTTTTGGAAAACACCTAAAGATGAGGGCTGGTTGCCAGGGGAACCAACTGCAAATAGAGAGTTGGAAATTTCAGTCCCACCCCCTGATTTCGTGGGAGGGGAAAGGGGGCTGGAGGTTGAATCAATCAGCCCTGGCCAATGACTTAATCCATCATGCCTGTATAATGAAGCCTCCATAAAAACCCCAAAGGACTGGGTTTGGAGAGCTTCCGGGTTGGTGACCAGGTGGAGATGCTGGGAGAGTGATGTGCACATGCTTGGGGAAGACATGGAAGCTCCACGCCCTTTCCCTACACCTTGCCCTGTGCATCTCTTCCATCTGGCTGTTCCTGAGTTATATACTTTTATAATAAGCCAGTCATCTAGTAAGTAAAATGTTCCTCTGAACTCTGCCACTCTAGAAAATTCATCAAACCTGAGGAGAGGGTAGTGAGAACCTCTGATTTGTAGCTGTTCAGTCACAAGCACAGGTGACAACCTGGAATTGTGATTGGGCTTTGAAGTAGGAGTGGGGGGTTGAGGGACTGAGCCCTTAACCTGTGGGACCTGACACATCTACAATCAGATGGTGTCAGAACTGAGTTGGATTGTAGGCCACCCAGTGGTGTTAGATCATTGTTTGGAGATGTAGAACCCCTGACACACCAGAATCGGTGACTAGAACCACTACACCTGACTTATTGAAGGGGGTCAGGAATATCTGCACTTGGAATGTATGCACTTTGGCCCAGTTCTGCTCATAGATACTTGAAGCAGAGAGCAGTACAGTGGTTTACAGCATGGATTCTCAAAGTGTGGTCCCCAGGCCTGTCACATTAGCATCACCTGGGAGATAGTTAGAAATGCAAATCCTTGGGCCCATCCCCAGCTTACCAGATGGGGCCCAGCAATTGGTTTCAGTTAGCCCTCCTGATGATTCTGTGTGAGGACCACAGGTTAGGGTATGGGCTCTGAGACAGCCTGCCTGGCTTCAAATTCTGGCTCTGTTGCTTAAAAATTGTTTGGCTCTGGGATATTTACAATGCCTTTCTGTGTCTCAGTGCTCTCATCTATAAAATGGAGATAATAAAAATAATGTTAGCTGCCTCAACTGGATTAACAACATAGAGCTGTTAACACAGCATCTGCTCACAGTAAGTGCTCCAAATAAGTTAACTGTTAGTAGTGTTAGCTATGCAACCATGAGAAAATTCATTAACTTCTCTGAATTTTACTTCCCTTATCTTTGAAGTAAGAATAAAATCTTTGCCTCTCATGGTTTTGAAAGTTAAATGTCTGTCATGATTAATTGTATGTGTCAACTTGGCTGATCTATGGCGTCCTTTATTTGGACAACCAACCAATCAAGATGTTGCTGTGAAGGGATTTTTAATAAGTGACTAGAATTTAAATCAGTAGACGTTGAGTAAAGCAGATCACCCTCCATAATGTGGGGGCCTCATCCAGCCACTTAAAGACTATAATGTAACAGGGAAGAACAAAATATGACTCCATGTGTTGGATCTGTTTCTTTTACTTTAACCTTTGCTTTCCATTGCTTTTGTTCTGTCTATAGCTATAGGCATACATAATGGCCTGCCTCCGGTAACCCTGCCCCTCTGCCTGAATGTTAAAGTGCCTTTGTTCAGCTCACAGGGAAACACCCTGACCCTGCCCACCTGTGAATGGCTGCAGAAAAGAAGAAACATCCCTCCCTGAGGCTGGCCAAAACGAGGAGATATTTTGCAAAACTTATGGCCTTTTTGCTTTACTTCCTCACCTCCTCCCCCTCTCTGTTCTATAAAAGAAACTGGCATCCAGACCCCTATAAGATGGGACTCTACGATGCTAGTCCACCATCTTCTCGGATGTCCGGCTTCCTGAATAAAATCACGATTCCTTGCCTCAACACCTTATCTCCCGATTATTGGCCTGTCGTGCGGCGAGCAGACCGAGCTTGGATTTGGTAACTATAAGACAGGACTGAGGTCTCCCAAGTCTCCAGAGAAGACTGCTTTCAGTCTCAAGACTGCAACCAGAATTTCCAGCCTGCCTCACAATCAAAGGAGACTGTTCTTTACATCTCTCAATCTCTCTCCTTCTCCTTCTCTCTCTCTCTCTCTCTCTCTCTAGATATACAGATACACACACACACACCCTATTTGTTGTATTTCTTTTGAAAGTTCTAGTACAATGTGTTATATATGTGTAGGTCAGGAATTCTCAACCTATATAGTTTCCCAACTATTGACATTTGAGCCAGATGATTCTTCGTTGTGGAGGACTGTCCTGTGTATTGTAGGATGTTTAGCAGTATCCCTGGCCTCTACCCACTAGATGCCAGAAGCACTGCCCCCTCTCCTATCAGTAAAAAGAAAAAATCTCTTTAGACATGGCTAAATGTCCCCTGGGGACAAAATCTCCTTCAGTTGAGAACCACTGGTATAAATAACTGTGAAATGCAGGCACCATTGCTCCAACTAAACCAGTGCTGCACTATTGCCCATGTAGCCGCCATCAAAACAAGTTAATCACTTGCCACAAAATCAGGCTCAAAACCCACTGCCACCAAAGGTGGCCCTAATGTCCTCCCTCCTCCTGCAGATCCCACTTCTGTGCCTGTCTTTCCCTTGTGCACATTTCACTTGATCACACTATTTTCCAATGGTCTTTTCATAGCCTCACATATGTGTACTTCGCCCACTTCCACCAAACCTCCTCAAAGGAAGGGGCAGCCCTGGTAAGAGGAGTAAATAATTGTATCCAAGTCCAAATCCTGCTGTTTGTCACCTTATGACCTTGGGATAGCCACTCATTCTTCCTGAGTTTCAGTATTAGTATCTATAAAACTGGAAGAGTTGTGTCTCCTTCATAGAGTGGTTATAAAGTCCAAGGGCTTTTGAACTGTAAAAATATAGGCTTTTCCTTCAAAAACGCAAAACCATGGTTTTTATATTTTTTTGTAAGAGAACAGCCAGTTCAGGGGGGTTTAGGATGAAATATGACCTTGAAAAATGCTAAATGAACAAATAAATACATGAATTTGCATGTCATATTTTGCTTTTGTTTTATTTTCTTCTTCTGATAGCTTTTAAAGTAATGTAGGCAGGGTCCTTTCTGTGTCCTTCTGAGATTAATATATAAATTACCTAATTGGGCAGTTGCCAAGGCAATGCAATTTGCCTAGTTATTGACCTCAAGTCCCTGGAAATGATGGCGCTCATCCATAATTCTACCTACCCCCATTGTCTATGTCTTTATTTCCTTAGGGAGCACCCATACTCGAGACCAAATATTTGTCCGTCAGAACGACTGAAGCAGTCCTCTTCCAGAAAAATCATCTCTGCACCCTTCAGCCTTCTCCCCTGCCAAGGCATCCAGATGATGCTTTTCTGAGTTCCCACAGCCTTTGGGGCTTGCTCACCTGCATCATAGCACAGATCTGCCTCCCTGCTTCCCCTCTCAGACTATGAGCTCACAAGGTGGAAGGCTGCGCTTACTGGATTATGCATTCCCAGAGGCTGGTGCACTGTGTGCCAAAGCAGGTGACCACACTCATGAGTATGACGATGACTCATTAGGCTCCAATACCATGTGCCCACTGCCTGCAGGATGTCTCCACGTCCACGATTTGCGGACAACGGCAGCTCAGCTTCTCAAAAAAGCTAAGCCTAGATCTTCCTTCCTAAACCAGTTATTTAATTTTGCAAAACAAGCCATTCCAAAACACTGTGGCCTAAAAACGACAATTTATCTCTCGTGGTTCTGTGGGTTGACTGGGCTCTCCTGGGCAGTTCTTGCTCAGGGTCTCAGTCAGGTGGTGGTTGGAGCTAGAGCCATCAGAAAGCTTTTTCAATCACACATCTGACACCTGGGCTGGGGCAGCTGGATCATCTGAGGGCTGGCCAGGTGTCTCTTTTTTTTTCCCTACTTAACACCTCCATGGGGCTAGCTTTGGCTTCCTCATAACATGGTGGTCCCAGATTAGCAGAACTTCTTACATGGTGATTGGTGGCTGCTTCTCCAAGAGCTCCATGAGCCTGGATGGAAGCTGCAGGCTTCTTAGACATAGTACTGAAAGTCTCAAGACATCACTTCTGCCACATTCTACTGATCAAATAAGTCATAAGGCCAACCCAGATTCAAGGGGAGGGAAATTAGACCCCCCTCTCAGTGGGAGCAATAGCAAAGAATTCTACCATGTTTCTAACAAGTGCAGTTTCTTGTCCCTGGCAATGATTTCTTTTGTATTCTTACATCTCAGGAATTTTTTAACGGAACATATAGTGGAATGAAAATAGAAATTCATTTATTCGCTATTTTGGGATACTAAATTTTCTTACCAGATTGGTTTTCATAAGACATGAACAGTCCCTTTTCAAGAGCCTGCTGGTTCCTTCTTAATTCCTGTGTTCTATTGTTAAGCATTCTTTTTTCCTTTCTTATTCGTGATTTCTTTGAAATATACAGAAAAGAATAATGTAATAAATATTCCCGATCCAGATTTAATACTAACACCATGCAATGTTTGTTTCAGCTGGATTAGTGTGGGGAGAGGGGGTAAGAAGGAGTTGGGGTCAAAGGATTTATAGGACTCAGACACTGTAGGGCCTTGATGGACATGGTAAGGATTTTGAGTAGATGTATGATGTGATCTCATTTTTTAGTTTAAAATAAATCACCCTAGAAGAATCTGTAGTTCGGCAGAAGTGGAAGCAGGGAATCCAATTAGGAGGCTTTTGCTATAATCCAGGTGAGACGATGGGATCTTAGATTAGGGTAGAAGTAAAAATGGTGTTGAAACATGGCTGGATCTGAGATCTACTTTTTAAAATAAAAACACTCTTGCTATGGGTGTGAAAGAGAGGAATCAATGATAACTCCCATGGTTCTATCCTGGGCAACTTTGTGGAAGTCGTGCCCTTTACAGAGATGGCAGCTATAGTCAATGTGCATCATTTAACAGTTAATTGTTCTTTAATTATTGTACTTGTTAGAGCTCAGCAATCAGATTGTAGGCCTGTGTCCCTCAACATAGGCAAATACCGTATTCACATTTGATAGATTAGTTGATTCCACTTCTATTAGTTAATAGCAGTGTGACTTTTGGCAAGCTTCGTAACCCTCTGACTCAATCTCATCTGTAAAATGAGTGTAGTATTTATTGATGCTCATTGGGTTGTTGAGAGAGTTAAGTGTGGCCCTTAGAACAATGCCTGGCACATAGTAAGTGCTCAGTAAATATTACCTCTTCTTATTCATTCTGGGAATCTTCTCACCAACTATAGTCAGTCAAACCAGGATCTTATGAGTTACTCTTTACTGTATTTGCTCAATGCAAGGTCAGAATATTTTTCAAAGGTACCTAATATTTTGCAGAGCTGATAGAGAAAATCCATGCCAACTTTAGAATGTTACTGTGTCTGAATCTCTTTGGTTACCTCTTGATTTTCAAAACCTCAAACTTAGGAGGCCAAAAATGCATAGATATTTAACTGCTAGGATATTAAAGAGGACCAGTTAGGCCTAATCCCTACTTCCTGCCATCCTAAGCCATGTATGCTTTTGATTTAGCTGTAATGAATAAAAATATTTTATCAGTGACCCAATATATTTCATTGCCTCTCTGGTCCTTCTGGGTATTGCTGGACAGATCTCCAACTAGCTGATGTCATTGTTGGCTTTTGTGAATTGTGTCAGTGTGGCTGCCCTTTTGCAGCTTTAGCCAAAGAGAGAAAAACAGCAACTTGGAGATGAAGAGCCCTTATTCAGAGTTAATGGGATCAGCTGTAAACAGCAGAAATTCACAGCAGTTGATATTCATTGAGAAAGAAGATAATTTAAAGAAATAATTTTCGGTAAAAAATAATTACAAACAGATGATCTGGTACATTCTAAAACGCGAGATAAAATTCCTCCATCCTTAGAGAACTGGATAGCATGCAAGGCTTTGACTCAAGGAAAGCACTGTGAGGTAGTGGAAAAAGTCCTGGACTTAGAACACAGGGACTGGCTGGGACCTGGGGATGTTTCCTTTGTAAAGTGGGAATATGATTCCTATCAACCTCACGGGGTTGCTATCAAGATTCATGGAGATAATGGCTATGACAGGACTTGAAAAGGTGCAGAATATTATTCCTCAGCAATTGTTACACCTATACAAGCCTATACAAGTGTTAAGATTTGAAAATAGGTGGGGGAGAAGGGAGAGGAAGTAAATACAGTTCCCTTCCAGGGTATTCCTTAGCCAGTGTCTTTTCTAGATTGCTCTACTTACAAGCCATTGTAAAGATGGCAATAACAAGAGTAAAAATAATGACAACAGCTAACATTTATTTAATCTCGACAGCAAAGCAGTGCTACGCCAACTGCTTTACATGTATCAGTTCATTTAACGGCAACAACAGTTCCTTGAAGTGGGTGTGGCTACAAACACCGTTTTATGGATGAGAAACGGGTTCACAGGGATTAAATTACCTGCCTGTCAGTGCAGTTAGTCGGTCACACGAGCAGGATTTTAATCGAGCAGCCTGATGCCAGAACCTGCAAGTGTAACTACTAGGCTACACAGTCTATAGCTGAGTCATGGTGTAATTGGACTGTGACCTCAGTGTTGGGGGTGCTGAGTCATCTTTAGTGGCATGAGTCTCTCTGTGCCTCAGGAATTTGTTCTCATCCTCCTATGCCCTGGTCACACCCTCTCCTGTCCCTGCTGTTTCCTGCACACAGGAAATAGGTGTTGGGGGCTGCATTGGTTTGGGTGATACTAGCTGCTGTAGCAAATACACCCCAAAAATGTATACTGGAAAACACAATGATAAGTTACACTATTACTGATGTAACAAAAGCAAGTGGCTACACACAATCATGGGGCAGCCCCTCTCCACACAGTCATTCCGTCCCCGGGCTGAGCATAGCTCCACCATCTTCAACATTTGACTTTGAGGTCGTCTCCATTCCAGCCGACTGGAAGGGGAAAGGGGGCGGAGGGCCACCCTGTGGGAGGCATAAGGCCAGCCGGAAGTTGGTGACGTCACTTCTGCTCACATTCCACCGGCCAGGACTCCGTCGTTCGCTACTGCAAATGGGTCTGGGACATGCAGATCCCAGCGGGCAGCCATAGCTCGGTGACATCTCTGCAATGCAGAGCGGGAAGCACAGATTTTTGGTGAACAGCTAGAGGTGTCTGCTACCAGAATCATGATGATGCTAGATGGTTTATCATGGGTGAAGGTTTATTGATTTCAGTTCCTTTAACTGGGTCCTGCAGGATGCCAGGGGGAGTTATGGATTGGGGGAAAGTTTTTTGGTCAAAACATGCTCTTGTTTCCCTGTTTCTCATACCACTAATATAAAATTTATCACAGATGACAGTCTCAGGGGGAGAATTTCTCCCTGCAACTGTTCCATATCTGCCCTCAACATTGTCACTGAGCTCTTGGCTTAATTGACTGATTTTTTTCTTTCCTCTAACTGTATTTAATTTTAAAAATTGGTTATTCTTTTTCTATACATTTATTGGATCTCAGGTACCCAGAATTAAATTAATTCTAAACTGTAGTTCATTACACACATTCATCCATGGTTCCTTGTAAGACTTTCTATTTATTTGCTTGCTTACTGATAATACAACAAACCCATGAAACTCTACGCATATGAAAACTGGAATATTAACAATAACTTATATCTGCAATAAGTTCCCTGTCAATCCCATTCCTCTTCCTCCCATATCCTATGTAACCACTATCCTGGATTTTATGTTTATTATTCCTTTGCTTTTTCTTTTAATAGACTCTATTTTTTTAGAGCAGTTTTAGATTCACAGCAAAATTGAGCAGAAGGTACAGAGATTTCTCATATGCTCCCCGCTGCCCCTGCCACACACACATACATAGGCTCTCCCATTATCAACATCCCCTACCAGAGTGGTACATTGGTTACAACTGATGAATCTACATTGACACATTATTACCACCCAAAGTCTATAGTTTACATTATGGTTCACTCTGATGTTGAACATTCTATGGATTTGGATAAATTTATAATGACAGGTATCCCCCATTATCATATCATAGAGAGTATTTTCACTGCCCTAAAAATCATCTGTGCTCTGCCAATTCATCCCTTCTTCCCCCCTACCCCTTGGCAACCACTGATCTTTTTACTGTCTTCATAGTTTTGCCTTTTCCAGAATGTTATATAGTTGGAATCATAAAGTATGTAGCCATTTCAGAATGGCTTCATTCACTTAATAATATGTATCTAAGTTTTCTCCATGGCTTTTTGTGGCTTGATAGCTCATTCTTTTTAGTGCTGAATGATATTCCATTGTCTGGATGTCCCACAGTTTACTTATTCATTCACCTGCTGATGGACATCTTGGTTGCTTCCAGGTTATGGTAATTATAAATAAAGCTGCTATAAACATCCATTAGCAGGTTTTTGTATGGACATAAGTTTTCAATTCCTTTGGGTAAACACCAAGGAACAGGATTGCTGGATTGTTTGGTAAGGGTATGTTTAGTTTTGTCAGAAACCACCAAACCGTCTTCCAAAGAGACTGTGCCATTTTGCATTCCCACTAACAGTTTGTGAGAGTTCCTGCTGCTTCACATCCTCACCAGCATTTGGTGTTGTCACTGTTTTGCATTTTGGCTATTTTAATAAACAGCTAGTAGTATCTAGTTATTTTCATTTGCAATTCCCTGATGATAGGTGATGGGGAGCATCTTTTCATATGCTTGTCATCTGCAAATCTTCTTTGAGGTGTCTGTTAAGGTCTTTGTACTACTTTTTAATCAAGTTGTTTGTTTCTTTACTGTTGAGCTTTAAGAGTTCTTTGTATACTTTGGATAACAGTCCTTTATCAAATATGTCTTTTGCAAATATTTTCTATCAGTCTGCAGCTTGTCTTATTCTCTTGATATTGTCTTTAGCAGATCAGAAGTTTTTATTCTAAGAAAGTCCAGCCTCTCCATTATTTCTTTCATGGGTCATACTTTTGGTGTTGTATCTAATAAGTCATTGCCAAATCCAAGGTCATCTCAATTTTATTCTGTGTTGTCTTCTAGTGTTTTATAGTTTTGCATTTACATTTAAATTTGTGATTCACAAAACTATAATGCGGTATCACCTCACACCAGTCAGAATGGCCATCATCAAAAAATCTACAAACAATAAATGCTCTAGAGGGTGTGGAGAAAAGGGAACCCTCTTGCACTGCTGGTGGGAATGTAAATTGATACAGCAACTATGGAGAACACTATGGAGATTCCTTAAAAAACTAAAAATAGAACTACCATATGACCCAGCAATCCCACTACTGGGCATATACCCTGAGAAAACCATAATTCAAAAAGAGTCATGTACCACAATGTTCATTGCAGCTCTATTTGCCAGGACATGGAAGCAATCTAAGTGTCCATAGACAGATGAATGGATAAAGAAGATGTGGCACTTATATACAATGGAATATTACTCAGCCATAAAAAGAAATGAAATTGAGTTATTTGTAGGGAGGTGGATGGACCTAGAGTCTGTCATAGAGAGTGAAGTAAGTCAGGAAGAGAAAAACAAATACTGTATGCTAACACATATATATGGAACCAAAAGGGGAAAAAAAAATGGTTCTGATGAACCTAGGGGCAGAACAGGAATAAAGACACAGACGTAGAGAATGGACTTGAGAACACAGGGAAGGGGAAGGGGAAGCTGGGATGAAATGAGAGAGTAACATTGACATATATACACTATCAAATGTATAATAGATAGCTAGTGGGAAGCAGCTGCATAGCATAGGGAGATCAGCTCGGTGCTTTGCAACCACCTAGAGGGGTGGGATAAGGAGGGTGGGAGGGAGACGCAAGAGGATGGGAATATGGGGATATATGTATGCATATAGCTGATTCACTTTGTTATACAGCAGAAACTAACACAACATTGTAAAGCAATTATACTCCAATAAAGATGTTAATAAATAAATAAATAAGTAAGTAAATTTGTGATTCATTTTGAGTTACTTTTTTGTGAAGGGTAAAAAGTCTATGTCTAGATTTTTTTTTTAACTTTTTTTGTGTGTGTGAATGTCCAGTTGTTCCAGCACCATTTGTTAAAAAGATTATCTTTTCTCCATTGTATTGCTTTCGATCCTTTGCTAAAGATCAGTTGACAATATTTATGTGGGTCTATTTCTGAGCTCTATACTCTGTGCCATGGATCTGTTTATCTTTTCACCAGTACAGGCAAACCTCATTTTGTTGCACTTCACTTTATTGTGCATCACAGATACTATGTTTTTCACAAATTTTGAAAGTCTGTGGCAACCCTGCATCAAGCAAGCCCATCAGCTATTTTTCTAGGAGCATTTGCTCACGTCATGTCTCTGTGTCACATTGTAATAATTCTCACAATATTTCAAATCCTCCAGCAGCAAAAAGATTATGACTTCCTGAAGGTTCAGATGATGGTTAGCATTTTTCAGCAATAAAATGGTTTTTATTAAGGTACTTACATTGTTTTTTTAGACATAATGCTATTGCACACTTTACAGACTACAGTACAGTGTAAATACAAAATTTATATGCACTGGGAAACCAGAAAATTTACGTGACTTTATTGTGGTATTCGCTTTATTGTGGTGGTCTGGAATTGAACACACGATATCTCTGAGGTATGCCTGTACCACGTTGTCTTGATTATTGTAGTTTTATAGTAAGTCTTGAAGTCAGATGGTGTCAGTCATGTAACTCTGTTCTTCTCCTTCAGTATTGTATTGGCTGTTCTGGATCTTTTGCCTTTCCATATAAACTTTAGAATCAGTTTGTCAATATCCACAAAATAACTTGCTGGGGTTTTGATTGTGGCTGTGTTGAATTTATGAATCAAGTTAGGAAGAACTGATGTCTTGACAATATTGAATCTTCCTGTCCCTGAACATGAAACATCTCTCCATTTATTTAGTTCTTCTGAGATTTCTTTCATCACAATTTTGAAATTTTCCTCATATAGATCTTGTACATATTTTGTTAGACTTATTACTAAGTATTTAATTTTGGGGGGTGCTAATGTAAATGGTATCATGTTTTTAATTTCAAATTTCACTTATTCATTGCTGGTTATATAGGAAAGTGACTTTTGTATATTAACCTTGTATCCTGCAACCTTGCTATAATTGCTTATTAGTTTCAGCAGTGTTTTGTTGATTCTTTTAGATTTTCTACATAGATGATTATTTCATGTATGAACAAAGACAGTTGATTTCTTCCTCCCAATATTCATATTTAAATTTTTTTTTCTTATCTTTGATTAGTTTTTAAAATTCTTAAAAGATAATACCCATTTCTCCAAACCCTCACCCCTGAACTCTGGCAACCACCAATCTTTCTCTGTATGAGGTTGGTTATTTTTTGTTTGGGTTTTGTTTGTTTTTTGGCTGGTTGGTTTTTTTGTTTTTTTTTTTTTAGATACCTCATATAGGAGAGATCATACAGTATTTGTCTGTCTGTATCTGACTTCTTTCAGTTAGTATAATGCCCTCAAGTTTCATCCATATTATTGCTGCAAATGGCAAGATTTTACTCTTTTTTTAATGACTGAATAATATTCCATTGTGTGTGTGTGTGTGTGTGTGTATACTCTAAAATTTCTCATTCATTCATCCATCAATGGACACTTAGGTTGTTTCCATATCTTGGCTATTGTGTATAGTGCTGCAATGAACACGGGGGTGCGTATATCTTTTCAAGTTAGTGTTTTCATTGTCTTCAGTTAAATACCCAACAGTGGAATTGCTGGATTGTATGGTAGTTCTATGTTTAATGTTTTGAGGAACCTCCATACTGTTTTCCATAGTGGCTACACCAATTTATATTCCCACCAACAGTGCACAAGGGTTCCCTTTTCTCCACATCAACAATTTGTCATTTCTTGTCTTTTTGATAATAGCCATTCTGACAGGAGTGAGGTGATCTCATTGTGGTTTTGATTTTCATTTCCCTGATGATTAATAATATTGAACATCTTTTCACATGCCTTTTGGCCATCTGTATGTCTTCTTTGGAAAAATGTCTATTCAGATCTTCTGACCATTTTTAAACTGAATTGTTTGGTTTTTTGGTGTTGCATGAGTTCTTTATATATTTTGGATATTAACCCCTTATTAGATACATGATTCGCAAATATTTTCTCCCATTGGGTAAGTTGCCTTTTCATTCTGTTGATGGTTTCTAAATACATCACCTCACACATATGTGCAAGAGCTTCCGCAGGAGTAGAATTGCCAGGTTATAGGGCTTGAGAATGTTCAATTTTATAAGATAATGCCAAACTGTTTTCCAAAGTGGTAGTACCAATTTGCACTTCCACCAACAGTGTAAACTGAGGCCCTGCTCATCCACGTCCTCTTTGGTACTTGATTTTGTCAGACTTTTTAATTTTTGCTGACTGTAAAATTATATCTCAATGTGATTCTGATTTGTATATCCCTGAGCACAAATGAATTTTAATAGTTCTTCATATGGTTAGTGCCCATATGTTTTTGAGTTCTATGTTTTTCAATCATGTTTTTTGCCCATTTTCTTTTGGATTATTTATTTCTAGAAATTCTAGGAATACTATATATTTTTGATACCAATTCTCTGTCAGTATTGTGAATATCTTTTTCCAATATGTAAACTATCTTTCCATTTTCTTTCAGATATCTTTGATCAGAAGTTCTCATAATAATAGAATTTATTCTTTTTTTCTTTTTCTTTTTTGGTACTTTCTGTGTCTTGTTTAAGAAATGCTTCCCTAACCCTAACCAAGGTGGAAATATATCCACCTATGGTTTTTATTTAATATTTTAAAGTTTTGCTTTTAACATTTAAGAACTTTAACCCTCTGTAGTTGACTTTTGTGTACAGTGTGCAAGAGAGATCCAATTTCACCTATTTCCATGTGAATAACCATTCCCCTCCCACCCCACTGGTCTACCAAGAAAATGATGCATGGGCATTTCTGGGCTGTCTATTCCATTCCCTTGGTGTATTGTCCTTCAGTAAAGTTTTATAAACTTTGGTATCAGTCTTTACATATTTTAATATTTATTTTTTGGTATTTGACATGTTGAGCTATGTTAATGTGACTCTTCTAAGAAGACGGTTAAGTTTTCTAGTTGCTTGTTGTGTACATATGGAAATGCAGTTGACTTTTTTTTTTTAACATCTTTCTTGGGGTATAATTGCTTTACAATGGTGTGTTAGTTTCTGCTTTATAACAAAGTGAATCACTTATACATATACATATATCCCCATATCTCTTCCCTCTTGCGTTTCCCTCCCTCCCACCCTCCCTATCTCACCCCTCTAGGTGGTCACAAAGCACTGAGCTGATCTACCTGTGCTATGCGGCTGCTTCCTACTAGCTATCTATTTCACATTTGGTAGTGTATATATGTCCATGCCACTCTCTCACTTTGTCCCAGCTTACCCTTCCCCCCCACATATCCTGAAGTCCATTCTCTAGTAGGTCTGTGTCTTTATTTCCATCTTGCCCCTAGGCTCTTCATGAACTTTTCTTTTTTTTTTTTAGATTCCATATATATGTGTTAACATATGGTATTTGTTTTTCTCTTTCTGACTTACTTCACTCTGTATGACAGATTCTAGGTCCATCCACCTCACTACAAATAACTCAATTTCGTTTCTTTTTATGGCTGAGTAATATTCCATTGTATATATGTGCCACATCTTCTTTAGCCATTCATCTGTTGATGGACACTTAGGTTGCTTCCATGCCCTGGCTATTGTAAATAGAGCTGCAATGAACATTGTGCTACATGACTCTTTTTGAATTATGGTTTTCTCAGAGTATATGCCCAGTAGTGGTATTGCTGGCTCGCATGGTAGTTCTATTTTTAATTTTTTGAGACACCTCCATAGTGTTCTCCATAGTGGCTGTATCAATTTACATTCCCACCAATAGGGCAAGAGAGTTCCCATTTCTCCACACCCTCTCCAGCATTTATTGTTTGTAGATTTTTGGATGATGGCCATTTTGACCAGTGTGAGGTGATACCCCTTTGTAGTTGTGATTTGCATTTCTCTAAAGATTAGTGATGTTCAGCATCCTTTCATGTATTTGTTGGCAATCTGTATATTTTCTTTGGAGAAATTTCTATTTAGGTCTTCTGCCCATTTTTGGATTGGGTAGTTTGTGTTTTTGATATTGAGCTGCATGGAGCTGCTTGTAAATTTTGGAGATTAACCCTTTGTCAGTTGCTTCATTTGCAAATATTTTCTCCCATTCTGAGGGTTGTCTTTTCGTCTTGTTTATGGTTTCCTTTGCTGTGCAAAACGTTTGAAGTTTCATTAGGTCCCATTTGTTTATTTTTGTTTTTATTTCCATTTCTCTAGGAAGTGGGTCAAAAAGGATCTTGCTGTGATTGATCTCATGGAGTGTTCTGCCTATGTTTTCCTCTAAGAGTTTGATAGTGTCTGGCCTTACATTTAGGTCTTTAATCCATTTTGAGTTTATTTTTGTGTATGGTGTTAGGGAGTGTTCTAATTTCATTCTTTTCCAGGTAGCTGTCCAGTTTTCCCAGCACCACTTATTGAAGAGGCTGTCTTTTCTCCATTGTATATTCTTGACTCCTTTATCAAAGATAAGGTGACCATATGTGCGTGGGTTTACCTCTGGGCTTTCTATCCTGTTCCATTGATCTATATTTCTGTTTTTGTGCCAGTACTATACTGTCTTGATTACTGTAGCTTTGTAGTATAGTCTGAAGTCAGGGAGCATGATTCCTCCAGCTCTGTTTTTCTTTCTTAAGATTGCTTTGGCTATTCGGGGTCTTTTGTGTTTCCATACAAATTGTGAAATTTTTTGTTCTAGTTCTGTGAAAAATGCCAGTGGTAGTTTGATAGGGATTGCATTGAATCTGTAGATTGCTTTGGGTAGTATAATCATTTTCACAATGTTGATTCTTTCAATCCAAGAACATGGTATATCTCTCCCTCTGTTTGTATCATCTTTAATTTCTTTCATCAGTGTCTTACACTTTTCTGCATACAGGTCTTTTTTCTCCTTATGTAGGTTTATTCCGTGATATTTTATTCTTTTTGTTGCAGTGGTAAACGGGAGTGTTTTCTTAATTTCACTTTCAGATTTTTCATCATTAGTGTATAGGAATGCAAGAGACTTCTGTGCATTAATTTTGTATGCTGCTACTTTACCAAATTCATTGATTAGCTCTAGTAGTTTTCTGGTAGCAGCTTTAGGATTCTCTATGTATAGTATCATGTCGTCTGCAAACAGTGACAGCTTTACTTCTTCTTTTCCAATTTGGATTCCATTTATTTCTTTTTCTTCTCTAATTGCTGTGGCTAAAACGTCCAAAACTATGTTGAATAATAGTGGTGAGAGTGGGCAACCTTGTCTTCTTCCTGATCTTAGTGGAAATGGTGTCAGTTTTTCACCATTGAGGACAATGTTGGCTGTGGGTTTGTCATATGTGGTCTTTACTGTGTTGAGGTAGGTTCCCTCTATGCCAATATTCTGGAGGGTTTTTATCATAAATAAGTATTGAATTTTGTCGAAAGCTTTGTCTGCATCTACTGAGATGATCATATGGTTTTTCTCCTTCAATTTGTTAATATGGTGTATCACATTGATTGATTTGCATATATTGAAGAATCCTTGCATTCCTGGGATAAACCCCACTTGATAATGCTGTATGATCCTTTTAATGTGCTATTGGATTCTGTTTGCAAGTATTTTGTTGAGGATTTTTGCATCTATGTTCATCAGTGATATTGGCCTGTAGTTTTCTTTCTTTGTGACATCTTTGTCTGGTTTTGGTATTAGGGTGATGTTGGCCTACTAGAATAGGTTTGAGAGTGTTCCTCCCTCTGCTATATTTTGGAAAAGTTTGAGAAGGATAGGTGTTAGCTCTTCTCTAAATGTTTGATAGACTTCACCTGTGAAGCCATCTGGTCCTGGGCTTTTGTTTTGTGGAAGATTTTTAATCACAGTTTCAATTTCAGTGCTTGTGATTGGTCTGTTTATATTTTCTATTTCTTCCTGGTTCAGTCTCAGCAGGTTGTGCATTTCTAAGAATTTGTCCATTTCTTCCAGGTTGTCCATTTTATTGGCATATAGTTGCTTGTATTAATCTCTCATGATCGGTTGTATTTCTGCAGTGTCAGTTGTTACTTCTCATTTTTCACTTCTAATTCTGTTGATTTGAGTCTTCTCCCTTTTTTTCTTGATGAGCCTGGCTAATGGTTTATCAATTTTGTTTATCTTCTCAAAGAACCAGCTTTTAGTTTTATTGATCTTTGCTATCGTTTCCTTTATTTCTTTTTCATTTATTTCTGGTCTCATCTTTATTTTTTCTTTCCTTCTGCTAACTTTGGGGTTTTTTGTTCTTCTTTCTCTAATTGCTTTAGGTGTACAGTTAGGTCCTTTATTTGAGATGTTTCTTCTTTCTTAAGGTAGGATTGTATTGCTATTAACCTCCCTATTAGAACTGCTTTTGCTCCATCCCATAGGTTTTGGGTCATCGTGTTTCATTGTCATTGTTTCTAGGTATTTTATGATTTCCTCTTTGATTTCTTCAGTGATCTCTTGGTTATTAAGTAGTGTATTGTTTAGGCTCCATGTGTTTGTATTTTTACAGATTTTTTCCCTGTAATTGATATCTAGTCTCATAGCATTCTGGTTGGAAAAGATACTTGAAACGATTTCAATTTTCTTAAATTTACCAAGGCTTGATTTGTGACCCAAGATATGATCTTTCCTGGAGAATGTTCCATGAGCACTTGAGAAGAAAATGTATTCTGCTGTTTTTGGTTGGAATGTCCTATAAATATCAATTAAGTCCATCTTGTTTAATGTATCATTTAAAGCTTATGTTTCCTTATTTATTTTCATTTTGGATGATCTGTCCATTGGTGAAAGTGGGGTGTTAAAGTCCCCTACGATGACTGTGTTACTGTCGATTTCCCCTTTTATGGCTGTTAGTATTTGCCTTATGTATTGAGGTGCTCCTATATTGGGTGCATCAATATTTACAATTGTTAGATCTTCTTCTTGGATTGATCCCTTGATCATTGTGTAATGTCCTTCTGTGTCTCTTGTAATAGTCTTTGTTTTAAAGTCTATTTTGTCTGATATGAGAATTGCTACTCCAGCTTTCTTTTGATTTCCATTTGCATGGAATGTCTTTTTCCATCCCCTCATTTTCAGTCTGTATGTGTCACTAGGTCTGAAGAGGGTCTCTTGTAGACAGCATATATACGGGTCATGTGTTTGTATCCATTCAGCCAGTCTATGTCTTTTGGTTGGAGCATTTAATCCATTTACATTTGAAGTAATTATCAATATGTATGTTCCTATTACCATTTTCTTAATTGTTTTGGGTTTGTTTTTGTAGGTCCTTTACTTCTCTTGTGTTTCCCACTTAGAGAACGTCCTTGAGCATTTGTTGTAAAGCTGGTTTGGTGGTGCTGAATTCTCTTACTGTTTGCTTGTCTGTAAAGCTTTTAATTTCTCTGTCAAATCTGAATGAGATCCTTGCTGGGTTGAGTAATCTTGGTTGTAGGTTTTTCCCCTTCATCACTTTAAATATGTCCTGCCACTCCCTTCTGGCTTGCAGAGTTTCTCCTGACAGATCAGCTGTTAACGTTATGGGGATTCCCTTGTATGTTATTTGTTGTTTTTCCTTTGCTGCTTTTAATATTTTTTCTTTGTATTTAATTTTTGATAGTTTGATTAATATGTGTCTTGGCGTGTTTCTCCTTGTATTTATCCTGTATGGGACTCTATGTGCTTCCTGGACTTGATTAACTATTTCCTTTCCCATATTAGGGAAGTTTTCAACTATAAGCTCTTCAAATACTTTCTCAGTCCCTTTCTTTTTCTCTTCTTCTTCTGGGACCCCTATAATTCGAATGTTGGTGTGTTTAATGTTGTCCCAGAGGTCTCTGAGACTGTCCTCATTTCTCTTCTTTCTTTTTTCTTTATTCTGCTCTGCAGTAGTTATTTCCACTATTTTTTCTTCCAGGTCACTTATCTGTTCTTCTGCCTCAGTTATTCTGCTATTGATCCCTTCTAGAGAATTTTTAATTTCATTTATTGTGTTGTTCATCACTGTTTGTTTGCTCTTTACTTCTTCTAGATCCATGTTAAACGTTTCTTGTATTTTCTCCATTCTATTTCCAAGATTTTGGATCATCTTTACTATCATTATTCTGAATTCTTTTTCTGGTAGACTGCCTATTTCCTCTTCATTTGGTAGGCCTGGTGCATTTTTACCTTCCTCCTTCATTTGCTGTGTGTTTCTCTGTCTTCTCATTTGCTTAACTTACTGTGTTTGGGGTCTCCTTTTCACAGGCTGCATGTTCGTAGTTCCCATTGTTTTTGGTGTCTGCCCCCAGTGGCTAAGGTTGGTTCAGTGTGTTGTGTAGGCTTCCTGGTGGAGGGGACTAGTGCCTGTGTTCTGGTGGATGAGGCTGGATCTTGTCTTTCTGGTGGGCAGGACCTCGTCTGGTGGTGTGTTTTTGGGGTGTCTGTGGCCTTATTGTGACTTTAGGCAGCCTCTCTGCTAATGGGTGGGTTTGTGTTCCTGTCTTACTAGTTGTTTGGCATAGAGTGCCCAGCACTGTAGCTTGCTGGTAGTTGAGTGGAGCTGGGGCTTGGCATTGAGATGGAGATCTTTGGGAGATTTTCACCATTTGATATTATGTGGAGCTGGGAGGTCTCTTGTAGACCAATGTCCTGAACTTGGCTCTCCCACCTCAGAGGCAGAGTCCTGATGCCAAGAGCCTTTCATCCACACAGCTCAGAATAAAAGGGAGAAAAAGAAGAAAGAAAGAAAGAAGAAAATAAAATAAAATAAAGTTATTAAAATAAAAAATAACTATTAAAAAAATTTTTTTAAGAAATTAGAAAAAAAAAAAGATAGAAGAGAGCAACCAAACCAAAAAACAAATCCACCAATGATAACAAGCGCTAAAAACTATACTAAAAAAAGAAAAAAGAAAAACAAAATAACCCAAACACACAGAACCCTAGGATGAATGGTAAAAGCGAAGCTATACAGACAAAATCACACACAGAAGCATACACATACACACTCACAAAAACAGAAAAAGGGGAAAAAATATATATATATCATTGCTCCCAAAGTCTACCTCCTCAATTTGTGGTGATTCGTTGTGTATTCAGGTATTCCACAGATGCAGGTACATCAAGTTGACTGTGGAGATTTAATACGCTGCTCCTTAGGCTGCTGGGAGAGATTTCCCTTTCTCTTCTTTGTCCACACAGCTCCCGGATTCAGCTTTGGATTTGGCCTCTCCTTTGTGTGCAGGTTGCCTGAGGACATCTGTTCTTCGCTCAGACAGGGCAGGGTTAAGGGAGCAGCTGATTAGGGGGCTCTGGCTCACTCAGGCCGGGAGGAGGGAGGGGTATGGAGTGCGGGGTGAGCCTGCGGCGGCAGAGGCCAGCGTGACATTGCACCAGCGTGAGGCGCACCATGTGTTCTTCCGGGGAAGTTGTCCCGGGATCAAGGGACCCTGGCAGTGGCGGGTTGCACAGGCTCCTGGGAGGGGAGGTGTGGATAGTGACCTGTGCTTGCACACAGGCTTCTTGGTGGCTGCAGCATCTGCCTTAGCATCTAATGCCCGTGTCTGGGGTCCATGCTGATAGCCCTGGCTCATGCCCATGTCTGGAGCTCCTTTAAGTGGCGCTCTTAATCCCCTCTCCTTGCGCACCAGGAAACACAGAGGCAAAAAGAAGTCTCTTGCCTCTTCGGCAGCTCCAGACTTTTTCCCGGACTCCCTCCCAGCTAGCTGTGGCGCACTAGCCCCCTTCAGGCTGTGTTCACGCTGCCAACCCCAGTCCTCTCCCTGGGATCCGATCGAAGCCTGAGCCTCAGCTCCCAGCCCCCATCTGCCCTGGCGGGTGAGCACACAAGCCTCTCGGGCTGGTGAGTGCTGTTTGGCACTGATCCTCTGTGAAGGAATCTCTCTGCTTTGCCCTCCGCACCCCTGTTACTGCACTCTCCTCTGTTGCTCCAAAGCTTCCCCTCTGCCACCCACAGTCTCCCCTTGCGAAGGGGCTTCCTAGTGTGTGGAAACCTTTCCTCCTTCACAGCTCCCTCCCACTGGTGCAGGTCCTGTCCCTATTCTTCTGTCTCTTTTTTTTTCTTTTTTCTTTTGCCCTACCCAGGTACGTGGGGAGTTTCTTGCCTTTTGGGAAGTCTGAGGTCTTCCGCCAGCATTCAGTAAGTGTTCTGTAGGAGTTGTTCCACATGTAGATGTATTTCTGATGTATCTGTGGGGAGGAGGGTGATCTCCACATCTTACTCTTCCGCTATCTTAAAGCTCCTCTGCAACTGACTTTTATATCTTGATGTTATATGAAGATATCTTGAATACTTGTTACTTTTAATAATTTGTCTATAGATGTAGACAGTCATATCACTTGCAAACAGTGATAATTTTATTTGTTCTTATTCTTTTTTTTTTTTTATCCTCGTTGCTTTAATTTTGCCAGAACCTCCGAGTGAAAGAGGACCACCTTTCTGATTCTTCATTTTAAAGAGCACTTCTAGTATTTTCCTATTAGGATGGTATATATTGCAGATTTAAAAAATATATCCTTGGGGCTTCCCTGGTGGTGCAGTGGTTGAGAATCTGCCTGCCAGTGCAGGGGACACGGGTTTGAGCCCTGGTCCGGGAAGATCCCACATGCCGTGGAGCGACTAGGCCCTTGAGCCACGATTGCTGAGCCTGCGTGTCTGGAGCCTGTTCTCTGCAATAAGAGAGGCCGCAATAGTGAGAGGCCCGTGCACTGTGATGAAGAGTGGCCCCCACTTGCTGCAACTAGAGAAAGCCCTTGCACAGAAACGAAGACCCAACACAGCCATAAATAAATAAATAAATAAATAAATAAATAAATAAAATTAAAAAAAATATATATATATCCTTTATCAAGTTAAGTTTCCTTCTACTCCTAGTTTGCTTTTTTTAAAAATTATGAATTAATGCAGTGGTTTTCCTTTCATATTTATAGTATATCTCTTTTAGTGTGTTGATGTGGTAATATTTATGTATTTTCTAATTTTTTTGACCATATTCATTTCTTTAATCTTTAAATTTATTTTCCCTCAATACTGTATTTTTTATACAATTTTAAAGGTTACTTTCATTTACAGTCATTACAAAATATTGACTCTATTCCCGTGTTGTATAACACATCCTTGAGCCTGTCTTATACCCAATAGCTTGTGCCTCCCACTCCCCCATCCATATATTGCCCCCCTGCCACTGGTAACCACTAGTTTATTCTGTGAGTCTGAATCTTTTTCTGTTATATTCACTATTTTGTTGTATTTTTTAGATTCCACATACAAGTGATATCATACAGTATTTATCTTTCTCTGTCTGACTTATTTCACTTATCATAATGCCCTCCAAGTCCATCCATGTTGCTACAAATGGCAAAATTTCATTCTTTCTTATGGCTGAGTAGTATTCCATTGTATATATACACCACATCTTCTTTATCCATTCATCTGTTGATGGACACTTGGGTTGCTTCCATGTCTTGACAATTGTAAATAATTCTGCTATGAACATTGGGGTACATGTATCTTTTTGAATTAGTGTTTTTTTTTTGTTTTTTGTTTTTTGGATATATATCCAGGACTGGAATTGCTGGGTCATATGGTAGCTCTATTTATAGTGTTTTGAGAAACCTCCATACTGTTTTCCATAGTGGCTGAACCAATTTACCTTCCTACCAACAGTGTACAAGGGTTCCCTTTTCTCCACATCCTCACCAATATTTGTTATTTGTGTTCTCTTTGATGATAGCTGTTCTAAACGAGTGTGAGGTGATATGTCATTGTGGTTTTGATTTGCATTTCCTTGATGATTAGTAATGTTGAACATCCTTTCATATGCCTGTTGGCCATCTGCATTTCTTCTTTGGAAAAATATATTTTCTAATTTTAAAACATCCTTGCATACCTGAGATAAACCCAGCTTGATAATGGTGTATTATCTTTTTTATACACTAAAGGAGTTGAGTTGCTAATGTTTTATTTAGGATTTTTTTGTATTTATATTCATGAGTAAAATGGGCCTTTAATTTCCCTTTCTCATACAGTCCTTAACTGGTTTGCATATCAAGATTTTACTAGCTCCATATAAATGAAAAGGCTAATATTCATCTTTTTCTAGTCTCTGAAATAATTTATAAAAGATTCAGATGATCTGTTCCTTAAAAGTTTGGTGGAACTTACCAATAAATCCATCTTGTCCTGGGGTTTTCTTCCTGTGAATATTTTAAACTACTGCTTCAATTTTTTTAAAGTCTTTGCCTTATGTATAGTTATGTCTTCTCTCTCTCTCTCTTTTTTTTTGTTGATCAGTCTATTGTGAGGTTGGTGTTTTCAAAACTTAATTTTCTTTATCTTTCTTTTTTAAATTGAAGTATAGTTGATTTACAATGTTGTGTTTGTTTCAGGTGTACAGCAAAGTGATTCATATATATATATATTTCTTTTTCAGATTCTTTCCCATTATAGGTTATTACAAGATATTGAGTAGAGTTCCCTGTGCTATACAGTTGGTCCTTGTTGTTTATTTTATATATAGTAGTGTGTTTATGTTAATCCCAAACTCCTAATTTATCCCTCCCTCTTTATCTTTGTTTTTGTTTGTTTGTTTTCTCATTCAAATCCACTCAGACAGCATTCTCTCCCTCTTACTCTCCCAAAGGAAGAGAAGAAAGATTATCACTGGCTAATGGCAGTTGCAGATGCAACACCTAGAGCCGGCTTCATGCTCAGGAGAGAATGCTGTGCCTCTTCCTTGTGGTTTTGGGTGCTCTACACATTCAGAGAAACTTGTCTAGTAATGAAATATACAAATGATTCCAAAAGTATTTTACCTTTGTTTTTTAATTTGCTGATTTCTGCTCAAAGTTTTAGTACTTCAGTATCCCTAAAGTACTTTTAGATTTATTCTGTAATTTTTCTAACTTCTAAATTGGGCACTTCGTTCCTAGTAGATTTGCCTTGTTGGAATTTTAGTTCTCTTAAGTTTATGTCATGGGGTCTGGGAGGATTCCAGCAGTTTCAGACATGGAAAGGATCAATAGTCAAGACAGGCTCCTTCTGTGGCTGGTATGCACCCCTCCCACGGAGGACCGGCAGGGGCTCTGTCTGGGGGCAGCTTCTTCTACGGGATTGTTTCAAAATGTGAGTTCAGTATTTCAGTGTGCTCTTGGCTTAATTATTCATGTTTTTTTTTTTTTTTTCTTCTAGTACTATTTGTTAGATCACATTAACTGTGTGGAGCCGCTAGAATTTAGAGAGAATGTAGTCCTTGTGCTTTAGATGAGAATCATACAGAAGTGAAGTGGTATTACCTAAAGTCACACAACAGTTTAGGAACCACGTGAAAGCCAGGTCATGAGACTGTATAGCCTGTGCTCTTCCTGCTGAGCCAAGCACCCCTCAACACAGAAGAGTGTGCATTTTACAGTGTCAAGGTCACCTGCATGACCTTGTTCAAATATGATCCCCATACAGCCTTTTTTTGTGGTTCCAGAAAATGCATTTGGGGGAAAGTGTGACATGAACAGTAAAACTGTGAAACTGGCTTGGCTGGCGAGTGCTTGCTCATGTGTTTTGTTTTGCTCACCATCATTGATCCAATGTTTATTTGTTACCATTGTGTGCCAAGGATTTATCCTGCAGCATTTCAATATGAAATGAAGTCTCACTTTGAACATTTTTCTTTTTACCTTTTGACTTCCGAGAAGGG
Source organism: Eubalaena glacialis (assembly GCF_028564815.1). Taxonomy (NCBI): domain Eukaryota; kingdom Metazoa; phylum Chordata; class Mammalia; order Artiodactyla; family Balaenidae; genus Eubalaena; species Eubalaena glacialis. The sequence continues at coordinate 141,294,190 of NC_083721.1, read as the reverse complement.
AGGAAAGGAAACAGTAAAGAGATGAGGGGTTTACTAAGCAAAAAACCATTTATCTTGAACTTTGTGGCTCAGATCCCGTGTTGCTTCTTACAATACAAAAGCTGACAATATTCATGTTTCTGAAGAAACGTAAAATCGGTACTTAGAAATGATGTTTCCTGCATGCTCATTTTAAAGGAAAGAAATAGTGTTTATCTTAATTCTGCTGAAGTCTTTTTTGTATCCCTTCTGGGCTTTTAATATTTTTTCAAAGACATGTCCTAGATTATGAATTGGCTCATAGGGGCAGAGGTCTCCCCGAAGCCCCTGGTTGTTAATAGCCTTAAGAGAGGTGTTGCACAAGTTCTAAACATTCTGGGTTTGAAGCCAAGTATTGGGTGCCTGTATTGCTTTTGCAGCTGTAGCTTAAATTAGAAACATTCTTCCTTCTTGACAGAAAGTTTACAGAGATCCAGATATTTTTCACTTTCTTTTTTTAATTGAATTATTATTAACATACAATATTATGTTAGTTTCAGGTGTACAACATAGTGATTTGATATTTTTTATACATTATGAAATGATCACCACTGTACCAAAGTTGTTACAATATTATTGACTATATTCCCTATGTGTGTGTACATTACATCCCTGGAAGTTTGTACCTCTTAATCCACTTCACCTGTGTCATCCATTCCCCACCCCCCAGGTCTCCTCTGGCAATAACCAGTTTGCTCTCTGTACCTATGAGTCTGTTTCAATTTTGTTTTGTTTGTTCATTTGTTTTGTTGTTTAGATTCCACATATAAGTGAAATCAGACAGTATTTGTTTTTCTCTGTCTTATTCCATCCATAAAAGAATGGATAAACAAGACGTATATATACAATGAAATATTACTAAGCCATAAAAAAATAATGAAATCTTGACATTTGGAACAACATGGATGGACCTTGAGGGTATTATGCTAAGAGATTCAAATTTTTTAAAAGGCTTTTTATAGCGTATAACTTCTGGGAAAAGTGTATTAGCCTCAGCTTGCTTGAATCAGAATGAATGGAGTACTAAAAATTCTGATTAAAGAGATCTGTACCATTGAGAGTGAGAGTGTTTCTATAATAAGAAGCAATCAATCTGACTGTTGTTATATTAAGCTGAGGTGTGCCATGAATTTAAGTTTTATGTTGTTACTTTATATATGTATCTCCTTCATTCTCCCCTCATGTCTTTGAGTATTTACAATTTTTATTTTAAATATTGGGATATTTAAAAAATTTTAGTATGTAAATCCATAGACAATCCATCCATGTTTTGATGTGGTAAAATTGAACCAAAGCCTCCCCAGCATTAACTTAGAGATTTATTCCCCCCTCTCTCCATACTAGTCCTTTGTGTGGTTTGGCACACACACAAAACAAGGCACATAAGCACTTCAAGAGCCCCTTCCACTGGGCTTCCACATTGTATAGCCATACAGCACACCAGATTTTGCATTCCATTTAAAGGCTTCAAGAAAATTGTATTACAAAGTTAGCAGAAGGAAAGAAATCATAAAGATCAGATCAGAAATAAATAAATGAAAAAGAAATGAAGGAAACGATAGCAAAGATCAATAAAACTAAAATCTTATTCTTTGAGAAGATAAGCAAAATTGATAAACCATTAGCCAGACTCATCCAGAAAAAAGGGAGAAGACTCAAATCAATAGAATTAGAAATGAAAAAGAAGTAACAACTGAAACTGCATATTACTATATGCCAATAAAATGGACAACCTGGAAAAAATGGACAAATTCTTAGAAAAGCACAACGTTCTGAGACTGAACCAGGAAGAAATAGAAAATATAAACAGACCAATCACAAGCACTGAAATTGAAACTGTGATTAAAAATCTTCCAAAAAACAAAAGCCCAGGACAAGATGGCTTCACAGGTGAAGTCTATCAAACATTTAGAGAAGAGCTAATACCTACCCTTCTAAAACTCTTCCAAAATATAGCAGAGGGAAGAATTCTCCCAAACTCATTCTACGAGGCCACCATCACCCTGATACCAAAACCAGACAAAGATGCCACAAAAAAAGAAAACTACAGGCCAATATCACTGATGAACATAGATGCAAAAATCCTCAGCAAACAGAATCCAACAGCACATTAAAAGATTCATACACAATGATCAAGTGGGATTTATCCCAGGAATGCAAAGATTCTTCACTATATGCAAATAAATCAATGTGATATGCCATATTAACAAACTGAAGGAGAAAAACCATATGATCATCTCAGTAGATGCAGAAAAAGCTTTTGACAAAATTCAATGCCCATTTATGAAAAACCCTCCAGAAAGTAGGCATAGCGGGAATTTACCTCAACATAATAAAGACCATATATGACAAATCCACAGCCAACATCGTTCTCAGTGGTGAGAAACTGAAACCATTCCCATTAAGATCAGGAACAAGACAAGGTTACCCACTCTTACCACTATTACTCAACATAGTTTTGGAAGTTTTAGCCACAGAAATCAGAGAAGAAAAAGAAATAAAAGGAATCCAAATTTCAATAGAAGAAGTAAAGCTGTCACTGTTTGCAGATGACATGATACTATACATAGAGAATCCTAAAGATGCTACCAGAAAACTACTAGAGCTAATCAATGAATTTGGTAAAGTAGCAGGATACAAAATTAATGCACAGAAATCTCTTGCATTCCTATACACTAATGATGAAAAATCTGAAAGAGAAATTAAGGAAACACTCCCATTTACCATTGCAACAAAAAGAATAAAATGCCTAGGAATAAACCTACCTAAGGAGTCAGAAGACCTGTATGCAGAAAACTGTAAGACACTGATGAAAGAAATTAAAGATGATACAAACAGATGGAGAGATACCATGTTCTTGGATTATCAACATTGTGAAAATGAATATAGTACCCAAAGCAATCTACAGATTCAATTCAATCCCTATAAAACTACCACTGGCATTTTTCACAGAACTAGAATAAAAAATTTCACAATTTGTATGGAAACACAAAAGACCCTGAATAGCCAAAGCAATCCTGAGAAAGAAAAACGGAGCTGCAGGAATCAGGCTCTTGGACTTCTGACTATACTACAAAGCTACAGTAATCAAGACAGTATAGTACTGGCACAAAAACAGAAATATAGATCAATGGAACAGGATAGAAAGCCCAGAGGTAAACCCATGCACATATGGTCACCTTATCTTTGATAAAGGAGTCAAGAATATACAATGGAGAAAAGACAGCCTCTTCAATAAGTGGTGCTGGGAAAACTGGACAGCTACATGGAAAAGAATGAAATTAGAACACTCCCTAACACCATACACAAAAATAAACTCAAAATGGATTAAAGACCTAAATGTAAGGCCAGACACTATCAAACTCTTAGAGGAAAACATAGGCAGAACACTCCATCACATAAATCACAGAAAGATCCTTTTTGACCCACCTCCTAGAGAAATGGAAATATAAACAAATGGGACCTAATAAAACTTCAAACGTTTTGCACAGCAAAGGAAACCATAAACAAGACGAAAAGGCAACCCTCAGAATGGGAGAAAATATTTGCAAATGAAGCAACTGACAAAGGGTTAATCTCCAAAATTTACAAGCAGCTCCATGCAGCTCAATATCAAAAAAACAAACAACCCAATCCAAAAATGGGCAGAAGACCTAAATAGAAATTTCTCCAAAGAAAATATACAGATTGCCAACAAACACATGAAAGGATGCTGAACATCACTAATCTTTAGAGAAATGCACATCACAACTACAATGAGGTATCACCTCACACTGGTCAAAAAGGCCATCATCCAAAAATCTACAAACAATAAATGCTGGAGAGGGTGTGGAGAAAAGGGAACCCTCTTGCACTGTTGGTGAAAATGTAAATTAATACAGGTACTATGGAGAACAGTATGGAAGGGTCTCAAAAAACTAAAAATAGAACTACCATACGACCCAGCAGTCCCCCTACTGGGCATATACCCTGAGAAAACCATAATTCAAAAAGAGTCATGTACCACAATGTTCATTGTAGTTCTATTTACAATAGCCAGGACATGGAAGCAACCTAAGTGTCCATCGACAGATGAATGGCTAAAGAAGATGTGGCACATATATACAATGGAATACTATTCAGCCATAAAAAGAAACAAAATTGAGTTATTTATAGTGAAGTGGATGGACCTAGAGTCTGTCATATAGAGTGACGTATGTCAGAAAGAGAAAAACAAATACCATATGCTAACACAAATATGTGGAATCTAAAAAAAAAAAAAAATGGTTCTGAAGAACATAGGGGCAGGACAGGAATAAAGACACAGACGTAGAGAATGGACTTGAGGACACAGGGAGGGGGAAGGGTAAGCTGGGATGAATTGAGAGAGTGGCATGGACATATATACACTACCAAATGTAAAATAGATAGCTAGTGGGAAGCAGCCACATAGCACAGGGAGATCAGCTCGGTGCTTTGTGACCACCTAGAGGGGTGGGTTAGGGAGGGTGGGAGGGAGACGCAAGAGGGAGGAGATATGGGTATATATGTATATGTATAGCTGATTCACTTTGTTATTAAGCAGGAACTAACACACTATTTTAAAGCAATTATACTCAAATAAAGATGTTTTAAAAAAAACTACATAGGATTTGATAAGTAATTATATACAGAAAGTATTATTAAAAAGAAAAAGAAGATGTGGCACATATATACAATGGAATATTACTCAGCCATAAAAAGAAACGAAATTGAGTTATTTGTAGTGTGGTGGATGGACCTAGAGACTGTCATACAGAGTGAAGTAAGTCAGAAAGATCAAAACAAATGCCATACACTAACACATATATATGGAATCTAAAAAAAAAAAAAAAAAGGTTCTGAAGAACCTAGAGGCAGGACAGGAATAAAGATGCAGACATAGAGAATGGACTTGAGGACACGGGGAGGGGGAAGGGGACGCTGGGACGAAGTGAGAGAGTGGCATGGACATATATACACTACCAAATATAAAATAGATAGCTAGTGGGAAGCAGCCACATAGCACAGGGAGATCAGCTCGGTGCGTTTTGACCACCTAGAGTGGTGGCATAGGGAGGGTGGGAGGGAGACGCAAGAGGGAGGGGATATGGTGATGTATGTATATGTATAGTTGATTCACTTTGTTATACGGCAGAAACTAACACACCATTGTATAGCAATTATACTCCAGTAAAGATGTTAAAAAAAGAAAATTGTTTTACAAAATGCTATCCCAAAGAACTCAACTCTTAATGTACCAGTAGTATTGACCACCTGCATGGGGAAATTTCGGATGCTGCATACTGTTTGGGACTACTGTGGCCTTACGTAACCCTCACTTTTCTCTCCAGGTTTTAACTTCCATTCAGTACTATTTTCTTCCCGTCTTTGGCATTTATCCTATGGAGTAACCTAAAGTCTCTTATCTCTCATAACTCCTAAAGATAACACTCATTTATAAAGTTCATAACATAAACAGAAAAGAAGTGAAGAGCATAAAGCCCCGGTTTGAAAAGCAAAAATAAAAAGGCATGAAAACAAGTACCAGTAACCCCTAATACTTAGAAAAAAAGACATAGAACCAAAAAACTTGGAGACACTTATTGTGTTCATAATGTTGAGTTTGGTATTATGTATAGAATGGATAAACAAGGTCCTACTGTATAGCATAGGGAAATATATTCAATATCCTGTAATAAACTGTAATGGAAAAGAATATGAAAAAGAATATATATGTATAACTGAATCACTTTGCTATATAGCAGAAATTAACACAACTTTGTAAATCAGCTATACTTCAATAAAATAAATTTTAAAAATAATACTGAGTTTGGGATGCAGAGGAACTAAGTTTGAGGGTCCAGATTTTAGAATTGGATAGATGTGGCTCTAGTCTGAACTGTGGCCCATTTTATCCGTGTGACCTTGAATCACATTCCCCTTTATGAATCTGTTTCCTTATCTGCAGAATAGGAACAATAATATGACCTGCTTCTAGGTTTCCTATAGATATCAAACAGGAGAACAAGTATAAAGCTGCTAGCACAGGGCATGGAACATGGTCAAGACTGACCAAATGGTAGACTTTGTTATTATTGTTATACACATTAGTAGAAAATTTGTACACATAGTATGACTTGGTTTTCACTTTGGACAATCCACTTTGGGACCAAAGTTCCTCTAAAATGAAAGGTTGGACTAAAAACAACCTCTTAAAGGCCCCTTCCAGCTTACTGATTTCCTCTGAAATAGGATGGATAAATTGACTCACAGCCTGAAAAGTTTAAATCATCTAGGTTTCCTATGAAGGAACAGAACAGAGTCCCAAGTTCCAGAATGTCAGAGGGACAATGGAGTAGATGAGGAAATGGGGATGGAATTTTCATGGCAAAGGTCCCTTTTCTGAAAGGGTGAAATATTACACAATAGGAGCCTGCCTGACAAGGAATGAGACAGCCATTTGTATCAAATACACGTTTGGGTACGAATTAAGCAAGAAACAGAAATACTAGTTTATTAACACGGATCAATTCATTTTTTATTCAATGGATGAATGAGTGAATGAATGAGCCCAACCTGCTTAACTGAAATATTTATTGTCAATATCTTCAATATCCTATTTTATCCCATGAAAGAATAATTCAAGGTGGCTGAAAATGCTTTAGGCCAAACCAGAATTGGAAAACTTTGCTTCAGGCAGTTCTAGGTTGTTGGAATAAAAATGGTACCAATTGCATCATTTTGAGGACCAAGACATCATATGCAATATGGAGGGTCACTACTTATTTCTTTATGTCTTCTCTCAAATTTAAGAATAAAGGGAAATAGTTACCTTTCTAATCATGTAGGAAAAGGAGAAAAGAGAATTTTGACCACATCTAGAAATACTTCTCAAGTATGAAACTGACCTACAGGTTCATGATGGAAGAATTACAAATCAGCTCTTAGACTGTGTCCCAACTGTGAACTCTGAATTGTCTTGGCAATGAGTAGACAGAGGGTGACACGAGGCTATAGGAAAATTGATTAGCAGGAACACATAATATTGGTGGAACTAGAATGCATCTGGCTGCTTCCATTGACAATCTAAAATCTCATGTTTCTACAGGGTCTGGGGACCAGGAGAAGCTTTTGTGATTCTGTAAATGTTGACGGTTCATTTTTCTCCAAAGCACTTCACAGAGCCGAAGGTCAGGGAACCTCAGAAATTCCTTGTCTTCTGTTGCACCCAATTTACTATATAATTTTGTGTGCTCATATGTGTTTGAGTCTTGATTTCCAAATAATATCCACAATAATTTTAGATGTTTATATTTTTGCCTTTTCAGATTTCAAGTTGGTGATTTTTCAGGTTATAATATGAAAATGCTGCTCACTTTGCTCCTTATGATAATTTGTTCCCACGTTTCTGTCAACCAACATTCTGGTAAGGAAAAAAATGAGAAGAATTCTTTTCCTTAATTTTCATTATGGAAAATAATATATGCGTTTGACTTGCTTAAAAGTTAAGAGTTTTGTTTTGCTTTGTTTTGATTTTGATGATGGTAAGGGTGGGAGTGGCAGCTCAATTTCTTTTGATGTCACCCTGTGTTCCTTTGAAGATCATTTGTTTCTGGATCTTATTCCTTGTTCACAATAGGAAGATATGAGAGCTATTTTCTTGTCCTCAGTTTCAACTCCTTCTAGGTCTTCTGGGAGGCTGCATGAAAATTCTCTTTTAACATTAAGTTCAGGCCTGGAAAATTTGAAATGTCTCTTTCTAATTCATTTGTGCCGAAACATTTGTCTTAGTTAAGCATCCAGATTTTGCTCCAATTTAAACTGAGTGTCTGATTATTGTAAAGAAAGTGCTTTTACCCTGAAGAGAGAGCTCCAGAGCCATCCACTGTCAGCAATCTATGTCCAGTGGACTTGAAGTCAAAATACTGGCCCTTAGAGGCCTTCACAGCCTCTACCACGTCCTAAATAATCAGTTCTTATATTGGTCGCTTCATGTCCAGGGCCACCTAGATTGGCTTTTACAGTTTTCTCAAGGACTCTGACCTTGGAAGCAAGTTTTCTGGAGAGACAGATTAGACTTTGCCCTGCAAACATCTTCCTTTGATGTCTCACTAGGCCTATTATTAAGCTTTCTAAAGAAAGGCAATGCTTTTTCCCCAGTTATTCTGTGGTTCAGGTATAGTGATGGGCCTGGTTAGAACCTAAATATGCCTCCTGTGCCAGTGGCTACATTTCTTTTCTCCATACAAAATGTGGGGATTTGTCCATGAATAGAAAGGTCACTTTTGGTCACAAGTCAAGCCATCCTAGGCAGTACTCACCTGACAGTCCTCAGAGGGGTTACAGCCTTCTCTTGGAGGAAGATGTTGATCCCCCCTCAATTAGTTTTTCCCCTGAGATGCTGCTGGCTATATGATCATCAAAGCAATCTCAAACTGGTTGAAATCAGGTTGTTTAGAAGAAAAGAAAGAATGATTTTATCCACTATGCCTTGATCAGACTGCTCTAAAGAGAATGAAGTAACATGCTGGGGTGCCAAAGCTGATTTCCTCGCAGTTGTAGACAGGAAAAGATCGAAGTTCTTTTAATTTGATTAGAATTTATTTTGTGACTATTTCAGATAATCAGAAACTCAGAGTGAGGAGAGACCTTAGATATTTTCTAGTTGAATCTACTCATTTTAAATATGAGGAAACTGAGGCCCAAGTATACTGAATGGCTTGACAGAGCTGGAAGAATTAGCTGATAACAAAGTCAGGACTCACATTGCTTGTTCAATTACACTGTATTTTCTTAAACATACACCATCCAGATGCACACAAATATTTCCCTCCCTTCCCTGGACTAGAAATGGATCTTACAGAACAGTGGTAAGAGCTCTGAATTCAAACCAGCAGACAGACCATGAGTGAATGATATTTTGTGCTTGAACCAAATAACTCTCTATCACATAAAAATATAATTTTACATACCTAGCATTGAATCTGGCATCGAATGAAGCCTTAAAATCTCAGCAAAGTATTGTATTCCTCTATAAAAATTATATTCTTAATAGAAATTAAAAGTTTCATCCTATTCCTAGCTTAAGGTAGGAATGTTAATGTTTCTATCACATTTTACATTTGTGAGAATAAATTTACCAATTATAATTCCCACTCATCAAAAAATATTGTAAATAACTTTAAGATAGATTAAGGCAATCTCATATTTATGATTTTTAGGATTTTTTTTAAACTTCACCAATTTGACACTTTGAATACAAAACGAATATGTTTATAAGTTAATCAGATCACTTGTTGCGTTGCTTAAGTGGAAATCACAATGAAAGGCTATTTTTTAGATTTCTCCATTCAAACAAATTTGATTAGATTCTCAATGAAAATGTTTATCCTGTTGATATAAATTGAGGTCAAATTCTGAAAGAAAAAAAAGACATGGGGAAATTATCCACTAAACATATAAAAACCCATGATTTTTTACTTCTTTATATTTACCTATTTCTACTTAATTCCTTGCAAAGGTGATGCTTAATTTCATGATCAGTTCAAACGAGAGGGTGTATAAAGAATCAGCCCAAGAAACAATATTTTTCTTGAGAGAATGTGTATTATTTTCAGTGCATTGGAAAGATATTACAAATACAAGCAAAAGAGGGAAGTAATGTTTTTCCCATGTGGTTGGCATTAAACTTGGTAGTAAATTTTTGAAGTTTGCTTTGTTTGTGTTTGTCTATGGGTTTGTAGGCCCTGAGTATGCCGATGTGGTGTTTCTGGTGGACAGCTCTGACCACGTGGGAATTAAATCCTTCCCGTTTGTAAAGACGTTCATCAACAAAGTGATCACCAGCCTCCCCATAGAGGCCCACAAGTACCGTGTGGGCCTGGCCCAGTACAGCGATAGGCTCCACGGAGAATTCCAGCTCAGCACCTTCAAGAGCAGAGGCCCCATGTTGAACCACCTCAAGAAGAATTTCATGTTCTTGGGTGGCTCCCTGCGGATTGGGAATGCTCTCCGGGAGGTACACACGACCTACTTCTCAAATGGGAGGGACAGGAGACAGTTTCCCCCGATCCTGGTGGTCCTGGCTTCGGCCGAGTCTGAGGATGCCGTGGAAGAGGCCTCCGAGGCGCTGCGCAACAAAGGGGTGAGGATCATCTCTGTGGGGATGCAGGGGGCGTCCGAGGAGACCCTGAAGGCCATGGCCACAGACCAGTTCCGCTACAGCCTCCGGACGGTCCGAGACCTCAGCACGTTCTCCCAAAACATGACGCAGATTCTCAAGGATGCGGCTCAGTACAAGGAAGGAGCAGTCAATGACATTCTTGTGGAAGGTGGGTTCAGGGCGCGTGTGTAGGGATGATGATAAAATGCTTTTGGAAGATCAACAAGAGGAGAGGATGGAGACTCTATGAACATCCCCTTCCCCAAAAGCTGGGCTGCATTTTCAGATGTTAAATTCTGCATGTGGAATGATTGTGGCCTTTTTAAATCCAGTGAACTTGGTGAGCCTTGGTTTTCCATGTTTCACTTATTGCTCATCATTCACAGGCTGCCTCCACCCTGCTACCCAGCTGCCTGAGCTTTCTTCCTGGGCTTCAGTTGCTATGTAGTTTTATTCCTGGTTCATTTAAAAGGTCGATTTGCTCCTAAAGAAATCCTTGACTCCAGAAGCCATATAATGTCATCAAAGGATGTTAGAGCTCGAAACAACTTCAGGAAGTCCAAAACCTCTGTTCTGCAGAGAGGAACTTGCGGGCACTCTTAGAGATGATGTGACCTGGCCCTGGACGAGGCTGCAGTCTGGAGTCAGAGCCACACCTGTGTGGTTTCAGTCCCGCTCTGCCCCTTCCTGCAGCTCTGTTCTAAATTAGCTTCCCTGTGTTCTGCTCCAACTCCAACCTGCTGTCCTGGTCTGTCCCCTTGTACTCTCCTATTAGCAAGAATGGCCAAGAGTTTATAAACACCATTCAAGAGAGGGGCAGGAGAGAGCCAGTAAAAAACAATTTGCTCAAAGTGTACAAGTCCAAACAAGTGATGTAAGAAACTCACGTTATGTCTGGTTAAGTCAGTTTGAGTGAGATGACATATATAACTGTCTATTGATACTGGAGAAGGCTGCTTTCCCTGTAGCAATCTATGAAAATATGGGAATCCTATTAATAGCATCTTTCCCAAATAAAATATTGGAATGTCAATTGCTATTCCATTACCATCCTTTAAGAATGTTTAGACTATAACTACTGATTTTATTAGTGATTTTAATACAATAGCAGTAGCTTCTGTTCACTGAGTGACTTTTACGTGCCAGGCCCCATGCTAAACACATGATCTCATCTAATCCCCATAACAACTCTATGAGATCAATATTATGGTTACCTATATTTTACAGATGTGGACATTGGAGCTGGAAGATTAGCTAAGCTCCCACCTTTGAACCCAGGACCCTCTGATCTCAGCTTCATAATCATTTTGTACACCTCCTTCCATCTTTAAGGGCATAACTAAGTTCTGGTTGAGTTCTCCGTGTATTTTAATGCTGAGCAGAGATGCTGAATTGAAACTCTGCCTATTCATTCCTTGCCCACAGTTTGCCAAGGCCCTTCTGTGGCAGATGTTGTGTTCCTGTTGGATATGTCCGTCAACGGCAGCTGGGAGGACTTTGACTATCTTAAAGAATTCCTGGAAGGAAGTGTATCTGCTCTGGACATCAAGGAAAACTGCATGAGGGTTGGCCTTGTGGCCTATAGCAATGAGACGAAGGTGATTCACGCACTGAGCAGTGGCATAAACAAGTCGGAGGTTCTCCAGGATATACAGAGCCTCTCTCCGCAGGCCGGGAAGGCCTACACTGGAGCTGCCTTGAGAAAGATCAGGAAGGAGGTCTTCAGCGTGCAGCACGGCAGTCGGAAGAATCAGGGGGTGCCACAGATAGCTGTGCTGGTGACCCACAGCCCGTCTGAGGACAACGTGACCAAGGCTGCTGTGAACCTCCGGCGCCAGGGGGTGACCATCTTCACCATGGGCATAGAGGGGGCCAGCGACGCCCAGCTGGAGAAGATCGCATCTCACCCTGCCGAGCAGTACGTCTCCAAACTGAAAACCTTCTCCGACCTGGCTGCCCACAACCAGACGTTTCTAAAGAAACTGCGGAACCATATCACACACACAGTCTCTGTCATTTCCGAAAGGACTGAAACCCTCAAATCTGGTAAAGCCTTTTGCTGAGAGAAGGATTATTCCCATCGTTTTGCTTTTTTCTTGTCTTGCAAGTGTTCTGTCTACAAAAGGGCTTGGCGGGCATGATGTAGGGAGGGAGAGTGAGTTCTTGACTTTTTAATTTAACGTGATAATAGGAAATGTAAATTGGAGGAGAATAAAAGCTATTGAGGTGTTGGAATGGGAAGAAGGGATTTCTTTTTTTATTTGCTCTTTTGCACAGCTTTACTTGGATTCTTTGTTACTTCTCAACACTCCAGAATACCTTCCTGTGTTATTTCCCACTCTGCACGTTTTCCTTTCTCACCTTTGCCTCTCATGTTTCCTTGCTCTTTCCTTTCTTTTTTTTGTGTGGGTGTACTTTTCTCTCCCTCCTCTTCTTCCCTCAGCCTCAAATTCCAATTTAGAGAATAAACAGGAAGCATGATTTGGACTGAGGACAGAGTAATGAATTTATTGGGAGGTACTATTCTAGTATCAGTGAGTTTAGAGAGAGACAGAGAGCAATGTATTTCATATATTTCATACATACACATGTATTTTTCATAAATTATGTGTGTGCATGCAATACGTATATATATCTGCATCCTTCAACAAATATTTAGAGCATGTCGACTACAGAAGTGTCACTGCCTGACATAAATAAGGCCACTGACAATACCCCTGGTTGTGTTAACTGACCAGGAGTGGATGAAGAGTAAACACTTTGTTCAAGATTTCAAGAAAGACAGCGCTTTGTCCACCATGTCCAGTTAAATGCTACCTTCTCTAGCTCGCAAATCACCACTTAACATTTTGCTAAGCAGTTACTCCCTGCTAAGAGAAGTGACTTGTAAAAAGCATCTTCATGTTTTCTTTCTAATCTTTTACAACATCCAGATTGACTCTGATTCCTGATGTAAATCATCTCAAACTGTCACAGACAATTCATTTGGGTCTTTAACACGGAGAAACTGTTTCCCATTTTTCTGTCTGACGAGGCTGGTGTTTGTCCTTCCTCCCACCTGCCTCTGTGTCTCTGTCCCACTTGCCCCAATGCCACACTCAGTTTTCGTGTTGCATTTTAGGTTGTGTGGACACTGAGGAAGCAGACATCTATCTGCTCATCGATGGCTCTGGGAGCACCCAGGCCACGGACTTCCAGGAAATGAAGACCTTCCTTTCGGAGGTTGTAGGGATGTTCAACATCGCTCCCCAGAAGGTGCGAGTTGGGGCTGTCCAGTATGCTGACCGCTGGGACTTGGAATTTGAGATCAATAAATACACCAACAAGCATGATGTGGGAAAGGCCATCGAGAACATCAGGCAGCTGGGCGGGAACACAAACACAGGCGCAGCCTTGAACTTCACCCTGGGGCTGCTGCAGAAAGCAAAGAGGCAGCGGGAAAACAGAGTGCCATGCCACCTTGTTGTCCTGACCAACGGCGTGTCCCAGGACAGCATCTTGGGGCCTGCAAACAGACTGAGAGAGGAGCTCATCCATGTCTATGCCATCGGGGTCAAGGAGGCCAACGAGACACAGCTGCGAGAAATCGCAGGCGAGGAGAAGCGGGTGTACTATGTGCATGACTTTGATGCCTTGAAAGACATAAGAAACCAGGTTGTTCAAGAAATCTGTGCCGAAGAAGGTAGGACTCCTTGCCTTTGGACTTCAGCTCCCAAATTGCTTTCCTGCAGTATTTTTTTTTTTAATTGAAATATAGTTGATTTACAATGCTGTGTTAACTTCTGCTGTACAGTTATACGTATATACACATTCTTTTTCATATTCTTTTCCATTATGGTTTACCACAGGATATTGAATATAGTTTCTTGTGCTGTACAGTAGGACCTTTTTGTTTATCCATCCTATACATAACAATTTGCATCTGTTTCCTACAGTGTTTGACGCTGCAGGTGTGCAGAAACAGCATAAATGACCAAGCTGAGATTCATTGACTCGTGGAGCTGTTTATTATCCAGAACAAAATGAAGGGCCCATTATAGTGTTGCTCTAATTATTATCTGAAGCATAAAAAGAATATTTCAGATTTATTTAAGTTGCTTTTTAATAAAATTTGTATGAAATCTTCTAGAGCTAGATAAGTAATTTTCAACTAGGGGTGATTTTTTCCCCCTCAGGGGATGGTTGGCAATGTCTAGAGACAATTTTGGTGGTGATAACTAGGGGAGTGCTAATTAATTAGCTTCTAATAAGTATTAATTAGCTTCTCCCCACAAATCTCTGTGAGGATAGATCTATGATTAGACACTGCCTGTGTAATATGATCAAATGATTTCTGATTTTAAGGAGTACTACAGGTTTATTTAAATTGTTTTTTGATAAAATGTGTATGAAATCTTCTAGAGTTAGATCAGTAGTTTTCAACCAGGGGTGATTTTGCCCCCTTAGGGAATAGTTGGCAATGTCTAGAGACATTTTTGGTGGTCATAATTGGGGCAGCACTACTGGCATCTAACAGGTAGAGGGCAGGGATACTGCTAAACATCCTACAGTATCCTACAGTGCATGGATTGCCCTCCACAATACAAATTTTCCAGCCCACAATGTCAGTAGTTCTGAGGTTGAGAAACCCTGAGTTACATATTAAAGCAAATTTCTAAATAACAAAGAGAATAGGCTCCCTCTCATTGCCTTCAATGCATTATTTACCTGATAACAGCCCTTACCAAGTACATGCTTAACTTACATATAGAATTATTTGTGGTTTGGGTTTTCCTGTTCACTCTTAATCTTTTTACACGAAGCCAACTTGAATAACCCATCTCCTTTCTCTTGTGTAGCCTGCAAAGAGATGAAGGCCGACATCATGTTTCTGGTGGACAGTTCTGGCAGTATAGGACTTGAAAACTTCATCAAAATGAAAACATTTATGAAAAACCTGGTGAGCAAATCTCAGATTGGGGCAGATAGGGTGCAAATCGGTGTAGTCCAGTTCAGTGACATCAATAAGGAGGAGTTTCAGCTCAACAGATATATGTCCCAGGGGGAAATTTCAGATGCAATAGACCGAATGGCTCACATTGGAGAAACTACCTTGACCGGTAGCGCCCTGACCTTCGTGTCTCAGTACTTCAGCCCTGCCAAGGGGGCCCGGCCCAACGTCAGGAAGTTCCTCATCCTCATCACGGACGGTGAGGCTCAGGACATAGTCAAGGACCCAGCAGTGGCACTTCGGCAAGAAGGCATAATTATCTACTCCGTGGGGGTGTTTGGCTCCAATGTCACCCAGCTTGAGGAGATCAGTGGGAGGCCAGAGATGGTTTTTTATGTTAAGAATTTTGACATTCTGCAACACATTGAAGACGACCTTGTTTTTGGAATATGCAGCCCCCGTGAAGGTAAGCATGGACATATTCACTATAGGGGGATTATCCAAATGCCACACATACATGTTAGTCGTTGTTTCTTGAACTAAGCAGACTACTATTTGAACATTGTATCCTAGTGGCTTTTGACCTGCTTATAGAAATGAAAGTTTCCTCAACAGAACTGTTAAATTAAACAGTAAGGAACAATTCTGATTCACCTAGATTCTTTCCCTTTTGTAGACAAAGCACTAGGGTGATGAATCCTCCATTTAAGGAAAATAGTATCATACCGGATTTTAGGTCTGGTTCCCTAGAAGCAGAAGCTGAGTCAGGGGTTCTTGTGGAAGTGATTTATTTATTTATTTATCTATTGCTTTTCCTTTTTTAAAAATTTTATTGAAGTATAGTTGATTTACAATGTCGTGTTAGTTTCAGGTGTACAGCAAAGTGATTCAGTTATACATACATACATATATATGTTCTTTTTCAGTTTCTTTTCCCATATAGGTTATTATAAAATATTGAGTATAGTTCCCTGTGCTATACCGTAGGTCCTTGTTGGTTATCTATTTTATATATAGTAGTGCGTATATTTAATCCCAACCTCCTAATTTATCCCTTTCCCCCCTCCTCTCCTTTGGTGACCATAAGTTTGTTTTCTGTCTCTGAGTTTGTTTTGTAAATAAGTTCATTTGTATCTTTTTCTTTTTAGATTCCACGTATAAGTGATATCATATTATATTTGTCTTTCTCTGTCTGGCTTACTTCACTTAGTATGATAATCTCTAGGTCCATCCATGTTGCTGCAAATGGTATTATTTCATTCTTTTTATGGCTGAGTAATATTCCATTATATATATGGACATTTAGGTTGTTCCTTGCCTCAACTATTGTAAACAGTGCTACTATGAACATTGGGGTGCATGTATCTTTTCGAATTATGGTTACCTCTGGATTTATGCCCAGGAGTGGGATTGCAGCATCATACGGTAGCTCTATTTTTAGTTTTTTAAGGACTCTCCATACTGTTCTCCATAGTGGCTTCACCAATTTACATTGCCACCAACAATGTAGGAGGGTTCCCTTTTCTCCACACCTCTCCAGCATTCATTATTTGTAGACTTTTTGATTTATTGAGGAGGTGTTTTCAGAAGAGAAGTAAGGAAGGCAGCACAGGGCATGGGTAAGAGTTAAGCAAGGAGGTGGTCTCAGCTGGAGTCCAGCTTCAGCCTCATCCCACGGGGAACACTGGAGCATGAATTACATCACAGAGTCAGTTCCACCTTGAGGCAGGGGCCCAGCCTTGTATAATCTGAGTTTGGGGGCTACATGTGGTCTGCTGAGACAGGCGATAGAGGGATATAACCTCCTGGGCAAGGTGTCTCCTCTTTGACCTAACATCCACTATACATGTTTGTTCATTTTACAATTTTTAAAAATCAATACTTACATAAAATGAGATAATCTTTGTAAAAACATGTTGATATTTATTAAATCCTATAAAGGAGGAATATAATATATGAACTTGAGCAATGGATGCTTCCAAGGAAATAAGTAGGGTAGTCACCAACATGTTCCTAGGAGACTGCAGAGTAAGGGAAGTGATAAAACGTAGGTTCAGCAGAAATAAGGGACCGATTTATACTGCGACCCATGGGACTTGACGACAGGGGCATTCTGAAAAACCTCTATGAAGGAGATGGATCTTAATGGAATTTTGAAGGGAAAGAGAGACATTGTTCTGTTGTTCAAATAACAGTTCTGGTCAACCCCCACTGGAAGTCTTGGTGACTGCGGTCTATGTTTTGTGGCAAGAGGAATACACCTGGATTGCATGTCCTGGTAACTCCACCCAGAACAAATCTGACCTTTTTGAAGGGTGCCAGCACTGAGCAGTCTACCCCCCAGACCCCTGGGTAATCCAAGCAGGTGCCCTGGGCAGCCGAAGGCCAGAGGGACATAGTTTCTTCTTGTGTGGACCCAGACTTTCTGGAGAATTTGGTTACGGCTCTGTACACATGGCCTCTAGTTAGGGGGGAAGTGCATTGGCTTTAGGATTTGCAACAGCCCTACCACGGAGCAATAAAGTGGCTGTCAAGGAAGGGAATGTGGTGAGCCTTGGAGGGGGTGGGGGGAATCTTCTCACAATTCCATTTCTCCAGAATGGATGAGTTAACATTTGGAACACACCTTCCTAAGGCCTGTAGAGAGATGGTGCTACATAGAGACTAAATCATTCACCATCTTACAATTCCACTTCTCCAGAATGAGTGAGTTGGAGTTTGGAACTCTGTACCTTGAGTTAGAATGTGATACACACATGGACTAATTGGGTCTTTCCTGCTTTACTTTTCCATGGCATTGACTCCACATTTAAAAAGTTAACGAGAAGTCATGCTAGGACCACTTGGTTGGGCCAAGTGTGAAATAGGCTTATTTTTATGACGAGGCCCAATCATGAAAACAGATAATGTCTTAAGAAAGTCAAAAAGGGAGAAAATGTAACCATGAAAAGTTAATCATGAAAAAATATACAGTGTTGCCAAATTCATTTTCATCTGGCCATTTCCCCAAGGTTCATCTTAAGAACAAAATCTCATGATTCCTGTGGCTTAAAATAAATAAATAAATTAGTGTAAACGAAAGCACATGTTGAAGGTACCACTTACACAGGAAAATTTCCTCGGAAATTTGAATTTTTTTTTTTTTTTTGGTCCAAAAGCACTTGACATGTTTATCCCTGATGATCCTGTGACCCACCTTCCCACCCCCTTCCCAACCCCTGCAGTAGGCTTCACATCACATCTGCCTTGTCCTAAAAGCCACCTACATGAGCATTACTATGTACTGGCAGCACAAATGCATGTGTGTTGTGTCTGTTGTCCAGGGAGTGGACATTCCAATGTACAGCTTGATCCTATGGAGAGGAGACCCTGGCATTTAAAAAACAGGTGGGGTAGGGGAGTCCTGCATGATGTGCAAGCTAATCTCATCCAGTTTTCCTTTCTCCTCCTCCTTCAGAATGCAAGCGCATTGAAGTTTTAGACATTGTGTTTGTAATTGACAACTCTGGCAGCATTGACCATGATGAGTATAATATCATGAAGGACTTCATGATTGACTTGGTGAAAAAAGCTGATGTGGACAAGAATCATGTCCGGTTTGGGGCTCTGAAGTACGCGGATGACCCAGAGGTGCTGTTTTATCTGGATAAGCTTGGCACAAAGTGGGAGGTGATCTCGGAGCTCCAAAATGACCAGCCCATGGGGGGCAACACTTACACCGCCAAGGCCCTGGGCTTCTCAGACCACATGTTCACTGAAGCCCGGGGCAGCCGCCTGCACAAGGGGGTCCCCCAGGTCCTCATCGTAATCACCGATGGGGAATCCCATGATGCCGATAAGCTCAATGCCACAGCCAAGGCCTTGCGGGACAAGGGCATCCTTGTCCTGGCCGTGGGGATCGCTGGTGCCAACCCCGTGGAGCTGCTGGCCATGGCAGGATCGAGTGACAAGTACTTCTTCGTGGAAACTTTCGGAGGCCTGAAGGGGATATTTTCAGATGTGTCCGCCAGTGTGTGTAACTCTTCAAAAGTAGGTAAGATTCGTCCATTAAGTTTTTAATTATCAGCAGAGGTCCAAATAAGGGAGAAACCAAAGAGAAAGGGCACTGAGGCTTCTGCAGAAGTTCCCACATTGTGGAATCTCAGGTTGGAAAGACCTCAAGAATGTTTCATTTGGCCTTCCACAACATTCCCACTCACTTCTGCCTAAACTCTTCCAATGATGGAAAATTCGCCACTTCGAACAGGCTTTATTTATTGGAACACAAATGTGTTTACATGCACTTTCACCTGCTAGTTCTTCTTCCTGTTCTTTACACAAGAAATCAAATCCCTCTCTTCCTAAGAACCAGCGACCACTGCTAGAAGTCCTCTCTCCTCCATTCTGGAAGTCCCCTGTGCCTTCACCCGTTTCTGTTATGGCACAAGCTCATTTGCAATATGGAGCCCAATGTTAAGCACTCGGTTTTAGCCTCAGATGTTTCCAGAGAAGAGTGTGAGCAGGACTTCTTTTGCCCTGGATGCTGTGTTTCTATTCTAGCAGGTGGAAATTGCATTGCTGTATGTATGTATGTATGCATTCATTCATTCATTCAGCTGCCACTTTACACTTTTGTTTCAAAGGGAGACTGTGGTTTATTAAAATTCCTTAGTATTTCTATTAGGATGTGCTTTACTAAAAATAGCAAGTATTTTTTATTAGGTGAATTAATATTAATCAAGGATTTCAATATCTTGGTGCAGTTCCTTTTAAAATTTATTTAACTTTCCTGTTTTTCATATGCCTTGCCTCCTGAGAAGGCAGCTACTGTCTTTTTCTTTCACAAAACTAACAAAATCCATCTGGATCTCACTGAAAACTGGGATGAATCTCTTACTTTCTGTTGGCCAATGTCTAAAAATCAATCTGCCCTTTTCAAGTCCACTGTAGAAGTTGAAATTGAATTTTTATACTGAAAGTTTTCCCTTGGGCACTGAAACAAAGGAATTTAATGAACTAACCAATTCCCGAAGGATCTGTTTACCCTATATTTTATCTCTTCCTTGCTTATCTCTGCTACAGGAATCTTAGACACCTTTAACATTTCCTGAGGTTAAAATGAGAATTAATAAAGTTAGTTCAATGGTGAGCTCTCTGGGGAATTCAAGGAAATGATAATGCTTTCCAGAAGACTAAGGAACACACATGAGCTCGTGCCAAGCATAACTCATTCACTGGCAACGGCCTTTCACATTCTTTTTGTTAATTTGCTGTGTTAAGACAAGGGAAGCCTCTCTAAACCACAGTGCATTGTTCAAAAACATTTTTCTCAAGTAGACATTTTTGCCTGTATACACCAAAAAGTGGGCTGATTAAGAAACAAACTGACTAGATAATAGTCTGGAAGTCATGATTCTCAAAGCTCAATTTGCCCTAAGAAACTAGAAAAGCGCTTATTGGCTCAACTGGCCAGCAAGGCCAAGCCAATAATACAGACCATCTCTCTCTTGTTTGCATCCCTAAATGGAGGTGTGTTTTTTCTTGCTATGCTGCTACTGTCACTGAGCTTTCTGGAAGAGTTAAAGCTAGATTGCAGGTGAGAACAATATTTCTGTGGCACCACACCCATTTCTCTGACATCTCAGTGTGAGACCAAACGGAAAAGCCAAGAGAAGCCTAAAAGGACGTGGGAATTGTATATGCCTCATGCTGCCTTTATGACCAATTGTTTGTTTTTGTTTCCTCTCCAATTAATGGGACCACAGGGTGGCTTAAGCTAAGAAACCACCTTCAGAAATAGCATTTTTCTGTAGCTGGAAACGTTTGACTTCTGCTGGGTTAGAGAAAGAATAAAAATCTGATTTTGTTGCTGTGTACTTTGTAGATTGTGAAATTGAAAAAGTAGACCTAGTGTTCCTCATGGATGGTTCGAATAGCATTCATCCAGATGACTTCAAGAAGATGAAGAAATTCTTGGCATCTGTCGTTCAAGACTTCGATGTCAGTGTCAACAGAGTGCGTATAGGAGCTGCCCAGTTCAGCCACACCTACCGGCCAGAGTTTCCACTGGGAACTTTCATCGGCAAAAAGGAGATCTCCTTTCAGATTGAAAACATCCAGCAGATCTTTGGATACACGTACATTGGCTCTGCTCTCCGGCAGGTAGGGCACTACTTCCAGCCGGACATGGGCAGCCGGATCAACACAGGTACCCCGCAGGTGCTGCTGGTCCTCACAGATGGCCAGTCCCAAGATGAAGTGGCTCAGGCCGCCGAAGAGCTGAGACACAAAGGGATCAACATTTACTCTGTGGGCATAGGGGATGTGGATGACCAGCAGCTCATTCAGATCACCGGGACCGCCGATAAAAAACTGACAGTTCACAACTTCGACGAACTGAAAAAGGTCAAGAAGAGGATCGTTCGCAACATCTGTACCTCGGGGGGTGAGAGCAGTGAGTATTGAAATTGTCCTTCGTGTTTGTTCCTTCCCTGGGGCTGGTGGGAAAATGTAGATTTGTGCCTCTGGATTTCAAATGAAACTTTTCACTGTTATCAAGTATTTTTTGTGACTTGTGGATTAAGAAAGGATATTGGAGAGACTCTGTCCTTTTTTCTCCCCGTCTCCTGGGAGTACATGCCCCCTCTGGGAATGGGAATGCTTCAGCTTCCGAAGGTGTGAGGAGAAGGCCGTTGTTTACACTCTGGTTGGTTTCAGAGGCTGCGGAATGTGTCCCAAAGAAATGAACTATTTGACAGACTTGGGTTGCCTGGCAACGGGGCTGCCAAGTGCTGCCACAGGTAGGGAGGGAACATCCGTAGAGGTTTAGAGCTTTGTTATGAAACTTCACTGCAGAAGTTGGTAAATATCTTCTTAAAAATTAGCACATTTTGACATTTTTCCAATAGAGGAAAGAAAGGTCTTCAAGGATAAATAACTGTTTCTATTTTTATAAAAGTTCTGACTGGGTTAGCTGTGATTCTGTATAACTACCTGTGGATTATAACTAACCCTGGATTTCCACCCGGGAGAGGAAGGCTACACGGTTGCTAAGAGGCAGCTCTGGAAATGGTCAGTTAACTGGGCTGCAAATCCCCACTCCATGGCCATTTTTTCTTGGACAAGTGGCTTAACTTTTCTAAGTTTAAAATTTTCTCCTCTGTAAAATGTGAATGACAGAACACCTAGTTCAGAAGATCATTGTGAAGATGAAATGAGAAAATGCATATGTAACGTTACTTTGAATAAGCATGACACCTGGGATGCCATTATAAAGTTACTTCACTTTTGTCTACCGTTGACCCATTCAGTTTATTCATGGGGGTCAGCTCTTCCCTTGCCCTCAGTCACTTTCAGGAAATAAGTGAACCTCTTCTTGGTGATGAATATGTCCATCCCCGTGGAACTATTCAAACTCCACGCTCCATGAAGTTTACTGCGCTTTCCCTGCCACAGGCCACTCACCATGACAGAAGCGACTACACACAGTTGGCATTTTATCCATTGTTCCCCACCTCCCACTTCTGCCCCCTTCTCCCAGGCCCTGCCCTCTTCTTACTGACCATGGTTTCTGGCCTCTCCAGAATGGGCTGGGGAAGGGAGAGGAGCCAAAGAGATTCAGGAAAGTTCCTACTTGATGGTGCTTTTCAGGACTTCATTTTCTCAGTAACCCATGTCTAAAGCTGGGCCCATTCATGAATGTTTCAACGACTTCCCCTCCTGCCCCCCACCCCCTCCACCCCCACCAAAGCACATTTGTCAGGGCATCGCTGTCTCTCCACCATAGCTCCCTTAAGGACGGTGAGCATCTCTCAATTCCAGATGTTCCCTTATGCCTTTCTCAGCCTCTGGGCATCTAGTGATGCCTCCAGCTTTATCTGCTGCCAGCTCTTTGCCCCTCCAGGTGGCCTTCTTGGATGGGAGATCAGAGGAGCCCAACACAGCTCTTTCTTACATGCAGCCATATCACCTCCATGGGAAACAATTATATGTCAATTTCCCCAGTAAATACTGGAAGTTCCAGCCCCCCAGTGTGGGTGCCTCTCCTTTGCAGAGAGCAGCGTGCCATCGTGTCTCATTCTTTAGAATTTCTAGGCTGTGTCATCTCCAAGTTACCTCTCAAATCTCCTCTCTCTTGACTTAAAGAGGACGTTACCTCCTCTCCTTGTGTGTGTGTGTGCTTGCGGGGAAAGACCTCATGGCACACCAACCATCCTCTCCAAAAGTGCTCCTCTAAACTCCAAGCTCAAACCTTTTATGAGATCCAGTGTGTGAGCCAAAGGTTAAGAGTCCTGTCATTGGTCAGGAACTATTGCCTTTGTAAATCCCACTCTACTTTCCCCCCATACTTTGGAATGTGCCTGGTGACCTCAGCCAAACCTTCCACATGACTTTCCGTTTTCACATGAAATACCCATTTCCAATTATTAGGCAGAAAATGATCCCAGAACCATCTAGTCTGTCCTAGAGAGGGTGAAAGAAAACCATGTGGAAAATCAAAACAGCAGTCATGAATGTATAAATAAATAAATGAACAAATAAGGAAAGTACCCTATAAAGATAAACTTGAAGTGATTACTGTAGCAAACAAGAATGTGTGAGACCTTTGTAGCCAAGCCTGGGCTGAGGACTAATGAGGCTAGAGTGATAAAGCTGATAGAGCTTCAAAAGGCTGTGCAGACATAGCAGAGGATACTAGCTCCTCTTAAACGATAAACCCCTAAATCAAGGAAATCAGACAGTAGCTTGGTGTGTCTCAAAGCAAACCAGATTCAGAGCCTGAACATCAGCTTTGCTTCTTATTAAAATATGCACCACTTTGGAGAGGTCACTAGCCTTTCTTACTTTTCTCGTTTGTGCAGTTAAATCATCTCTGTTTCTCTGATTGTACTTAGGATTCAATTTATGGGAAAGGATGGTCAGCTGCATGGAGATATGAGGGAAGAATCAGTATTTCTTGTGCATCTGTGTAGGCTCAAGCATTTTAAAGTGTTTTAAATGCATTATCTCATTAAACTCCCAAACCCTCTGTGGTTTGGTTTCATTCCCATTTATAAATGAGAAACTGGGGCTCTAAGGAATATTGGTAACCTGACCCAGATCATACAGGAGGCAACAAAGTAAGCAAATTTTGAAATCTAGGTCTGTCTGATTCCAACCCATTTGTGGGTTGTTAAATAAGCTGCCAGTTCTCTTGATATAATTGCTGTCTAGGTTATCTGATGCTTACATTATAAGTGACGTGCTTCAACAATTAATAGCTGAAACTTATTAAGACATCATGGGTTTATATCTCAAAAGCTGCTGCTCCCTAAGGAAGCCACTCGCTGCTAAGCTGTCACTTCCGACAGCACAATCTAACACTTGTAACCTGCATGATCTGGCATCACTAGACACCCTGGAGGTGGTGAAATAAGGTCGTTCAGCGTAGGAGCTCCAGACAGGCCTGGATCTGATTCCCACATGCGAGATCCACCATAATAACTATGAGACCTCGGGCCAGCTTCTCTAAGTCACAGCTTCCCCTTCTGCAAAATGAGAATTAGAAGCATTTCTACTTATTCTGTGTTTCATAAGGACACGTGAGGAATGCATGGGAAGTGTGTATAAATGTTCAGCATGTCTTGGTAACTCTCACAGCGTATTACAGAGGGTATCTTGAAGTGATCTCATTAATACAGGTACATGGAGTGATGGGGTAGTTTAGTTCACAGAAGGACAGTGTACCAAGAGTTCCTTGGTTCAGGAGCTTTAATAGTTTAGCAACATTTCAGAGCCATATTCCAATTTAATGCCTCAACATGCATCAAATTCCCCTAAACAACTAAACTCCAAAGTCTGTTTTCTTATCTTCATTCATGCTTATTCTGATTTTTCTTGGAGTCTGCCTATTCTGACCACCCAAAGGAGACCCCAGGCAGTGTTCAGGATATGGACTTGCTGCCTTTTCTGGTGTGAAGCCGTGACTGGGTAGCAAAAGAATCGAGAGTACCTCTCATCTTTTGCATCATCATGGAAGATGAGTCAAAAAGGAGATTCAGCAAAAGGCCAGTCTGATGAAGATGAAGTAGACACACCCTCAGGAACTGACTCAAGGAATGTGGGAAATATAAGGAAAAAATAGATGGTCATTTCCAACTTTTCTTGACAAGACTCTCTTTATGTTCCTGTCTTAATAGCGTTCTCTAGAAAGCAGAGCTTAAAGCACAGTTTATGTGCTAAAACTCCAGTGGGAGTACAGTCCCAGGGAAGTAAGAGTGAGTGGAGGGAAGTGATACAGGAAAGAGAAAAGTACATACAAGATGTACATTACCAAGCTAGCTATAGCTTTTGAGAAAGCATCACTGGTACATTGGTCCTGCAGAACATCACCCAGGGAAGCCTCAGAACCACTGCACAGACCAGCCCCAAGGGGAATAAAGGCCGGTTATCGGCCGGTTCCTTCCTATCTACTGCCTCTCACTGGTCAGAGTTCACCCCATGGAGACTTACTCTCCCACCCTACTGCATCGCGCTACCAGCCCTTTGGAAAACCAGATATGGGACCAGCAGTGCGTTGTATCTGTGGCTGAAGTAGTGGAAGGGGCCAGAGCTCCCGTGAGTTCAGTTGGGTTGGACATGGGCACCAGAGTCATTGAGGACCTACAGCAGTGAGAATGATGGAGGCCATGTCAAAGCCTGCCCACCCCCCATAGTGTGGGAGACCCAGTGATGGCGGCTGCCGAGGCTCTCCAGTGGACAAATGTCCAACTCCTGGGTGTGTGTGTGGCCGGGGCCGGGGGAGGGGGAGGGCAGAAGCAATCTGGGAGGTATATAAACTAGGTCTTGACCTATCTATATTTTCTAGATCATTCTATCTCTTTTTTTCATCTAAGATATCCCCTTCTTTCAAATCTCCAAAGAAATTTTTCTCTTATCCCAGGTAATAACAGTCAACAGCCCGACTTTGCCCTTTTCTCAAAAATCGTTTGAGAAAAGGGCAAAAATCTCAAAAATCTGTCCTCTAATCTTATAAATATACCCTACCATCTTGACAGTATTTCTTTCTTTTCTTAAAAATTTTATTGAAGTATAGTTGCTTTACAATGTTGTGTTAATTTCTGCTATACAGCAAAGTGATTCAGTTATACATACATATATATATATATTCTTTTTCATATTCTTTTCCATTATGGTTTATTACAGGACATTGAATATAGTTCCCTGTGCTGTACAGTAGGTCCTTGTTGTTTATCTACTTTATATATAGTAGTTTGTATCTGCTAATCCAATTTATCCCTCCCCTATCCCCTTCCCCCTTTGGTAACCATAAGTTTGTTCTCTGTGTCTGTGAGTCTGTTTCATAAATATGTTCATTTGTTTGACAGTATTTCTTAATACTAAAAATCTGCCATCATTAACTCCAATTAAGGACTTTCTTTATAAGTCAGATAATTAAAATCAGCTTTGGGGTTTAGCAGGAGACCATTACTATCTAGTTCAATCCTTTTTTTTTCTGTTCTTCTGTATTTTTATTTTGAAATATATAATCTTCTTATTTTTATAGACAAGAAAATTAATGCCCGGAGAGGTTAAGAGATTTGGCAGAAGTTATTTGGTAGTAACACAGCAGTGACCTGTACAGGACTAAAATTAAACTCTGCCTCCCCAATCCAGGGTTCCACACTGCTATTTGGCAAATTCTCAGAGTACTAGTTTACTTGTGTTTATCACCCTCTGTAGGCAGTCCCATGGATTACCTTCTTAGTTTCCCTTTCATTTATTACCCTCTTTTGATTCCCACTCCTGCTATTCTATTGATACTACAATCCTTCATTATTTCTCTTTGGAAATCCACTTTTAACCTTCTTCCTAGCCCACTTCCAAAATCATCCCTGCCTCTTCAAAGGCCTCTTAATTTGAGGGCAGATGTCCTGCAGAGTCTGCAAGGCCATTCCATGATTTGCATGGCCGACTCTCTCTAATTGTATGTACTTGTAGACATATGACTGCCACCTCTGGACTTGTTCCCCAAATTCCATTCCTTTGATCACATTATCATGGACTCATTTGTCAATTTGAATTAGTTAAATAAACACCAGGAACTTGTTTACTAGAGTTTATAATCTCAGTAAACTAGACGAAAAGTTAAAACACTTTATTTTTAAAGGGGACAGTTCCCAGGAACACTCAATGACATTTTGGCATATTTGCCAATGTTTGTTTTTTCACAAGAGACAGTTTTCCTTGAAGGCAGTAATGTGTTTTGGTAAATGAATGGTTTTCTGTTCAGGGATTAAAACAATGTTCATCCAAGAGTGAAACTTTCAATCTCAAAATAGAAATGAAAGGATATAGATTTAAGAGGAAGTTTGGAAAGGACATATTCGAGTGCTTCCTTCTGACTAGTTTCTTTCTTTTTATCTCACTTTCTGAATATTGGAGAAGACATTTTCCAATTAAGTACAGTAAAATAAGAAAACTCACCTTTCAGATGTTTTGGTGACTTTGATTTACCTCGAATGTCATGGTGAAAATTGATTATCAAATAAGGTTTCTTCTCCCTCACCCAACTCTTTTATCATTAAAAGTGAATCAAGTTCCTGTCCCTTGTTTTAAGAACTGAAACTGATATTTTGGTTTCAAAGACTTGCAAATGCCCAACTGACCAGTGTGTCTGGAAGGCGGGCGTTTGTCTACACAACAAATATCTGAAAAACTGCTTCTCTAAATAATGCAAATTAAAAATAAACATCCCTATGCCTTATTTTACCAAGCAAGCTGTGTGTGTGTGGAAGTTGCTGGAAAAGGTTGAAGTTTCTAGTCAACCTAAAAGTTCTTGAAAAAAGAGTATATATGTCATAGGATTTTACCCTTCTCATTATCTTCCTGTTAGGAGGTTCAGCTTAAAATTTCAAGCCCTTGTAGTTTCTCCAGTGCTTAAATGTCTCTAGAGTTAGTAAGGATGAGAGCAAAGCACTTTAAACGCAATGCTCTCTAAGTATTTCTTCAACTCCAAAATAGCAGTGGCTTTGGCTTCCTGAGTGGCTGAGCTCTGAACACAAAGCCTTCTTTGACATGGTTGAATATGGGTAATTCGGTACCCAGTTTCTTCACTTGAAGGACTCCAACCAAGCAAGATCTCAAAGGATCTCACGGAGTCTCTATTTTTCTTTTTACTTTTTCTTTTCTGAGTGGATGTTAGGAGACAAAAAGAGGAATCAAAGATTCTTTTCAGAAAGATAAATCATCAAAATCATTCCTTTAGGAGTCTTTTGTGATTTATTTTTTCTAAATTACTTTCTCTATTCAAATGTTTTTATATTTCCCTTATAATTATAATTTAATATTTGTTGAATGACCTCAGTTATAAATAGCATGATTTTCCTATTTTAGACTGTTAACATTTCCACAAACTATTTCAGCTATTTAAGTTCTCTGGACACAATGGACACAATGAAATCTTTCAGAACTTCATTATAGATTTTATAGATGGTAAACAAAACATTTTTTTATGAAAAAAAAGTGAAAGAGTGATTCTGAGCCTCTTCCATTATTCACTCATGCTCTTTCTTTTTTCCCAACTTTATAACTGGGACAGAAACAAGAATTCCAAGTCCTGTGATTCAGACATGACATCCTAGTCAAATAAAGCTATTTGTTAGTCTAATAAGATATGCTTTTCCCTTGAATCCTAGATTGCTTTGTGGACATTGTGGTGGGATTTGACATCTCAACTCAGCAGAATGGGCAGACTTTGCTTGAAGGTCAGCCTTGGATGGAAACTTACCTTCCAGACATCTTACGTGCCATCAGTTCCCTCGGTGGGGTAAGCTGTGAGGTGGGCACGGAGACTCAGGTTAGTGTGGCTTTTCAAGTGACCAATGCCATGGAAATATATTCCCCCAAGTTTGAGATCTACAGTGAAAACATACTGAACAGCTTGAAGGATGTAACAGTTAAAAGACCATCTCTTCTCAACACAAACCTTTTGAGTTCTCTGTGGGGTGCATTTCAGAATAAATCAGCTGCTCGGGGAAAGGTAACTTGGTTTTATTTTATTTATTGGCCTTTGGTGCAATGACTTCCTTTTTACTCATTTTTCTTTTTTGAATACTTTCCTAGGTGGTTCTCTTATTTTCAGATGGATTGGATGATGATGTTGAAAAACTTGAACAAAAATCTGATGAACTTAGAAAAGAAGGTACCAAGCCTGGGGAGGACTGGGAAAGGAGTGTTGATGAACTTTATAATCTCAAAACTCATTTCTAACTCTTACATTTCCAGACACTCAAATAGCACTGAATTTGCCAGCCTCTCCACTCTGGATGCACTTGGCAGAGCAAATGAGTTCTCACAGCATTTTGGCATCTACTTTTTCCTCTCCCCATATGAAACAGCACTGAATACAGTGTCCTATCCTTTCTCTCATATTACTTTATTTCTTCTTCCTAACCTTTCCTGGAGGATGTTCCGGTCTCCCTTGCCCTGCATTATCTAATATTGCTATGTCTTTAGTGTCAGCAGAAGTGAGCCATGTATATTTCTCCTTGACTAAGGAACGGGAGAGTTGGATTATTTTCTTCTGAGAGTTGGATTATTTTCTTCTAACACTCTTAAAGTTTCCAGAGTTACAAGCAGTGTTGGACAAGTTTACTCATGTTTCGGGACTTCATAATCAGTTCCTTCCTTCAGATAACAGATGGACCAACTATGGTGTTTATGAGTTTGTAAAGCTCTGGCACCAGGCTTTCGGCTTTAGAAAACAATGCCCATTCTGACTCATTGTCAGTTCATACTAAAATATGGATCAGTGGAAGAAAAACACATTCACATGTTCCGGTTTGACTGAAAATAGAAATACTTTTTTATAAGTGGATGTAATTGGTACTCCACCCAGACCCCTTTACAGACAGGTTCCCCCATCCTCCAGCTGCTAACACATTACCCACAGGTTCCCCTTTCTCTGAAGAACTGCCCTTTGCCAGTGGGAGCCACCTTACCTGGAATGTTACTCCCCATCCCACCCCTGGGCAGCAGGTAGAGTACAGAGACTTGGACCTTTGCCTCAAAGTGGCGCCAGTTGTGTAGTGTAACTCATGCTCCAGAGTTCCCAAGGGATCAGGATGAAGCTAGATGTTAGCTGAAACACTGTCTTGCTCAGATCCTTCCCCAGTCCTACACTGCTTACCTTTTGCCCCTTTCTTTCAGAGAGTGCTTCCTCAATAAATTGTGTGTGTCCAAATTGTTATCTCAGGCTCTGCTTCTAGGGAATTTAGCCTAAGACATTTGTCTCCCAGGTTAACTATTAGAGGCTGATTAGATTTTGTCTTTTCTGTCTCGTTCTCTTTCCTCCATCTTAAACAAATTGCTGAATTCACTGAATTCACAACTGAAGAGTAAGGATTTTTATTTTATTTACTAAATCTGCTTCTCTTTATTCTGTCAAGTCTTGGCCATTTTTCCTGATCTGAGGTGGAGATATTAATGAAGACTGAGAACAGGACCCTAGAGTGGGTGGGTAGGGTTTTTTCAATTTCAGCTTTTCTTTCATGGGGGAAAGATGTTTCTCTTGCAGACAACATCAGAGTTTTCTCCAGGAAGTTTCTCTCAGAACACCCAGATTTCTAAGACCAATCTTCTTTCTTCCAACTCCCAAGGAAAAACTAGTAAATGAGTTTCAACTTCAGAAGCTAGATTTTGAATATCCTCAGAAATTTAGAATCTTTTTTCAATATTCAAAAATCAATTATATTTCCAAATGCTAATGAAAAACTGGAAAACAAAATTTAAAAAGCCATTTACAATGTACACACAACGTGAAATACCAAGGTATACATTAAACAAAATATACTTGTTTGTCTGCTGAAAATTACTAAGCAATGATAAAAAGACTCAATATGGTTAAATTTCAATTCTCTCCAAACAAATCTATAGATTCAATTAAATCACAGTCAAAATCATAGCAGGATATTTGTTAATATAGAAAAGCTGGTTCAAAATGTATGTGGAAATGCAAAGGAGCCAAAATAGCCAAAACAACTTTGAAAAAGAGGCAAAAGTTGGAAGACTCACACTAGCTACAATCTTTGAAAGGGAAAGGTAGAGGGGTGTGGGTCATAATGTTCTTTGAAAAGTGTCGAATGTCTTTTAATAGGAACAAAGAGCACCTCTGGTTCTGGCTTCCCTTATTTAAATATAGATGATTTCAGTTGATGCTGGGCCCTATGATCTGTTAACCCAGGAGAGCCTCCCTAACTTGAGGCCCAGAATCTATACATGTAAACTGTGCCATCACCGTGGAACAAGAGGAGACCAGGAGAAAAGTATCCTCAATGATGGATATCACTTTAATCCATGTGGATTGGGGTATGAATCAGTTTCTTCATTTTAAAAAATCCAGTACTCTAGAATCTTCTCAGTGATTCTTTATTCTCCCAATTTTTGAAATCTTTTCTTCTTAATTCATTTTTTAGGAATTGAAGACACTGTATTTAAGATCATATGACTCATGTACTGGATGAGTCTGAAAGGATCAAGTCCTCCATCCTGAGAAAAGCAGTTACAAATTATAGTTAATGCATATTTTCTGCAAATAAACAATCCCATGGTTCTAATAACTCTTAAACTTTTACATTTCCTGGAACTTATAAGAAAAATCAGATGTGAGATCTTTTTCCCTTATAGATAGACCCACTGGCATGCCTTATTTTGATCATTAAATGCCAGTTGATGAACTCAGCATTCCTCATTGCCTCTCCCAGCCCTCATCACTCTTCTCCCCATCCTTCTCACTCTTGGAAGAGTGACAAGCTGTCTTTGTTTGCTTGAGACAAGCCAGAGACTGTCAGCACTAAAACCAGGAAAGTTCTGGCAAACCAGGACAAGTTGGTCACCTTACTCTTTGGTGATTCTTCCTTTATTCTACTTCAGCAACCACACTGTTTGTATCTCGTAGAACTTGAGCCTCCCCACTCTGTCCCTGAAACTGTGTTCTCTTCAATCTCTTCGTCCTCTCAGAGTCATATAAGAAGGCACTCTTAACTCTGCCAAGTCCTTGAACATTCTTTATCTATTCTGGGTCATTGGTTTTTAAGTCCCATCCAAAGAATTCTTCACCTATCCCTAATAAAATGAGAAAAGTTATGCTAATATAGTCATGTTTTCATAAAACTAAATTTATTCAACTTTAGGACTGCTCTTTATGATTATGTCCTTAGTACATTTTTGTTATTAAAATGTACTTTGAGTGTAGGCTTTGGAGTCAGGCTGTCTGGGGAAAACCTTTGCTTGTTTGTAAAATAGAGCTATAATCGCACTTATCTATAACATTGTGCCTGTATCTTACAAATAAGATAATGCATGTAAAGTACTCAGGCAACTTCCAGGCACATAGTAATTATTAATAAACAAGAGCACAGTTGTTGCTATGGTTACCTCCACCCTAATGATTGCCAGGTTTACTACTATCATCATTTAATGTCCTTATTTTGCAAAATAAGTCAAC
Source organism: Eubalaena glacialis (assembly GCF_028564815.1). Classification (NCBI taxonomy): domain Eukaryota; kingdom Metazoa; phylum Chordata; class Mammalia; order Artiodactyla; family Balaenidae; genus Eubalaena; species Eubalaena glacialis. Next base: position 141,261,616 of record NC_083721.1, on the reverse strand, counting down.
CCTTTGTTAGTCTCTAAAAGTTTTATTTGAAATTTACCGTCTCTTGTACCTATAATTCCAACTGGATTGTCATTTAGAGCTATGCTTCTCAAACTTTAATGTGCATATGAATCACCTGGGGATTTTATTAAAATACAGATTCTGATTCTGTGGGTCTAGGGAGGGGCCTGAGATTCTGCACTTCTGATAAGCTTCTGGGTGAAAGCAGTGCTGCTGCTCCAAGGATCTCCCATTCACGTGGCAAAAATTTAGAACACTTACTTTCTTGACATATGAATTCCTCTGTGCTTTAGCATGCTCTATGGACTCTTTATTATTATTATTATTATTATTGAAGTATAGTTGATTTAAAATGTGTTAGTCTCTGGTGTACAGCAAAGTGATTTAGATATATATAGATACAGATATATAGATATATTCTTTTCCAGATTCTTTTCCATCATTGTTTATTACAGAGTATTAGATATAATTCCCTGTGCTATACAGTAGGACCTTGATGTTTATCTATTTTATATATAGAAGTTTTTATCTGCTAATCCCAATCTCCTAATTTATCCCTCCCCCACCCCCTTTCCCCTTTGGTAACTGTAAATTTGTTTTCTATGTCTGTGAGTCTGTTTCTCTTTTGTAAATAAGTTCATTTGTGTCATATTTTAGATTCCACATATAAGTGATATCATATGGTATTTGTCTTTCTCTTTCTGACTTCACTTAGTATGATAATCTCTAGGTCCATCCATGTTGCTGCAAATGGCATTACTTCATTCTTTTTTATGGCTGAATAATATTCCACTGTATATATATATATACCACATCTTCTTTATATCCATTCATCTGTTGATGGATATTTACGTTGCTTCCATGTCTTCGCTATTGTGAATAGTGCTGCTATGAACATTGGGGTGCATATACCTTTTTGAATTAGAGTTTTCTCCAGATATATGCCCAGAAGTGGGATTGTTGGATCATACGGTAGCTCTATTTTTAGTTTTTTGAGGAAACTCCATACTGTTTTCCATAGTGGCTGCATCAATGTACATTCCAACCAACAACGTAGGAGGGTTCCCTTTTCTCTGTGGACTCTTTTAAACTCACTATCTTACTTCATATCATCAGAGGACTCAAGGATCTGTTATAATTTATTATATAAATTATTCTCCAATTTAGTTTGTTTTGAAAAATGGAATTCCTTTTGTTCTCTGATGATGGTCTTGTCACTTGTCAGTTTTACAGTGTGTGGTTGGGGGAAGTGGACAGTAAAATGAGTGTTCCTCTTGCAACTGGTTTCCTGGAATAACAACTTAGATACATATGCAAAAAGATTAAAGTAACCAAACTCCCCTCACCTGGAGAATTGTCAACTGTGTTGGCTAGGCCTGAATGCCCTCATCACAGTTGCTCTGGATGGAGCCACCAATTCCAATGACCTGGCTGACCTTCTCTACATTGAATTTGGGAAAGGATTTGAGTACAGGACACAGCTCACTCTTGGGATGAGGGATCTTGGGAGCCGACTCTCAAAGCACCTGGTAAGTTATTCAGAAAAAGCTGGTGAGTTTAAACTTTCTATTTGTTTTGTATATAGGCTTCATATTTAGGCTTATGAATTTGAACTAATTTTGTTCATTTGGGAGTGAAGTCAGGCTTTTCTGATTTCGTGCAAAGCCCAAATAAGAGGGTGTTTTGAAAGAAATGTAATATAGTAGAGAGATGTCAAAGCATGTTTCTTTTTGTTGTTGTTATTTATTTATTGAAATATAATTTATGTACAATGTCATATTAATTTCAGGTTACAGCAAAGTGATTCAGTTATATATATATATATTCTTTTCAGATTCTTTTCCCTTATAGGTTATTACAAAGTATTGAGTATAGTTCCCTGTGCTATACAGTAGGTCCTTGTTGGTTATCTATTTTATATATAGTATGTATATGTTAATCTCAAACTCATAATTTATCCTTCCCCCCCACTTTCCCCTTTGGTAACTATAAGTTTGTTTCCTATGTCTGAAAACATGTTTAATTTATATGCTTGGCAAAAAAAAAAAAAGAAGAAGAAGAAGAAGAAACTAAATAGCACCTACAATCCTGCCCAAATTACAGTCAATAAACATAAGCGCCCAAGAGTGTCTGACCAGTAAGGGTGACTCGGCTGCTCCTTCAGCCAGCCAGTTTTCACGTCCCTTGCAGATCCTAGGTGCCATGACTCACCACACTGAATATCATTCTGCTGTTTAAGATGTGTGTTTTCTATATAAAATAGATACCTAATAAGAACCTGCTGTATAGCGCAGGGAACTCTACTCTGAAGATTCTTTTCTATGGGAAAAGAATCTTAAAAAGAATGGATATATGTATATGTATAACTGATTCACTTTGCTGTACACCTGAAACTAACACAACATTGTATGTAAATCAACTATACTCCAATAAAAATTAAAAAAAAAAAAAAAAAGATGTGTGTTTTCTCTGCAACATGGCCTGTGAACGAGAGCCGAATCCATTGAGAGTTCAACTAAGAAAAGAGCATCTCATCCAATCTTGGAAGAAAAACTAGTGATGTGATGATAGACCTCCCGTGATGTACTTTAGAATGGAAAGTTTTTTAAAGGTTGTCTTGACTGACAGAGATTTTTGCTTTATGGAGATTTTTGCTTTATGATCCATTTTTAGAACCTAACACCTAGATAAGATGCATCGCAATCCTGTTTCTTTCAGAAATGTACAAGAATTCAACTAGCTTGGTGAAATGTTACCAAGATATCTATCACTACTTTCACCTTTAGTGAATGGCTGATAATTTGTAATTTGCTTATAATTTATAAAATCTGTAATCAGCATATCAAGACACTTTCCAATAAGGTGCTAGCTCCTGCTACTTTCTGCCTATAGAGTTTGTATATAGATATGTGAACAGTGTGTTCAGTGTAGTAATTATGTAAAAATAATTACTTAGAGAATTTGGAAGTTTTGTTGTAATTCCTTTCTACATGGGAAGACGGTGTCTACTTTACAAAAAAATTTTTTGTGTCTACTACTCTTTGAAATGTGTAATTTCAAATTGGTAATTCATAGAGGGAGGAAGTTATTTTCAAACAAGCCTATCACTTTTTAGATATCACATAAATGCAACACTGTATAAGAAAATTTTAATTTTAGAAATTACAGTTTTAATGTTAATAGTAAAAGAGTTGATGCTGTAGGGTTTTAGTGATGCAAAGAATATTGATAACATCTAACATGAAATCACAGAATCCATTTTGTTGTTATTTGGTTTCACACATTTCAAGTTTTATTGGGTTTTCTGAGGTTTTCAGGGGAAAAAACAGAGTTTTCTAATGTCAGAAAAGAAACATTATATAATAAGAAACAATTAAAGAGGGGAAGTTGCTAAGTGGTTATAACAAAAGATTTTCATTTTTCATCACACTAGAATTTTGATGGGAAACTTCTCAACACAAAGATTGATTCTACCCCACTAAGGCAAAGCATAGTATTTATTTCAAGCAGAATTTTCCTAAAAATAAATCTTGTGGGTTAATTGTAAAAATGCAATGGAATATGTCAATTTTTTAGGGGATGACTAACTAGGTGCAGGATGAAATTCACTCAAATTTTTTTGCCAAAAAAACATTTTTTTTGGCCTGACTATAAAATGTGACCAGAGTATAACATCTCTTCACGTGCCCACCCTCTACAGCAAGTGCTTCTGAAATGTTGAACATGTAATTTGTCCCACACAAACTGTTCTGGAAGTGTTGACCATTGAACTCCATGCCAAGCAGTGTGACATTGAACACTGTCTATATCCTCCAGCATACAAAGATTTCACAAAACAGGAAAAGGAGAAAACAGCATGTATTCATTTTACTGAACAAAATATTAGGGGCAGAATTATATAGGGTAATTAACAATACCGTGGTCAGTGCTGGGATGATGTGGGCACAGGAGATCTCATTAATAAATCAGTGTGCAATGAATTGGGCATGGCTAAACTGATGCCTTTTTGAGAGCACAAAACGTCTTTGAGTTGATTCTGAATTCCTTGTATGGTGCAGATCACAGAAGGAAAGATGGAAGGTAAAGAATGTCTCCTGCATCCTCTCCAGAGCACTGTCACTTGAGTGGTGAACAGCCTTCTCAGATCATATCCCTGAGCTTGTGTGGTGTGTGATTTGGGAAGCGATGCCACCAAATGTAATGTATTCCTACCCTTCCCAAGGTCAGTGTTGCAGAAAGGACATGCTGCTGTTTATTCTGCAAGTGCATTGGAGGAGATGGCACAGTGGGAGACCCTGGACCAGCAGGGAAAAAGGTGATTTTAGTTACGATCATGGCTTACTTTATTTGAATACAATATGTTTTTCAGATCCAAGTTTAGGTAGAAATAAGGGATGTTTTTAGCTTCTAGGTAGAAGCTCCTCTTCTTATGTGTCATACTCGTCTTCTTACCGTACTCCTCTTATATGTCAAATTTGATAGCTTTTTCTTGGCTTTCTAAATTGGATACTTTTAAAAACCTTTCTATACAAGTATCAAGAGAAAAACTGCAGAGATCATTGATTATCCAGTGTTCTGGCAGTGATGACCATGATGCAGAAAAACAAACTGTGGTCTCTCATGTTGAATAATGAAAACCTCCTGAATACTGACGAGTTATTTCAATTTCCACTTTTAATGGAAGCAGAGTAATTTAAATCAAGTAGGAAATAGGTTGTGCAGTCTGCTGAAAAGCTAGATCAGATCACCCGGTCATAGCAAGAGACACTAAGATGTTTCATTCAGCTGTAGCCAGACCAAAATGTTGCCAAGTAAAACAGGCCAGGCATAAAAACGATAACTAACAACAGATTTGTGTATTTCCTAACCCAAAGAAGTTGATGTATCCTTATGTAAAAATATGATTTGGGGCTTGAGGAAATGTTCAAATATGTATAAACATACTATGGGTGTGTTTAACAATTTCAATACTGCTTATTTACATGTGTGTTTGATTTTTGAATAATTTATAGATAGCACTATAACTTTCAAATCACCATGGCTGTCTCTCTGAAGAAAGTTTTTGGACTAATTATTTCCTGAATGCTTTGATTTCATGTAAAGAGAATGATAGAATTTTAAAAATTTTTATTTATCTATTTATTTAATATTTATTTATTTATTTGTTTGCACCGGGTCTTAGTTGCGGCAGGCGGGCTCCTTAGCTGTGGCATGCGGACTCTTAGTTGCGACATGCATGTGGGATCTAGTTCCCTGACCAGGGATCAAACCCGGGCCCCCCTACATTGGGAGCAAGCAATCTTACCCACTGCACCAACAGGGAAGTCCCAAGAATGGTAGAACTTTTTTTAAACAGGTCTCAGAAAAAAAAACTAGAAAGAAATGTGTGTGGTCTATTTTATGTGTAGCATAAATCCTCAAAAAGAACTTTTTAATGAAAAGAGGATAATTCTAGTCTGTCAGATGCAAATATAGCTGTATTCATTTGAATGTTTGTCTAGAAAAAAAAAACTCCAGCTCTATATATAACACCTGAGAGAGTTATGGAAAATATTATGATTCACACACACACACACACACACACACACAAACACACACACCCTTGAGTTATCTGGATACTTGTCTCAAAATTCCATTTATTTTTATGTGTATAAATGCAACTTAGGTTGTGGAGGGGGAACCGTTTTTTTCAAACTCATACTATTCTACATAAAGTAAAACTGTAAAGTTGAAGAATTTTGCTTGATTACCTCTGGTTTTTGGTCTATGGAGTGCTAACGTATCCTTCCTTTCCTTATTTCCAGGGACCCCCAGGTTTTAAAGGCAGTGATGGCTACCAGGGAGAGGAGGGCATTGCCGTAAGTCAAGGTTTTTTCCAGCTCCATTTATTCCTAAGAACATATCTACAGTATGAAATCATTTGTGTCAATTCAGAAGGAAGCAAGAAAAGTCAAGTTCTAAGGATTCGTAGGCAAAGTCTGAGGTCTTTTAATCTTCATCAGGCTTCTGGTGGTCACGAGTGTTTTATTAACCTACTGTCTCCTCTTTGACTATCCACCAACATTGTATAATAAACTCAATGCAAAAGTTATCTTTTTCACTGAGGGAGTCAAATCACTGCCATTTCCCCCTTTCTGATCCATTTTGCATGAGTAAACCAACTCACCACACTGCTTATCAAAGACTTCGCTCTTTCTTTCATCTGTTCATCCATCTGTCTTTCCTTCCTTCCTTCCTTCCATCCATCCATTTAACAAGTGTATATTAAACATCTTACAATTTACCACATTATTTATCAAAGACCTCACTCATAAATGCACTCATCATTCATTTAACAAATATATATTAAGGTGCCTTACCATGTGCCAGGCACAGTGCCAGGCCCTAGAAATAAAAATAAAGAAAGAGAAGAAAAACTATGGCTCCTATCTCAGGTAATTTCCAGACTAGTGGAAAGGCAAAAGAGACAACAGTAGTTACAGTTGTTATACACAAGGACTCTACTAGAGGTATAATGTGGTGCAACGTGATAGAGTGTGGCCGTGCAAATACCTAACAGCATCAGGTAACAGCCCTGGTGACAGTTAGGGCTTGGGAGAGGAAGACTGTAGACAGGGGTTGATGCTTGGACAGGCATCTGAAGGACAGATAGAACTTTCTCCAGGCAAAGTTTGTGGGAAGAACATTCTACTACAGGGAGAACAGTGTGATCAAGAGTGTGTAACTGAGAACTGTATATTTGCAGAATAACATATGATCAACATGGCCAGAACCCAGGACCATGAGAGGAGGTTATACGGCAAGCAAGACCCAGAGTACTGGGTGTCTTGAATACCCTGTGGAAGACTTAGAAGGTGTCTTCCAATTGATGGGCATCATTCAATGATGTTAAGCAAAGGACTAAAAATGGTTAGGGCATGGGTTTAGAAAACATGATCAGGCAACATCATGGAGGATGATAAGGTAAGGATTACAGGTAGAAGTCTTGCAGTAGTAGGTGCAAGACAAAGAGGTCCCAATCTTAGTTTAGGGCAGTATGAATAGATATGTTAAGGAGGTTGAATGGACGTAACTTGGTGACCACTTGGTGAGAGAGATGCTGAGGATGACATCTTTGTTTCCAGCTCACAAGACTGCACAGACTGGTGGGGTTACCAAGACAAGGATTGCAGGAACCGTTCTTGGTTTAAGAGAGAAAGAGAGAAGGGAGATGGAATTTGGTCTAGAAATCTGCCTCTTGCTTAGACCATACCCAGAGCATCCTGCTCTGATGTCTCACCAATTATTCATCATCTGTTCCTGGAATATCTCCTAAAATCTTGAGAATGCATTTTAGCAGCCAGTTGTTTGCATGTCTGTTTTATTTAGATACTACCCCACCCTGGGAAGTATCCAGGTGGGATCCAACACAAACAGCTGTCATCAGAGTGGTTCTAATTCACTTGCATTCTCAGTTTTTATACACATGAATTCTGGGTTGTAAACCATGAGTAGTTGCAAATTTTTTTTCCAGCACAGAAGTTGTCAAATTTCCAAGACAGATTCCAGATGACAATAGAAAAAGCTTATCTGAATATATGCTCTTTCTCAGGGGGAAAGAGGAGCCACCGGACCAATGGGAGAGCAAGGTACTAAAGGATGCTATGGTGTCAAAGGTCCTAAGGTAAGGGTCACGTAAGACACTGTGAAGTCTTCCCAACATTAATTCCTTCTTCCTACACTAACCCCTACTGTCCTTTCTATTTTCAGGGAAACAGGGGACTAAATGGACAGGAGGTATGGTACCAAACATCATTTATCTGCCCATCTGTTATCTAGAAATGTTTTTATTTTTGAGATGATTGACCAGTAGATTGCACAAATGAAGTTTCTGTTGACCTTCCTTCTTTACTGCTAACCATTTCCTTTTGTTTACTCTTGCCTTTTATTGCAGACAATGTATATTATTTGTTGACAGTTTCTGTGACTCAGTAATGTTTGATAGGACCCAGGGCCAACCTAGCAAAGAGCCTGTATATGGAACACAAAATTAGACTTTTTGTTTGGTGTCTGGCTTCTTTCCACATAAATGCAATGCACTCTATTCTGATCACATCTATCTTTTCAGGGAGAAGTTGGGGAAAGTGGAATTGATGGGCTAAATGGAGAACAGGTAGAGCCTTCTCTTTGTACCATGAAGACCCTTCTGAGCTATTTCTCTCTAAGAAAATGGGAATTTGAGTTTATTCTTCTCTGTTTTTAGGGTGACAGTGGTCTTCCAGGAGCAAAAGGAGAAAAAGGAGATGAAGGAGCCCAGGTAGGTATTCAATAAAAGGACAACATGAAAAATGTGCTGGGAATTAAAGGTGTGATTAACAGTAAAACAGCTACCCCAGGTATTTCAGTCAGCTAGGGCCACAAAATTGCTTTGTGATGATCACAAGACCTCAATCACATGCAACAATAAACATTTATTTCTTATGTGTCTGAGAAGTTCAGCTGATCAAGGCTGAGCATGGCTGACCTTGGCTCATGTGTCTGTAGGTTGGCTGGGGGCTTTGTTTCACTTGTCTCTTATCATCCTTCTGGGACTGGAGAGCTGCCTGGCCATGTTGACCATGACCTTTTCATGGCTGTGGCAGAAGAACAAGGGAGCAAGTAGAAACACACAAGCTCTCTCAAGGCTTCTTGGGGCCTGGGCTTGGAGCTCTAATGGCGACACTTGCATCTCTCTTTTTTGGCCAGATCAAGTCACAGCCAAACTCAGAGGTAGGGAATATTGCCCCACCACAGTTGGAAGGCACTGTAGAGTTTCACAGCAAAGGGAATAGATACAGAGAAAAGTGAAGAACTGGGGGTAATCTTGAAAAGCAGCTACCATACTAAGAACAGTCACAGGGTGTTGGTGAGAGCCTTAGGGTCGGCAGCACTCTGAAGGTGTCTGTCACCCCTTTCCATCTGGAACAAATCCCAGGAGCAGCCATACTTCCACCATCCACTTTATCTGTCTTGGGAGTGTGAACAGCTGAGTCAAGAACCCACTTTCTAGCTGATGCAACCCCTTTGGGGAAAATGGATAATCTCTCTGAATCTCAGCTGCCTCATCAAAAGAAAGATAAAAAAAAAATACCTGGCGCATAAAGTAGTTGTAAAAACTGAACAAGACAACAAATGTGTCTGGAACACAGCGTTCACCACTGTGGCAAATACTTGAGGTCACTTTTAAATTATTTGTACGATGCCTGAAACTATCAGTTGTTCCTCTTTCTAGTTTCAAAGTAACTTTAGCAGGAAAATATTTAATAATTCAAATCAGGGAGAAGATAAGCTCTTCATTTTTATTAATGTTATTTAAAATTCTTATCTTGTCCTTCTTCTGATTTGTGTTAACTTTAGGGAATCCCAGGAGAGAGAGGGATTCCTGGTGACCATGGAGCAAAGGGCCTGTGCGGAGACCCTGTAAGTGCTGGGACTGCGGGGCTGCAAACTAACATCACATCAGGGCTTGTTTCCCATCAGCACTTCTGATAGGGAAAGAAAACCCACTTGAAGGTACTACAATAGCAGTCCTGAAACGAAATCATCATGAGCACAACTGTTTAGAATTTTAAAAGTAGGTCTCTTGTGCCTGATCCTATTTATATACAGGATGAGTATGGATGGTGAGAAGGCCTTGCACATTGTTTGCACATGTATTTTTTGAGACTACATATTCAGAACTGTCCTTGTGCTTCAGAGCTATGAAGGAATTCTCCATTCCATTATCTTCCTCTGGGTATCTCAAAATATGGACAGAATGAAAGAAACAAAGCCATCTCTTTTTTCTATCCCCCAAGAGTCTTTCTCAATTAAGAATATTAGCTTCATTTCCTTGAGTCCAAGCCAGCTAAAAGTACATTAAGCAAAACTTATGACCCAGAAACACCTGCTGTCATGGGGATGCAACCCAGTTGAGTAGGCATGACCTACACCAAAAGAAGCAGGACCCACGCCAACCTAGGGGGTATGCCGAGTCCAATTAGACCTCAGTACTACAGGACTTTGATCACCATGCCCACACATCAGTCTCCAAAACCTTAATGAATTAGGATTTAGCATTTTTTAAAACATTTATTAAAGTTTTAGAAATTGATATATATTTGTGTGTACAATGTTATATACATGTAACATTGTGTAAGTTTAAGTATATAACGGGTTGGTTTGATACATTTATATATTAGGATTACCACCATAGTGTTAGCTAAGTCCTCTAACATGTCATATAATTATCATTTCTTTTTTCTGGTGAGAACATGTCAGATCTAGTCTTTTAGCAGCTTTGAAGTATATGATACAGTATTGCTGTCTCTTATCACCATGTTATTTGTTAAATCTCTCAAACTTATTGTTAAGCTGTAACATGCATCAGAAAAGTACACAAATTATAAATGCATAGCTTGATGAATATAAATACACCTGTGCACTCGCCACTCAGGTAAAGAAATAGAACATTAGACAACAGTAGAGCATCCCAGAAACCCCCTCAGGTCTACTCCAATGACTACCAGCCCTCCCTAAGGTAATCACTATCCCAGGACCATAAATTAGTTTTGCCTGCTATTGAACTTTTCAGTGGAATCATATAAGATACACTCTTCAGTTTCTGGCTTCTTTTGCTCAAGTATATGCTTGTGAGATGAATCCATGTTGTGAATATCAGTAGTTCATTCAATCTCATTGCTGTATTATATTACATTGTGTGAATATATCATGATCTATTTCTCCATTCTGCTATGAATAGATATTTGAGTTGTTCCCAGATTTTGCTTTTATAAATAGTGCTGCTATGAACATTCCTGTACATGTCTTTTGTACACATTTCTGTTGGGTCTATACTTTAAGAGTAGAACGTCTGGATGATAACTTGTACGCCTATATTCAGCTTCTTTACAGCCAAACAGTTTTCCAAAAATTTTGTACTAATTTACACTCTCACCATCAATGTACCAGAGCAGTGTACCACACTCATCAGAAAGCCTAAAATTTATAAAACTGACAATACCAAGTGCTGATAAGGATGTAAGGCAACTGGGAATGTCACAGGACTTTGTCTTTAATAACTCCTCCTCCAGTATACAGTGGGTTGATCAGAGAAAGAATTTGGTACAATATATATTGACAAATATAAATCTTATGAAAGCATTGAAGATAACTTTATTTAAAAAGCAGAGGAATTTACACTTGAAGACAACATTGTTTACTAAGTGACATCTGATAATAATCTGGTGACCTGAGAGTTTCAAACAACTTCAAAGTGTCTAATCAGAAACAAAAATCTATCCACAAATAAGGATAATTTAGAAATAGTAGTTCAAACACAAAGACATTTCAGTCATTGGTATATGATGGCTAAAAATTCACTTGGAGTATTGCCATAAAATTGTAATTCACTTTAATCAGAATTCCCCCTAATTGTCTGGATGATTGTGTAACGCCTTTAAAAGAATCTGAATAATGTAAAAGTATTTTTATCTAAAGAGGTGTTCTATGACTTTGAGATGGCTGAAAATTCAACCCACTGGATCTTTCCTGTGATGTGTTGTCACTATATACTGACTTCAGATGGTTTTTCAATACATAATAACTCTTCCCAGACACTTGGGAATATACATCTCAAATCAAGGATGAATCTGTGCTTTTTTCTGTGTGTTTTTTGGTGGGTTACCATTGTGGAAAAAAATTGGGGACAACAAGGCTGATAGAATAAATAGAACACACACAAATGGCACAAATTCCTGAAAATCTGTGCTTATTCAGAGAGAATTTTTGATCACGTAAAAGCTAGTTTGTTTGTTTGAAATTTCCCATTTTGACCTAAATTTTTAAATTTATTTTTAAAATTTATTTTATTGAATTATAGTTGATTTATAATGTGTTACTTTCTGCTGTACAGAAAAGTGATTTTTATATATATATTATTTTATCTATCTGTCTATCTATCTATCTATCTATATATATATACACACACATTATTTTTTATATTCTTTTCCATTATGGTTTGTCACAGGATATTGAATATAGTTCCCTGTGGTATACAGTAGAAACCTGTTGTTTATCCATTCTATATATAATAGTCTGCATCTGCTAATCCCAAACTCCCAATCCATCCCTCCCCCAGCACCGCCCCCCCCGCCACTTGGCAAGCACAAGTCTGTTCTCTATGTCTGTGAGTCTGTTTCTGTTTTGTAGATAAGTTCATTTGTATCATATTTTAGATTCCACATATAAGTGATATCATATGGTATTTGTCTTTTTCTTTCTGACTTACTTAGTATGATAACCTCTAGGTCTATCCATGTTGCTGCAAATGGCATTATTTCATTCTCTTTTATGACTGAGTGGTTATTCCATTGTGTATATATATACTACATCTTCTTTATCCATTCATCTGTCGATAGACATTTAGGTTACTTCCATGTCTGGGCTATTATAAAGAGTGCCACAATGAACATTGGGGTGCATGTATCTTTTTGAATTATGCCTGATTTATGCCCAGGAGTGGGATTTCAGGATCACATGGCAACTGTATTTTTAGTTTCTGTGGAGCCTCCACACTGTTCTCCATAGTGGCTGCGCCAATTTACATTCCCACCAACAGTGTAGGAGGGTTCCCTTTTCTCCACACCCTCTCCAGCATTTGTTATCTGTAGACTTTTTAATGATGGTCATTCTGACCAGTGTGACGTGGTACCTCATTGTATTTTTGATTTGCATTTCTCTAATAATTAGAAATGTTGAACATCTTTTCATGTGCCTGTTGGCCATCTGTATGTCTTCTTTGGAGAAATGTCTATTTAGGTCTTCTGCCCATTTCCTGATTGGGTTGTTTGTTTCTTTGTTATTGAGTTGTATGAGTTGTTGGTATATTTTGGAAATTAAGCCCTTGTCAGTTGCATCATTTGCAAATATTTTCTCCCAGTCCGTAGGTTTTCTTCTCATTTTGTCAATAGTTTCCTTTGCTGTGCAAAAGCTTATAAGTTTGATTAGGTCCCATTTGTTTATTTTTGCTTTTATTTCTATCACCTTGGGAGCTGACCTAAGAAAGCATTGGTATGGTTAAATCTCATGTAATTTGGGGGAAAAACTGAGCTAGCTCATTTGTCTGAGCTACAGAGCTTAGTAAGGTTCATAATTCTAAAGCATATTATTATTAGAAGCTCGTGTTTAATCATAAATTTGTATTAGATGATGCTCTTTTGTCCAATTTCATAAAATTGGCCAGATCATATTCAGACTGACCACACAGCTGGTCCATATAGAAAGTGAGACATTCTGTTCTGTACAATGTGCTGCTATATGCTTTTTTATGTCATCTCTTCAATTAAATAGTGCAGAGTTGGACTATAGTAATAAGAAGTGTATACACCCAGTGAAAGAAAATTTTGGACTTTACCTCCCTTTTTCTTCCTCACTTTTCTCATGAAAATACAAGTCTCTAATATTGTAATTTAGGTATACCTGCCTGGAAAACTTAACAAATATTTAAACTTAAGAGCAAAACAGAAGACATAAGAAAATAATCTTTGGCTTTGGTATGTGGGGGAGAGAAATAATTATTCATGTAAGTTTTAGTGCTATCAGTTATAAAGTAAATTCTAAGCCCATCTTTTTCACTCAGTTAGCCTATAAGCTCTGTGAGTGTAGAAACTGCTTGTTTAAAAAGCTTCTGAATATCTGGAATGATGCTGTGTCCCTGTTGGTGATCTCAAATTACTTATTGATTGATGAAGGTCATCTAGTCTGCTATCAGCCAAACAGCCAGGCGGCTGGCTCTCAGCAGGACTGGATAATTGCCATTCTCTCTCCATTTACTAGAGCTTTGACGAGTTGACTGGCTCAATTGATCGTCCAGACATCATGGCTGCTCTGTTTGTGGTCCTAACTACCCAAGATAGAAAGCTTTCAGTTTGGCCTGCCAAGGATAACATCCCATAATGTGTGCCTGTTTTCAACGAGTTCCTGCTGGAACATTTCTATAAATATTGAGAAAAACTCAAGATTCCAGGATTTTCTGAAAACCAGAAAAGTAGGAATGAGCAAATGGGGTTAGAAGGCAGCCAAGGACCCAGGAGGAGAAAGACAGAGTGGGTGGCTGGTACAGTCCTCAGCGCTGTTCAGGGTCCTCTTGTTCTTGTGGTGGAACCTGTTACAGACCTTTGCCTTCAATATTACTCAGCCACAAAAAAGAATAAAATAATGCCATTTGCAGCAAAATGGATGGACCTAGAGATTATCATACTAAGTGAAGTAAGTCAGAAAGAGAAAGACAAATATCATATGATATCACTTATATGTGGAATCTTAAAAAAAAATGATACAAATGAATTTAGTTACATTTGACCCACAGACATAGAAAACAAACTTATGGCTACCAAAGGAGAAAGGTGGGGGACGGACATATTAAGAGTTTAGGATTAACATATATACACCACTATATATAAAATAGATAACCAACAAAGACCTACTGTATAGCACAGAGAACTCTACTCAATATTTTGTAATAATCTATAAGGGAAAAGAATCTGAAAAAGAATAGATATGTATGTATATATAACTGAATCACTTTGCTGTACACCTGAAACTAACACACCATTGTAAATCAACTATACTTCAATAAAAACAAAACAAAACAAAAAAATCTTTGCCTTCTCCCAAGGGCTGGGGAGAGTAAAATCTACCAACCCTCGAGTATAAACTTGCCGAGGCCCCAAGAAAGAAGACCAGAAGTTAAGAGAAAGATGGTAGTAGCAAGAAAGAAATATCTAAACACAAGTCATGTCACCGTTGCTTCCCTTGGCTCTGCCTTCCATCATGAGCTCTCACTTCAACCCCACACACTCATCTTAGGTCTTCTCTCTCCTCTGATAATGCAAAGCATGGGAGGAAAAGAAAACATTTGAAAACCATTTATAATTTAGCTTATTTCTGCTTTCAAATGGGTTGACCTTCTCTTGTCACCTTTTTTGGGGGTGACCAGGTGTATTACACACAAATTACATTTTTAAGGAAAAAATTTCAAAGCCTATCAATTTTGCTCTTTATTTTCTATTTTTTAGGGAGTTCCTGGATTTGACAATGGCATAGAAGGACCCAAGGGCTTGAAAGGAGAACACGGAAGACAGGTAACTGTGTGGGCTTTTGGAAGTAAACATGTAATGATGTGACAACTGTGGGGCTCAGAGTTTTAGTGGTAGAATATGAAATGCATATAAAGAATTTGGAATCAGAGTGAATATACTTGATACAGAAAAACTATTTTTAGGAGCAGAATGATCTTTTATTCCTCCTTATCTACTACCCTGAGATTTAAGACACATTCCCTTCTGAATTTGGGGTGACTTTCTTCACCAAGCCATACCCCTGAGGTCTCAATGTATGAATGCAAACACCTAAACTCTAACTTAAAATGTAAGGTAGCTGATAGAAAGCACTAGCAAAAAAGTTGTTGGCCTTCCCAGGATCCAGAGGACACATAGCCTAAAAAGATGTCATGTTATACATAGTACATGATAAAAAAAGAACAAGATCAGGACTTCCCTGGTGGCACAGTGGATAAGAATCTGCCTGCCAATGCAGGGAACACGGGTTCAATCCCTGGCCTGGGAAGATCCCATGTGCTGTGAAGCAACTAAGCCCGTGCACCACAACTATTGAGCCTGCACTCTAGACCCCGCGAGCCACAAGTACTGAAGCCTGTGAGCCACAAGTACTGAAGCCCATGTGCCTAGAGCCCATGCTCCACAACAAGAGAAGCCACCACAAGGAGAAGCCTGTGCACCGCAACGAAGAGTAACCTCCCACGCCACAACTAGAGAAAGCGCACGCACAGCAACAAAGACCCAACACAGCCAAAAATAAATAAAATTAAATCTTTAAAAAAAAAGAACAAGAACAAGATCTGGTAGATCTATTAATCTCATGAAATATGAGATTTTTCAGAATTTTAAAAAATAATTATCTGGAAAATGTGTGTCTCTGGATCTTCTTGGTAAGGAAGTTCTTTGGTGACTCCACCTGTGGGAGAGGTCTGATATGGTGGAAAGATCTTTGCTTTGGGAAAAGGCCTAGGCCATATTTCATGCTCTGTTCCTTACCAGCTCTGTGACCTCAAGGTACTCTCTGTAAACCTCAATTTTCTCATCTTCAAAATAGGACAAATAGCCTACTTTTGAAGGGGATGGTGGGAATTCAATGACAGACCCTGCCACATCATAAACCTTCAGTAAATGTTACCTGCCATTTTTATTAAGTGATAAATGTAAGTCTTGTTATAGACTCATAATCATTCCCCCCTTTTCTACCTTGGGAAGACTTGTGTGTATTGTGAGATTTTCCTCACGTTAGGGTGTTAATCTACACAGGTTAGCCAGACAGAGCAAGGAGTCCAAAGGTAGAAATCCAAACGAGTTGTAGCCATCCCTGACACACGGATGCTTCAATTATCCACTCTGTGGCAACACAGTGGGGACAGTTTGATTTAAATACTCTAACTTATAGCCCAAACACAAGTTAGACAGTGGTGATGAATAGATGAAGTCATACCCACAGAGAGATATGATTTGTGACCAGTGGATTAAGGCCACATCCCATAGGGAGGACAACTCTAATTGGTGTGTCCCCATCCACCCTCCCAGGAGCACAACAAGCCAATGTTGGAGCGCACATGTCAATGTTGTGTCATTATTGTCATACATCTGTCTGTTCCTTTGACAGGGAAGAAGAGGCTGGCCAGGCCCCCCTGGAACCCCAGGCTCCAGAAAAAAGACAGTAAGAACCCCCATAGACAAGTCAGCCCACTGCAGAGGAGCCTGTATTGGGATGAAATGGCTGATGGTGGGAGTGGGCAGGATGGTTCCGCTGGGACTCGCTACCTTAGGGAAACTGACTTGGGACGGAGCTGGCAAAGGACTCCGGAAGGGCCCTGAAGCTGAGGCAGGAAGGTGCTGGCTGCAGGGGAAGTTACCAATCAGAGGAAAGAGCTGGGCAAAGAGAACACAAGAGCAGCCAACTAGGGGAAGAGTGGTCAAAGTCTGGCCTATTCACTAGGCCAGCTGAGGCTTAAAGTCCAAGACTCCATTCCTCTGCCCAATGTTATGACTGCTTAGAACAGTCAGTCCTGGTGTGAGTCCTCTGTTCTTACTTCCATTTTCTCTGCCTCGCAAAGTGTGTTCCAAGATATAAAAATATTTTCTTGGATGGACTACAATATATGGTTCTGTGAGCTCCTGCTCAGAAAATAGAATGCATAATAAATGCAATATATTAAACTGGTTTTTATTTGTGCTAAATTTTAAAATATATATAGTTTACTGAGATATAATTGATAGATAATATTGTATTAGTTTCAGATGTACAACATAATGATTCCATATATGTATATATTACAAGATGACCACCATTCAGCTAGTAAGTCTGGTCAACATCCATCACCACACGTAGTTATGAATTTTTTTTCTTGTGATGAAAACCTTTTAAGATCTACTCTCTTAGCAACTTTTAAATATACAATATAGCATTATTAACTATAGTTGCCATGCTGTATATTCCATCCCATGACATTTATTTTATAACTGGAAGTTTATACCTTTTGACCCCCTCCACCCATTTCACCCCCACCCCCATCCCTCACCTCTGACAACCACTAATCTAGTCTCTGTATCTATGAGTTTGGTTTTTTGGGTTTTTTGGGATTTTTAAGATTCCACATATAAGTGAGCTCATAGGGTATTTGTCTTTCTCTGACTTATTTCACTTAGCATAATGCCTTCAAGGTCCATCTATGTTGTCACAAATGGCAAGATTTTCATCTTTTTAATGGCTGAATAATATTCCATTGTGTGTGTGTGTGTGTGTGTGTGTGTGTGTGTGTTTGTGTGTATCACATTTTCTTTATTCATTCATACATCAGTGGAGACCTAGGTTGCTTCCATGTCTTGGCTATTGTAAATAATGCTGCAATGAACGTGGGGGTATATCTTTTTGAGTTAGTGTTTTTGTTTCTTTGGATAAGTACCCAGAAATGGAATTTCTGGATGGTATGGTAGTTCTATGTTTAAATTTTTTGAGGAACCTCCATACTGCTAAAAAGATTATATGTAATGTACGCCTATAAAAATATATCTGACAGCAAAATTAAGTCACTTGCTTATGAAACCTTTTGGGGTCTTTTTCATTTGTTGTTACTTTTTTCACTAAGTACTTTTTTAAAAAGATTCTGTGCTTGACTTCTTGGAAAAGTACTGACATTATAAAAGAAAATCTTTATCCATTAAGAAGAGATAACTTTAATAAAATATACTTAAATGCCTGCATTGGGTTCTAAATTAGACCTGTCTCTTCTCATTGTGCAACATTTTCTTTCCATTCTTTATTTAGTTATCCAGCCTTTTCCAACTTCCTCCACCCCTCCCAAAATATAAATATATATATATGTATAATGTTTTAAAATTGAGCACAAATAAAGAGTAGTTTAATACATTTCATTTATTATGCATTGTATTTTCAAAGCAGAAGTTCATAGAACCAGCTATTATACTCCATCAGGAAAATATTTGTATGTCTTGGAACACACTCTTCTTCTTTGCAAGGCAGAGAAAATGGAAATAAGAACAGGGATTATGTTTAAAACGTGTAGAATTTAATTGTTGGGAAAGCCCTTTTTAATGCATCTAAAGATTTAAAAAATACATTTGCTATTTATTTTACTTTCTGAAAGGGTGTAGCCAGTTTACATACCCCAGGAAAATATTTTGAACTTAAAGAATATCATCCAAAAAATCCTGGCATGGGAGATGTACTTTTCTTGTTTCATAGAGGCTATAATCTCTCTACAGGCTAAGGCAGTATCACCATGTATTATTTAAATCACACAACTCCTGAGAAATATGGCCCATTCTTGGGTTATAGATTCAACAGTGTCATTGAGTAAAAGTAGAATTCCAGCTAAAGATGGCACAGTCAAGGGGTTTTTTAATACTACTCCCCTTCTGTGCAACTCACCAAAAACAACAAAAGAAATTTAAAATAAATTAACAAAGAATGACCACAGCTTCAAGCCACGCACGATGATGGTATTGGCCAACTATTTTATTTTGTTTTATTTTTTAGAGGTTTTATTTTACTTTATTTTATTGAAATATAGTTGACTTACAATGTTGTGTTAATTTCTGCTGTACAGCAAAGTGATTCAGTTATACATATATACACATTCTTTTTCATATTCTTTTCCATTATGGTTTATTACAGGATATTGAATATAGTCCCCTGTGCTATACATTAGCACCTTGTTGTTTACCCATTCTATATATAATAGTTTTCATCTGCTAACCCCGAACTCCCAATCCATTCCTTCCCCACCCAACCTCCCCCTTAGCAATCACAAGTCTATTCTCTATGTCTGAGTCTGTTTCTGTTTCATAGATAAGTTCATTTATGTCCTATTTTAGATTCCACATATAAGTGATACCCTATGGTATTTTTCTCTTTCTGATTTACTTTACTTAATATGATAATCTCTAGGTCCATCCATGTAGCTGCAAATGGCATTACTTCATTTTTTTTTTTATGACTGAGTAATATTCCATTGTAAATATATACCACATCTTCTTTATCCATTCATCTGTCGATGGGTGTTTAGGTTGCTTCCATGTCTTGGCTATTATGAACGGTGCTGCTATGAACATAGAGGTGCATGTGTCTTTTCTTTTGTCTGGATATATGCCCGGGAGTGGGATTGCTGGATCATATATGGCAACTATATTTCTAATTTTCTGAGGAACCTCCATACTGTTCTCCATAGTGGCTGCACCAACTTACATTCCCACCAACAGTGTAGGAGGGTTCCCTTTTCTCCACACCCTCTTTAGCATTTGTTATTTGTAGACTTTTTAATGATGGCCATTCTGGCCTGTGTGAAGTGATACATCATTGTAGTTTTGATTTGACTTTCTCTAATGATTAATGATGTTGAGCATCTTTTCATGTTTGGCCAACTGTTTTAAAATCTGGATCCTAATAAGGCAGGCTTTGGAAGCTGACGCATACCAACTCAAACCTGAATCAGGGATCAGATGTATCTAAAAGTAGCTGCTCTAGTCCTGAAAAAGCTGATGAACAAAATCCAGGGGTACTGTAGATTTTGAGAAAATATGGGAATATACTGATACAAATACGGTTTATCAGAGGAGGCAGAAATAATGAGAAACTGAAGACTATTCCATTTTTAAAATTACAACTTAGTAGCCTAGGCCAGGGGGGCTGCAAAGACAGAAGAAACAGTGATGGTTACAACTCAAAGAAACTATGACTTAAGGGGCTTGGTGTGAGTTCATGTCTCTTAAAGTCCAAAATTTGAAGGAAGAGGTATCCATAAGTAAAAGAAATAATTCACAATGACAAAGTGTTTGAAACAACATATCTATATCAAGTTTACTGTCACAAGTCTGGCTACACCCCATACAGTTATTCAGTAATTGGGTGGCCCTATTCAAAAGTGATTAATAATCAGAAATATTAATAGGCTTTATTATGAATTAATTGGATGATTATTAATCTGGACCTATGCATAGAAATTGCAAGAGAAGAGGAGGAAAACTACATGAGCAAAGGACAGATAAACCCTAATTAGAAAAGGAAGTATTCAAGGAAAAAGAAGAATAACTCTGGCAAATAGTTCTCCAAAAAAATTAAGACAAATGATTGCTCTAAGAGTCTAAAGATCTGACAAGACAATAGAAAGTGAAGAAAGCAAACTGGTAGTGCTTGGGGAGCAATGGAAAAGGAAATACATGTAGAACTATGATATATTAGAAGCAACAAAAAATTAGCACAAGGATGACTGAAAATATATCCAGGCATATGGTAATCAGGAAGCCACAAAAGCAGTGCTAGAGATGGAATATTGACAATGGAGAGCCAATAAATGTACAATTTGCGTTATTAAATTAAACACACCAAATGTAATATAAAAGATAACTTCTTGAAACAAAGACTCAAATATGCAGAAAGAAAAGGCATACTCTGACTCAGAAAAAAACACTGATATAAAAATATCAGCACTGAGACACATTGCAGTGAAATTCCCAAACTTATTATGGAAAAGAAGAATCGAGAATTTCCAAGCAATAAAGATAGAAAACTCAGTCTGTCTTCAGCCTTCTCAACATTCAGGGCCAATAGGGAGCAGTACAATGGCTACAGAGTTCTGATGGAAATAAGGTGGTCCAAGATCTTTATACCTACCCAAGATGTCCTTTAAGCATATAAGTAATCAATATGATCCAGCCTTCAAAAACTCAAGCAATATAACCCCCATGATCCTTTGTGTAGAAATAAGACTAAACCATAGAAATAATGATTACAGGACGATATGTAAATGTTATACATTTGACCATCTAAAAACCATATGCAAATAGAAAAGCGGGAAAAGGTATGGGGAAAGTTCCAAAATACTACATCCTCATCTTTCATTGCAGGGAGTCAATGTCTAAACATTATCATAAGTTAAAATATGTATCACAAACATACCCTAACCTCCTAATTTTTAAATTTTTTTAATAATCATTCTTTCCTCTTTGAGAATTTTATATCTCTTACTGTCAAGAAATATTACCACCTCACATTCCCAGTTCTTTGTTTTGTTTTTTCTTTTATTAAATACAAGTGAAAGACACAGAGAACAAACATTTATTGATAGTGTTTCAAACACTGTGACAGTGAACCAGAGAAAGATTTTGGACGTAAAAACAAGTTCCATATCCCTTACTTTGCCAGAATATAGGGTTGCATTCAGTTTCTCCTACCACAACTGGATGTATCCACCTAAAGCCCAAGTCTAAGCACATACACTTCCTGCTCCAAGAAGCCCCATGGTTTCTGTTAAATGGAGTATGAACCCTTCAGCCTACTATTTTCAGCCTAGTAACCCTGTTACTCCCCTTTTCTCTCACCTTTGACCCAGACTATCAAATACTCTTCCTAGTTTCCAGCCTCTACTTCATTACTTAGGCTGTAGTCTCTGTTAGAAAGACTTCTTTCATTCTCTACCTGTAAAACTCCTACACATCCTGTGAAACCCATCTCAAAAATCTCTTTCTCTAGGAAGATTTTCCTGATTTGACCAAGTGGATATGATTGCTTTTTTTGAAACACATATTTCTTTGTTTTTTAATTTATTTTATTGAAGTATAGTTGATTTACAATGTTATGTTAATTTCTGCTGTGCAGAAAAGTGATTCAGATATATATATATACATATATATATATATATATATATGGTCTTTTTCCTTATGGTTTATAACAGGATATTGAATATAGTTCCCCATGCTATACAATAGGACCTTGTTGTCTATCAATTCGATATATAATAGTTTGCATCTGCTAATCCCAAACTTCCAATCCATCCTTCCCCCACCTGCCCTCCCTCTTGGCAACCACAAGTCTGTTCTCTCTGTCTGTGAGTCTGCTTGTTTCATAGATATGTTCATTTGTCTCCAATTTTAGATTCCACATGTGATATCATATGGTATTTGTCTTTCTCTTTCTGACTTACTTTACTTAGTATGATAATATCTAGGTCCATCCATGTTGCTGAAAATGGCATTATTTCATTCTTTTTTATGGCTGAGTAATATTCCATCATATATATGTGCTACAGCTTCTTTATTCATTCATCTGTTGATAGACATTTAGGTTGCTTCCATGTCTTGGCTATTATGAACTTAGGGGTGCATGTATCTTTTTGAATTATAGTTTTGTCTGGATATATGCCCAGGAGTGGGATTGCTGGATCATATGACAACTCTATTTTTAGTTTTTTGAGAAACCTCTCCATAGTGGCTGCACCAATTTACATTCCCACCAACAGTGTAGGATGGTACCCTTTTCTTCACACCCTCTCCAGCATTTGTTATTTGTAGATTTTTTAATGATGGCCTTTCTGACCAGTGTTAGGTGGTACCCCATTGTAATTTTGATTTGCATTCTCTAATAATTAGCAATGTTGAGCATCTTTTCATGTGCCTGTTGGCCATCTGGATGTCTTCTTTGGAGAAATGTCTATTTAGGTCTTCTGCCCATTTTTCGATTGGGAGAAACCCATAATTCTGTCTTCCCCTTTCTTATGGTGTTTGACATATTCTGCCTCATAAATATTTGTAATATTTTTCTCCTCCCCACTAACCCAGAGAGTGAGGGTCCTCTGAGGTCAAGAACTGTGTGTCATATTTATGCTCCTATGGTTCCCATCCTACATGCTTTGTGGATAGTAGATCTTGGGTATATATTTCTCTGAATGAAACTGCAGTGAATTGAACCAGAAAAGGTAAACCTTTGTGTGAAAAGAGTAGAGAGAGCTGCTCTTCATCCCTCTGATAGGGAGGTTTAGACTTTCATCTCAAGATAACTCTTCAGGTTTTAAAGAAATAGTCCTCCAACCATTTCCCCAGACACATAGTCTATTTCCTAAATAACAATAGATTTTGACTGAAATATGATTAGAAGAATTTAAAGTCTGCAATACTGACCTCACATAGAAATTTGACCTGAATATCTCAAATTTCCATCAAGAAAATGTTGTCTGATATTTATTGAATTTTGTAAATCCTGGATGTTATAACCTTACTGAGAGATCCTAAGTTAGACAATAAAATATCTTTGTCTCTTGATTCCCAGATTTATGAAATATTGATCTAGAATATACTCAGACCTTAACCTTATATATGAGAGTAGTAGGAAAAATCCATTTGGTCTAACTATTTTTTTGATTGAATATTTTATTAACATATTGAATTGAGTAACTCTTGAATGCTTAAGATGATTCTTTCATTTTTGACAGGTAAGCATATTTGGCTTCTTGAAGGAGAGGGGGATAAAATTAGTTTGGCTATCGTTAGCTTCTGAAATTAATCTATAATAAAGTTCATAAAGTTAATTATCTCAGTGTTTCCTCTGATTTCCTGCCTTTTGGCCACTTCTACTCCTGATTTCTGGCTTACTTCATAGTACTTTGGAAAAATGAAAAGAAATACAATTCAGATCAGCCAATTTTGGTGCTTGTGACCAGTTCTAGTAGTAGTTTAGTGGAGGATAAATTATTGACCACAGTTTATTCTCACAAGTATTTATAGATTACATTATCTATAGTTTTAATTACCTATTGCCCGAGTATAGAAATTCAGAGTTGGCAACATTTTGCTTTCATGGTGAAGTGGATAATTTAAAGCAATATGTGGGAATTTTTCTTTTAATGTCAGTGCCTTAAGGTGTCCATTACTAATTTAAATTAAACATAAAAAAGCATTTTTTTCAGAGTTAAAGATATCTACCTTTTTTTTTCCTATTGTAGGCAGTTCATGGCCAGAGGGGACATACAGGCCCACAGGTACAGTGATTTTTTTTTTTCTTAACTGCAAATGATAAATATTCTGTGTCCAGTCAAGGAGCCTGAATAAAGACTCTGGAAAGTCTCTTCCAAGCCTAAATTTCTTTTGCTTTTTGATAATAATGGTTGTGGAATCAAATTTTGGAAAACTTTTAGACTACAATTTAAAGAATTCAAACCTTAAAAGAAAATTAAAATTTGGGCACTTTAATCAAAAACTCTAAAAATTAAAGATAAGAGACAATACTTGGCCCAATTATCATTAAATTTAAATTTGTCTGGATTTCAAGTATTGATACAAACTCTAGTAATTCAGTGGGTGATCTTTCTTTTAGATTTTTGTTCAATTAACTCTGAACCTTACTTATAATTTGCACAAACCCCTTTTTAACCAAGAGTACAATAAAACCTTAATAAAAATTAGATAATCTGAATGTTTTGTTCAAAAGTTGACCATACCAACTGTCATATCATATCCCCTTTGTACATATTGGTGATAAATATATCATGAATAAATAAATAATAAATAAATACATGAAACTGCAATATTTTTGAAAGAGCAGTGACTAAGAATTTTACAAAATTGAGGAACCACACATCCTCAGATTGAAAATACAATGAGGATAAATAACAAATCCACTCACAGTCACATCACGGTAAAACTCCAGAATGTTAAGAAAACATCTTAAACACTACCAGAGAGAAAAGACACTTGTACCCATGAGAGGAATAACCAATTAGATTGCAGCAAGCTTCTGTTCAACAATAATACATGCCAAAAAACAACAAAGTAATGTTTTGCAGGTGCAGAAGAAAAATAACTGTTAATCTAGAATTTTATACCTAGTTAAACTATGAATGAATGTAAAACAGACATTTTCCGATTTACCATCCACAGATGTTACACACACACACACACACACACTCGCACACACTTTTTTCAAGGTTAGACTGCAACAAAATGGAGAGCGAATCCAGAAAAATGGTGTGAAATGAATGAAATGAGATTGGGAAGAGAAAGTGTTGAGAAATTTCCTCTTTATGATTTCTAGGAAAAGCATCAGTGAGGGACATTTAATCTCATCTAACTGTGTAACAACTGAGATGTAAACTTAGGCTATCCAATAGTCTAAATTAAACTTTTTAATCTTATTTGGAATTCTTATCTGTGGCAGAGTTCAAGGTCAATATGAAGGGAATGCTCAACTTTTGATCCCTAGGTATTCAATCTATTTGAATATAAATACAGTGTAAGATGCCTGGAGATTTTTTAAAGAAAATGTGGAGTAAATTGTAAGTTTTTTCAGGCCAACACCCAAGTTTGATACAGTATATGACAAGTATAGGAAAAGAAGGGATGTGTGTGTGTGTGTGTGTGTGTGCGCACATGCATGTGTATAAAGAATGAAAGCAAATACACCAACATATTAGCTGTGGTTATCTCAGTTTGATGAGATTATAGAAGATTTTTATTTCTCTTCTTGTATTTACCTTTATTTTTCATATTTTTTGCAAAGATTCTGCACTGCCATTGTGATTGGAAAAATATTTAGAATCTTGCACATAAAGAAGACAAAATTTCTCAGGAAACGATGTTAACAGTTTGATTTCTCTCTCCCCACAGGGGAAAACAGGCATCCCAGGCCCAGATGGACTTGCGGGGTCACTGGGACTTAAGGGTCCTCAGGTACGTATCAAGACTAAACAGGCTTTGAAAAAATGGTTCTGAAGAACCTAGAGGCAGGACAGAAATAAAGACACAGACGTAGAGAATGGACTTGAGGACACGGGGAGGGGGAAGGGTAAGCTGGGATGAAGTGAGAGAGAAACATTGACATGTATACACTACCAAATGTAAAATAGATAACTAGTGGGAAGCAGCCGCATAGCACAGGGAGATCAGCTTGGTGCTTTGTGACCACCTAGAGGAGTGGGATAGGGAGAGTGGGAGGGAGACACAAGAGGGAGGAGATATGGGGATATATGTATACGTATAGCTCATTCACTTTGTTATATAGCAGAAACTAACACACCATTGTAAAGCAATTATACTCCAATAAAGATGTTAAAAAAAAAAAAAAAAAAAAGACTAGTCAGGCTTTGAGAACAGAAAGAAGAATCTGAAGCCTTGATAGAATACCTCCAACCCCCTTGCAGAAGTACAGATGTTTCAAGTGTTTTCAGGGTAATAACGTAAGGAAGCAACACAGTCTTAACTTGTACAGCATTTGGTCTCCTTTATCTGAGTTTTGTCCCAGTCAAGAGGTGGAAAGGGAATGAACACGCTGGGTAGTGGTCCCTGTGCTGGCTAGTCCAGGACAGGGTCTAGGCTGGCTAGTGTATCCTAGGGAAACGAGCCAAGGAAAATACTGAGCCTCAAAGCTGGAAATTTTGGTCAATTTAGCACAGTAAGAGCTCAGTGTTATATATCTGGATGCCTGTGATGTAGAAAAAGTGACTCTAGCCTAGCAAAGAATTGTTCCAAATAGAGCTGAGGTCTTCAGCGGGGTTATCTATAGTCATCTTTCTAGCTCACTTCTCCAAGGAGCTGCCTCGAGCACTTTTTCCTTTGCAAGGAACAAGCCATGGTTGGCTCTTACCCTGATTACATGAGGGGAAAGGAAGCATGTGCCAGAAAGAGCAAAATGTAGCCTAAAATAATCATGAGAAGGGAAGGGAATGGAAGTCCTCAAAAATGCTGAGATGAAAGAAAGGTCAGATATAAGAAAGTTAGAACATTTTTTTTTCTCTCCAAACTTTTACTTTTGAAATCTTGAGAAGTAAATTTGCTCTTTGGCAAATGCAGGACAAGCAATGGTCCTGCAATTTTCAAAGTTTTAGTTCACGTAGCTAAAAAAAATTGAAGTAACTATTATATGTTAACAGCCTGCTGCACTGAAGTTGGACAAAATATCCTTAGACATCAGAGGAGAAACTTAATCCACATTTTACCAAGATTTCAGAGCAGTAAACAGTCTGCCCCTGACCTCTGTCTCTTTCTGACTCAATGGCTTTTCTTTGTCTTACTTGGCAGCCGAGGAATGTTCACTTTTCTTACCTTCAAGTGAGAAATATTTGCCACTGGGATTGTGGGGAAGCATTTCAATAGATTGGCTGGCTTTACTTCATACTAAACAAGTAATACTACATCTCTTCTTCCATTTTATAGACTCTTACTTTTTTATGACATAATTTAAAAGGAGATGCAAAAACCAAACACAGCATGAAGGTTCCTCTGCATAACATATGAAGCCAAAGTTAATAGGCAACATAATATTACAGAAGTAGAATTATCTAAATTTCATCTTACCATGTGCCATGTCTTATTTATGACCAGTATTCAGTGTGGTCATTAAATAGAAAATCCACTTAATTATCCCAGTTTCAGATTTACATAAGTAAGGATTATTTTTTTAACATAAGAAATACATTTATTTTGAGTACAAACATGCTTAGGATAATTAGAAAGCAATACTGGAAAATTCAGCTGTTCAGTATTTCTTCACTTTGACTACAAATGCCCAACCATTTAAGGGCTAGATTGGACCCTATATCCTTGCAGAGAGGGAGAGCTCGACCGATCAAGACAGAACCAAAACCATGAGTTAAGTTCTCTTTCCAATTTCTGTCTACGTTACTGACTTAGCATTTCCATTTTTAATATTCAAGTTAATAATCTAGTGTTCTCTTTTAGGGAGAGAATAATGCTTTAATTCTCTGTTGTAGGGCCCAAGAGGAGAGGCTGGTATGAAAGGAGAAAAAGGAGGTCTAGGAAGTAAAGGTCCCCAGGTATGTAATGAGAGACAGTGACTGCATCTGGCTTTGATCTTGGCTTGAATGTGGATGTCCTTATGGTTTCCTCCCTACAGATGGAGTTATCTACTGCCTGTGAACGAGCAAAGTGTATGAAGTTTGACTTTGGGGGTTGGTGTGGTGGCCACATCACATTCTGTTCCCTACCTTGCAGAGTGGGTGTCGTTATGTCAGAATCAGACACAGAGGTAGAAGATGGCAGCTCAGCCATTACTATAAGATTAAGAATTCCTCCTCTATATAAATCAGGTCACGTGACTTCCTTATCCCCGTCCTCAGGGGCTTCCCTTTGCACCCAGAATACAACCTACTTCAGTGGTTCTCAACTAACCACACATGAGAATCTCTCAGGACGACTGTAAAACACGCTACCACCTGGAACCCTCTCCAGACCACTTAAATCTTAATTCTCTCCAGGTGTTTCTAATATACACACCCAGCATTGGGAATGAACTGTCCAATATCAGCACTTCTCTACCTTCAAAGTGCATAATAATCACATAGAGAACTTGTTAAAATGCACATTCTGGGGACTTCCCTGGTGGCGCAGTGGTTAAGAATCCGCCTGCCAATGCAGGGGACATGGGTTTGAGCCCTGGTCTGGGAAGATCCCATATGCTGCGGAGCAACTAAGCCCATGTGCCGCAACTACTGAGCCTGCGCTCTAGAGCCCACGGGCCACAACTACTGAAGCCCACGCACCTAGGGGCCGTGCTCTGCAACAAGGGAAGCCACCACAACGAAAAGCCCACACAGCACAATGAAGACCCAACATGGCCATAAATAAATAAATAAAAACTTTTTTTTAAAATGCAGATTCTGATTGAGTAGTTGTGGGATGGGGCTTGAGATGCTACACTTCCATCAAGCTCCTAGGTGATGCTGATGCTGCCGGTCCCCAGACCACACTCTGAGTAGCAAGTCCCTATACATGATCTGGTCCTTGACTACCCGCTATCATAGAATATACTTATTTGCTTAGCTGTGTGTCTTCCCTTCTAGACTGTAAGCTCTGTGAGGGCTAGGACTTTGTCCCGGAGCCCAGAATAAGAGTGCTTCCACACACATTTGTATAATGAATTAATCAGTAAATGAATGAATGAGTCTCAGTTGGGACTTGTGCTCTGGGCTAACATGAAGATAAAGGGAATCCATTACTTTGTGTCCATTAGTTAAACTGGGCAGTGGTCCAATGTTTAAGTGGATATGTTCATCATCAAAATTTTTTAGAAGCTATTTGCATGAACTTGTATCTCATGACACAATATTTTAAAGCATATTAATTCCTGCTCATATTGATATTTGTTCCTAATTTTGATGAATGTGCCCCTTCAAAAAGCATGAAAACTTTAAAATTTCATGTAGGACTAAACTGATGAAATGTAGCTATTTTGGATTCACATCCTTGAATCATTGCTGGCACCACAAATCGGGATTTAAAAAAAAAAAAAAAAGTAAGTGCCAAAGGAAACATATATGTGTGATTATCTCATCTGTTTATATGAAATATTGAGATGTAAAAGGTTTGAAATCCAAAGAACTTGGTAATTCCCTTGCTCTAGAATCCAAAATTGTATCCAAGTAGCTATTACTCAAATAAGGTATTCCACTTGCCCTGTAGCATACTTCTATGAGAGGGTCCCCTTTAATCTCACCTTGGCAGGAATGGTCATAGTCATAAATCATCCAGCCTCTTGGCATCACCAGAGTTAGTCAAACGGCACCACTTCCCTGTAGCCTAGCTCTTCCGTTTAACTGGCTGGAAAGTGTGTTTCTTTCTTTGGTTGCTTTTCTGGAAATACCCTTGTCAAAACAGTGAAAGTGCCATTTCAAAGATGTATAGAATTTTCTGTGCTCAGGAGGTGATGAATTAGATCTCAAAATTGTTGATTTCAAAGGAAAACCATGGGAGACAAACACAATCAGATAGACAAGAGAGTATTATTCTTTATTGGCTCTATAAATTCACTGACATAGGCTTCATAATGTTTTACAGCACAAGGACCAGCCTCTCAAATGGAATTACATGGGTGTTTTCTAACTACAGGCTTTAAAGTGTTTCTTAGGATGTACATTTAGAAAAAGGGATGTGATTTCTGTTGACAGTGTTCTGAAGACTTATTAATTTATGCACTGTTGGGGAATTCTGCTTAGATCAAACGTGCTAATCCAGCCAAGTATATAGCTATGAGATAAAAGAAGTACAGTCCATGGTACAATGAGAAAGAAGAAAGAACTTTGAAAGGAATGGCATATACTTTTGTACCTTCCTTTGTTCCCTTCTTGTTTGGTTTACCTTCAAGTCCTACACTAATATAACCAATGCCTAGAAAAGAAATGGAAAATCAGATGTAAAATACTAATTCCAGTTACAGCTGGAATTATTCTTTAAATACTTAGAAATATCATATGAAATATCAAGCGTCATATGAAATATCAAGGAAGGTTGAAATTATTCAGTGAAAATTTGGGATACAAAGTATAATTTCTGTTGTTATTTTTCTAAAGCATAACATAGTAGTCAAGGGCACAGAGTCTGGAGCCAGCCTGCCTGGGTTAGATTGCCAGGTTTGTATCTTCCTAGCCGTGTGGCCTTGGGCAAATTATTTAACCTCTCTGTGCCTCAGTTTTCCCTGCTGTAAACTGAGAATAATAATAATAGCTACCACATTGAATTGTTGCAAAAATTAAATGGTTTAATATATATAAGAGCTTAGAACAGTGCCTGCAATATAATACGCATCATATAAATGTTTTTCCTACTATATTGCATCAACATTACCTAAGTTAACAGGCTCATTTTATGCCCAAAGCATGCTAATGCCAATCTAAGGAAGGCCATAATAATAGTAACACTATAACAATATATAATCTATATTGCAGTCATTGAATTTCATCATTCTGCATAATCCAGATTGGATGATCCATCAACCATTTCTTTTACTCACTTGACAAACATGTACTGAGCACTTCCTGTGTGTCAGGCCCTGTAGTAAAATAAAAGGGTGAATGAAACATAGACCCTAGCCTCAAGTGCTCCCAGACTCATAAAGGAAACTCATGCAAACAAATAATTGAGATGTGATGTACTGAATGTTAAAATAGAATTATACCCAAGGTAGAGTGGTGGGAGAATGGATAGAGTTAAAGGAGGAAGAGAGTGGCTTAGCTTTTGCAGGATAAGGAGGTGTTTTCCAGGTGACCAAGGGAGAGGCAGGCACAGGAAAGGAACCAGGTTGTCTAAAAAGAGATCAAGGTGAGTTTGGGAAACCATAAATGGTTCAATGTGGATTGAGTGTAAGGTGCATGAAAAAGGATCAGAAGTTGAGGTTGGGGGCCATCTCCTACACTAGCACCATCCAGGTCAGCATCTTCTCAGGTGTCTTGGGGTTTGCTCTTGCATTAGCCCACCCCTTGCTGGTCTCTTGATTTTTATTTCTCAGACTTAGCTCATATCTGACTCTTACAGAAGCTGAGCACTTAATCTCCTTGAGTTGTTCCATCCCAGCATGATATTTGCTGGTTGTGAGTGTAGAAAAGATTTTACCCCCATAAAACTAATGAGACAGATTCCTTTTAAGTATGGGAAGAACCCACACCTCTTGCCCCTGCCCTGCCATATCCCATCCAAAGTCAAAGTGTTCTTGGCAGTGCCCCAGCCATTTATCCAAAACTCCTAGTACAATCCCTTGTGATAAGATGCTACCTGAGGTCATTTTTAAAATATTTACACCTCCTCTAAACACCTCCTTTCTATCCTCATTTAAGCAGTTGTGATTGCCAAGGACTCTTGTGTCAGAGTCTCAATGTGAACATGATCCCCAGCCCAAGTCCCCATGTTGGAGGTTAGATCTGGCCCCAGCCTCCTGCATCAAGCTTGGAGATTCATATTTTTAAAACTCCAGTCACAGCTGGTGCATGGATGGTAAGAGCTTTGGAATCCTGTCCCAGACATGGGCCTAAGAACAACAGACAGAGTGGCTGGAAGTTCAGTCTTTAGAGTCAGAATCAGGTTGCGTTCCCATCTCATCCTCTTATTAACTGAGTGATTTGTGGTTAAATGCTTTGAGAATCTGTTTTTGACTGGTAAAATGGTATTAAGAATATGTATCTGAACTACCAAATGTAAAATAGATAGCTAGTGGGAAGCAGCCACATGGCTCAGGGCTTTTTGTCCACCTAGAGGGGTGGGATAGGGAGGGTGGGAGGGAGACGCAAGAGGGAGGAGAAACAGGTATAAATGTATATGTATAGCTGATTCACTTTGTTATACAGCAGAAACTAACACACCATTGTGAAGCAGTTATACTCCAATAAAGATGTTAAAAAAAAAAAAAAGAATATGTATCTCATTGTGTTGTTGTAAGGATTGAAGAAGCGTATATATAAATATATACCTCTTAGTACAGTGCCTTCCACAAAATAAATGCTCAATAAAAGGCTGCCATTACAACAAAACCAATGGAGATTTGGCTAACGCTCTTTCCCTTTAGATGCCCTGACCTCCTCTTTATACTCCACAGCTGCTCTTGTTCTCAGATCCAGGCAAATTTTTGACTCTTGATATCTTAGGGGTGGCAGGGAATTTTCCTTCTTTCCTTTATAAACATAGTCCCTTTTACAACCAGCTGTATTTGAGTAGGTAATACATCTGGGTAACAATTCACTGAAGTTTAAGCCCCATTCAAGCAGTCACAAACCCTGGTTTGGTACTTTGTGTGATTCTGCACAGGAAACAGGATCAGGTTTTCTGATGTTCCAATTACAAGACTGTCCATTTCCATCCATCCATCCAAGAAATCTTTTATTTTGAAGGACTTTCAAACAGGATAATCTCTCATTGTGCTTGTGTGTGCTTGTGGGGACTATACATGAAGTAATCTCTGAGAAATCTCCTTCATCTCATAGAGCTCATTATGTTTGAAGGAAGCACAAAAAGTGAGCTCTTAAGCAAGATTTCCAATATACCCCTTATTGTCGAGGACAATTAAAATCTCTCTACTTCAGAAGTACATTTCATGTACATGTGAAGTACATGAAAATTTCATATGGAAAACCAACAAGTTAAACACACTATTTCACCCCTCTTGGGGACCATTCCTGGATAGGTGGATAGATAGATAGAGAAATGGATGGGTGGATTGATTGGTTCTACATACAATACTAAGTTCCAGAGATATGAAGTCAATAAGATGTGCCCCTTCTTTCAAGGAGTGTACAGGCTGGCATCTAGTGGATGAGAGAAATAAATGAACAACTACCTACAGAGTAGAGGAATCTGTGGGACAATTATGTGGCCCAATTCAGCCAGGGAGTTCAGGTCTTCTTCTTGAAACAGTGATGCTAAAAGTAAGATTTTCAAGAAAGGGAGACTGTACCTCTCCCTAGATGGGAAAATGGAACAGCTAAGGGAACATCTTGCATAAGTTAAGTGTGGAGACATAAGACAATGGGAAGAATTTGGGGACTTCAGATGGTTTGATGAGCATGACCATAGAGTGATTGATGACTGCAGAGGCATGCAATACCCACATTTTGAGGGATTTTACATATCAATAAAGACCTTCAATTTTATTCTGAAATCTACTCAGAATTCAGAATTTCAGACAAAGCGATAACATCATCAGGCTGACATTTTAAATCAAAAGGGAAAAAGAAAGGAGAATGGATTAGAGTGAGGCCAGGCTACATTCAGGGAAGCCTGGAATTTAGGCAAGAATGCAAGAAGGGCCTGAACGTAGGTGATGGCCATGGGAATGGAAGAGAGATGGATATAGAAAGGGGATAGAACCTGTAGGACTTGTAGCTGATTGATTTTGAGAGACGAGCTAGAGGGAGGGGTCTAGGATGATTGTTAGGTTTCTGGATTGGGTTTCAAGAGAAGTAAAGGGTGGCACCATTCCTTATGAAAAGAATAGGACTGAGCATGACTGGTGGCAAATATGATTTTCTTTGGTAATCAGTTCCTATGAAATACCCAATAGGCATTTTAATAGATGATTCTGCTGTTCAGTTGAGTGGTTTGGACCAGAGTCATATATTTAGGAATCATTTTGTGGAAGTGGTATGTGAAAATATATGGGGTGTCACTCAGAAAGAGGGGATGAAGTGAGAAAATAAGGTTAGAGGAGCCCTGGGGTACATGGAGATTTAAGAGGCAAATAGAAGACAGAGAATCTTCAAAGTTTACTGAGAAGAGACCAGAAAGGGGCCAGGAAGACCATGGTAACTTAGTGTTACAGAAGTTAATGGAAACGTTTCAAAGAATACATGATCAAATTCAAATAAGGTAAGAACAGAAAAAAGTCAACTGGACTGAACACGCAGGTCATGGGAACTCCATGCAGTGATGGAAGTAAAAGTTAGAAGGGAAAGGGTTAAGAGCTTTGGAGGATGAAGAAATTGAGACTTCTTTTTTAAGATGAAGAAGAGGGGAAAATGGAAGGTTGTGGGAAGATCATTATTATCTTTCCTAGTAACTAATTCATTGTTCAACAATCTTTCCTATTAGGAAATTTTTTATGTCCAACTTATTACATCTTTAATTCTTTAAAAGATGAAAAGGTTAATGTTAATTTTTTTCTCATAAAATTAATTTACTAACTATCATGCTTATTACACAGATTTGGCTTATTTATTTTTAAATTATAGTAACCATGGCAAAAAAATGTGAAAATGATTTCAATTCACTGGTGTTTGGACTATTTACAAGTACCTGTAAACAGTTTAACCAAAAGAGATTTCTGTTGCCATATGTTCAGATATCCCAAAGGAAAAATCCGATCCCAAGTGTCAATAGCATAGAAAGGCAGTTGGGCTGCCTCTGAATTGGAATTTTTTAATGTTCAGCTCTAAAGCTGTTCCAAGGAAGCATGCTTTCTAGAATATTAGAGAGACTTCTATTATATCAAATAGACTTTCCATACTGATGCACGGTATATTTATCCATTTGTTTAAATTTTGTTATTATGTTCTTCAGTAAAATCTTAAAGCTTTCTTTATGTAGGTCTTTTATCTTTCTTGTTAAATTTATTCTGAGTATTTTACAGTTTTTTTCTCATATTGATAAATGGAAATTTATTTACATTTACTTTCCTAACTTTTCTAGGAAAGAGAAAATGATGTCAGAATATTTATCTTGTACCACCTGAACATATCTTATGAGTGCTAATTATTTTTAGTAAAGTTTCTTGAGTTTTCTATTGTATTAATCATATTATTTGCAAATAAAGATAAGCTAACCTTAACAACAACAACAACATGCTTTTTCAAAATGAGGAACCAGGAATAATATAGTTCAAGGCAAACGTCATCTGAAATGCCTTCTTCAAATTTCAGACATTTTAGCAACATCTGCTATAACAGCAAAACAGTGAGAAACTAAAATCTCTTTGGAAGAGAAGACTCACAGGGAAACACAATCATTTAGTCAACATCTGGCCTGAATTACTTTATTAATTTTCTTTTATTTACTAGTCTTCATTTGACAGCTGTGATACTTTTTTCCAGAGCAGGCGTCCATAAAGCCATAGCTCTTTTCTCATCTGTGGTTCATTTTCCTCTTAGAAGAGACACAAAATGTTTCAAGGAAACCTGCTTTACGTTCAGCTATATTTGCAATCCTTGTTTTGTTTCAGGGGCTTCCAGGACCAGCAGGAGAGGCAGGGAGTCAAGGCCGTGTGGGAAGCCAAGGAAATAAAGTAAGTCACATTCTTTTATACACACCAAAGCTGAGGTTTTCTCCTCAAGGGAAGTGTGTCTGGTTATATTAGCCAGAGCCCTTTCAACACAAAAGAGAAGATATCTCATTGCCCCTATACCCTGGCTTGGTTCTTAGAGAGCCAGCAACATCTAAGGACATGGGTGTGGACCCAGATGAAGTCAGGGAATCCAGCTCAGCATCATCTCACAAGGGGCTACACCCAATCTGAGCTGAGAATCTCAGGGAAGGGGGACTGTTCTAGGGCAGGCCTTCCTTTCTTCCCCCCCACTTCCACCCTTCCTTCTCTTCTTTTATTCTTCCTTTATTTCTTTCCTCCATTAATACAAACTCTCGCTGAATACCTTTAAAGACAAAGACACTACACTGTCATTCAGCTGGACTAAAGTCAGCTCCAGGAGAGCAGAGATCTTTGTCTGTTTTGCTCACCGATGTATCCCTAGAGCTTCGAACAGTACCTGACATGTCATAAGTGCTTAGAAAATATTTGTTTCATGAAAGAATTTCTGGGTTGTGTAATGATAAATATGACATAGAATCAACCCCACAGAATTGAGAATAGTTTCAAGACAAGAATCTATGACATAAAACACTAGTCAGGGATAGTGGACTGAAATGGAGGTTTAAACATAGTGTTAATAGAAGTATTTCTGGGCTGGGAAAAGAGGCATCATAAGGATATAGACTTTGAGTAGACTTTGGAAGGTAAGAAGTTATTTGGCAAGCAGAGGGGGCATGAGGAATTTAGGTTGAAGAAATAATGTGAAGGAAAGCACAGGATTGGAAAAAACCCATGAGCTGGTATTTGGGGGATGAAAAATGATCCTGTTTGGGGGACCATAAAGAACAAGAAAGTCTGTGGTGACTGACTTGACTAGGTAGCCAGCACAGTGTTATTTACAATTTGTGATTGGCGTGTACAAGCGCAGCCAGACTTTGGAAGGTTTTAAATAGGCAACTCAATGGGGGAATATTTTGAAGGCTAAGAGATTAGAAGCTAGGAGGCAGGTTGGTGTCCTCTCACAGTCTCCAAGACAAGTAGTGATTGGATGACTTAACAGGGTGAGGACAGGAGGGACCCATGATGACTCTGTAGGGCTCTCCCAAGAGGGAACTGAGGCAGAGAGAAGAGGGCTGGATGACTCTGGGCTTCCAGCATGAGCAGGAACCCCATCACAGAAGTGGGAAAGTCAGAGTGAGGAATAAGAGTGAGGAAAAATGCTTGGTTTGGGGAATAGAGGAGAGGGTCTAGGACTGGTTGGAGATGGAGGTTTCAGAATCATTTGGAGTTTAAAAGGACTCTTGGTGATGACCATTTGTAAGAAGAGTAAGTGGAGGATGGGAAAGAAGCAGAAAAGTACACTGGATGCTGAGAAGGAGAGTCCTAGAAAGGGAGGTCAGGAGTCTCAGCTGGCACCGAGCAGGTAAGAAAGAGAGGACTGGAGAAGCCACCACATCTGGTGGCTAAATGAGCCAAAGAATAGATTCCAAAATGTAGCAATTGACTGGCTGCAGAGGACTGAACAATGTGTTCATGAGGAGGAAATGGATGCTGGGCTGTAAACTACTCTTTGGAGAAACTAGGCTTTGGGGGTGAGGTGGGACATTAACTGCTAGTACTGGCAAGGTCTAGAACAGATTGAAGCAGGCTATTTATTCATTTTCAATGCTAGAAGAGGCTGTAGTTTACTTTTATAAACAGAGAAAAGAAAAACAGAGAGAAAAGAGGAAGTTGAAGATGTGAGAAAATGTAGATAATTAATGGAGAAATTTCTTGAGGGCATAAGAAGAGGGGCGAGCATTGGAATGGAGAACTGCTAAGAAGGGCAGACATGATGGAGCCAGCAGTCGAGTGTTACAAAGACAGCTGATTGCAGGATGAAATACGACCCATGGATGACAAGGATAATCAGCTCCAAAAGGAAGGGATTACTAGAGCATGTGGCATAGCAATAATGGTCTGGAAAGTTTGGAACAGATACATTGCTGCCTTCTTGCCCTGGAGAGGGCTGCAGGGGAAGTGGTGTCACTGGTAAGAACACAGTTTATCTTACAGTGAGGATGTGTGTGTACAGACATCATGGGTGTATAGGGAAGGTTTGCATGTGAAATGAAGGCGCTCCATGGGGTGTGTTGGAAGGGACCAAGACAGGGATGGCGGGACCCTAGAGGGGGATGTAGCTGAGCGTGTAGAAAGAAGTGTGGAAGGAGATAGACAGGAGCAGGGTAGTTGTGCCAAAGAATATCATTATTAATAAGAGGGACTTTTGAATGGGAGGGGCAAGAATTTGGAGGGTAAGTGCCCTCAAAGCAAACCCAAACCCTTTGGGCAGCCCCAAGGTAGACCAAGTCTTTTACACTCATAATTAACTGAGATGAGCCCCAGGCACTTACTCCTGCCTTACTCCATTAAGCTCAAGTTCCCAGGGAGGCAAGCAACCCAGCAATTAATACTGAGCTCAACACCTGGCTGTAACCAATAATAAAGTGTTTGACCCTGGACAAGCCTCATGGCTTCCCTTGTCTTCCTACCTTAAAGCAGATGTTCTCAAATTTCAGTGTGCATAAGAATCCACTGAGAAGCTTATTATAAAGGCATATCCTTGGGCTCCACCACCAGAGACTGATACCGATGGGGTCCTGGTATTTCCTTTTGCCCGTGGACCCCAGGTAATTGGGAGGCAGGTGGCCCCCAGAGCACACTGTGTGGGACACCGCCCTGAAAGAAAGGCTTCAGGGCAGGTGATCTTCTGCCTCCCTTCCATGGAACCCTATTCTCTTCCCACCGCCCACCCCCCGGGGTCAGTCAATGCTGGTGGACATTTGTTCATTTGGACTCCGCACATGTACTGTGTTGTCATTCTGTCCTTAACAATGAGTAAACCACTCCCACTCCTTCAGCATGGGCTGGGCACCCTTCCACACTCTTTCTCCCAGAGAGAGCTTTGTGGAAAGGGCAGGGGGAATAACTAGACAGTGGAGAAACTTAGCCAAGCCTCCCTCAGCCAGATGGTCAATGTTACCATCAATAGTGCCAGCCATGTTGATAGGATATAATCTTGATACAATGTGATAAAAAGGGCAATTCACCTCTGTGGCCTTTTCTCCGCAAACTCATAAAACACAGCATGATCATGAGCACATCAGGCAAACTCCAACTGAGGGACATTCTACAAAGTAACCGATCAATACTTCTCAAAACTGTCAAGGTCATCAGAAACCAGAAAACCAGATAAACTGTCCCAGTCTAGAGGAGCCTACAGAGACATGGGGTCCTGGAACAGGAAAAGGAGATTAAGTGGTAAAAGCTAAGGAAATCTGAATAAAATATGGGCTTTAGTTAATGAGTTAATATCCATGTATTTGTTGTGAAAAATGTTCCTACTAATGTAACTAATGTGATATTAACAATAGAGGCGGCTAAATGAGGAATGTATAAGAACTCTCTGTACTGTCTTCACAACATTTTGTACATTTAAAATCTAAACTTTAAGAGCTTTTTTTTTTTTAAGAAGAGGAGTTAACCTTCTTTTGTAAACCTATGTTAACTTTCCCAAGTAGCTGGATTTCCTCACCGTAATACTGAGATTGGTTTATAACCCACCGTAGGTGTTCTATTAGTCAGAAGTCAGAAACTATTGCCAGGGATGTCGTGCTACCTTGGCTATCTTGATTAAAAGTAGATTAATAGGCCTCTGTTTCTGCAGCAGCCAGAAGATTTGCATGGATCATCATGGAAAACTGTTTTGTTAATTTTTTAAGACAGTACAGAGCCTCCTCTTTGACTCATGGTAAGACATTTCCAAGGGTGCGGCTCATAGCACTGAGCTGCTAAGATGGCAACTTGCACTAAACAATACGTCAGACTTGCTGGGGCTTCATTTATCAATGGAGGAGACTTCGCTCACCAACAACAGCAGTTCCTCTTGTATTGCTTACAGACACAGTCCTGGCCACAAACTCATTGTCACTGTGATACACATGGATGCAGTTGAAAATTCTTGTCTTAGTGCCATCATTTCTAATTTCCTTTACAAAAGCAACCTAATAAGGACACATTTCATTGTTCTGTTTGACAGGGAGAACCTGGCGATGTGGGAGAAAAGGGAGCCATTGGCCTTCGGGGTCCTCGAGGCTTGCCGGTTTGCGTTTTATTCCTACTTTTGATCTGGCTCTTGGAATCCTTTTAGTTCAATAGATATTAGGTGTGGTTCTCTGAAGAGCGTGTTGAAGATAACATCCCAATCTAGCTGTAGAGCTTTCTAGTGATTGAGATTTCATCCTCATCTTGACCAGCTTTTCCAAGGTAGCAACTTCCCAGGTACCAAGCATCCTGGCTGGGATGCTCTTGAAGCCAAATGATAAAATGGACAAAACTTGTGTTTAACAACCCCATAACCTTTCTTGCATTCTTTCCTCTCATCCAAACCCGTTCATGGGAAACTGAGCCCACCCTTCCCCCAGTGCTCGGGGCTTCTCACTAAGACCTCTACAAGGATCCAACAGTAGCCAGTGCCCAGACATTTAGGAGATCTTACTTTTATCCAGAAAACTGAAAATGGTTTAGAGCTAAGGTATTAAAATACAAATGTTATCCAGGAGAGATAACACTTCTACCTCCTTTTTTAAGATTATTATACACCTGAAATTTTCTCATTTAATCCTCATAACATAATGAGACAAGTGAGATTAAGGGACAGTGCATTGTCTGTGCCTGTTACTGAGAGTTTCCTTTGGTGCCACTATGTCAGTGGGCTGCCCCAGAGGGAGAATCCTGCTGCCTAATTTTTCCTAATCAAACCAAAAAACTGGTTGTCTAGTTCTCTTGTGAATAAGCCTGCCTCTGTCTGCAGTAGGGGATGTTTGTAAATAATTGCTTTGTTTACAGGGTGATGATGGCAACCCAGGTTATGGTAGTGTTGGAAGTAAAGGAACAAAGGTAAGACACATCGACTGAAAGCTGGTCATTTTCCATTTATTTTCTGTTGCTCTTTATGGCTACATTTAAGAGAAAAAAGAAAGTAGTGAATAAGGTAGACTTGGACCTTTATAGATAGATTTTGATCATTTATTTGCTGATATCTTGTGGGGAATATGGTAGAAAAAAAGAAAACAACGTAAACATAAGGGCCAGGCAACAAGTGAAACCTGAAATTAATTTTCTGTTCTTTGCAGAGATGCGCAGCCAGGGCCTGACTGCTTCCAGCTTGAACAGTACATCTAATCTAGAGTCTTAGGGAGGCATTCCAAAATTTGTCCTCTGACTATGTTTACTCTAATCATTAGTGAGAAGTTTTACAGGGCCTTTCCAAATGCATTGGGCCAAGCAGTAACTTCAAAATTAAACCTCGTAACTTTGTATCAGAATTATAACTTTATATTGTCACTGAATATTTAAGTGTCTGGAAGTAAGATAAATTTATCAAAAGCAGTGATTGCTGTATACCAACAATAACCACTTAGAAATCATAATAACATCCACAAAAACATAATATAGTTAAGAACATCCTTTCTACAAAAATGTTCAAGACCTATGACAAAAATTACTGAGGTAAAAAATTTCAATAAATGGAGACATACCAAGTTCTTGTTGGAAAGTCTAAAACATTATAAAGGATCAATGCAATTCTAAATGAAATCCCAATGGGAATGATGCAAGAGGCTGTCTGGAAGATAAACAAACCCCAAACAGCTAAAATTTCTTTAAAAAAAAAACCCTAATGAATGAAGGATTTCCAGTGAAATTTTCATTAGAATAGAGAATAATTGAAAACAACCTTAATATTTGTTAAAAATGGAACTATTAAGTAGCTTATAGCATTGAAATATTAGCCACTCTTTAAAATGAATGTAAATGTTCATACATAATTGTATAGAACTTCTGTGACAATGTCAAGTAAAAATCAGAATGTAATAAGAAAAAACATTTATCCCAATTGTGCTAAAATGCATTTTAGAAATGCATTTAGAAAGATTAAAGAAAATATGACAAAATATTTATAGTAACAGTTCTGGGAAGTGAGATTTGGGTGATTTTTCTTCTTTCTATCTTTTTATATTTTAAATATATTTGAGGAGATCTTACTTTTAATGATCAGAAAATAAACTTTATCTTAAATAAAATATGTTTTTAATCAAATGAGGATTATCATACCTCTTCAACTATAGTCTGTGGCCAAAGAAGGTAAACAGAGGACCAGAAAACAAATGATCAAATTTAGACGGCAGGCTTCCCCAATTTCTTCCCCAAAATTGAAATCCATTTAAGAAGACTGTTTCAGAAACACATGGCCAGATGGCCAGCTATCCTGTCGAATGTCTACATTTGATGTGTGCATTTACCCATTTGTCTTTGTCTTAGGTTGTCATGATATTTTGGTGAGACCAGTAAATAGTTTAATTTAGAAATTGGAGTTAGTTTCTCAAATCGTGCCATACAGTTTCATTCTCAGTTGTTCTGGCCCTTCCTTGGTTCAGAGGCACTTAAACTAAATAAGGCAGCAGGCAAAATTAAAGTCAATATAAGCCTACCCTGGTGATATGTGCATATATTAATTTTCTCCACTGTCGATTATAGGGGCAAGAAGGATTCCCTGGAGAAATTGGACCTAAGGTACCGTGTACTTCATACTAACTAGGGATCAATCAGAGATACTCCTGGGCTTATGAAATGTATTATAGGATAATAGAAGGATAGTTAATTATAAATGAATAAAAAGAAAACTTTATGGGGAAAGGGGAGAAGGAAGAAGCAGACTTTTAAAAATAATATTTCATTTCTAGTTTTTAATTCATAAGTAAAGGAAGAAATCATCCTTATTTTTCTCCTCATGTGTACTCCTTCCCCTCTACCATATGTATTTTCCTCTTTGC
This sequence comes from Eubalaena glacialis, assembly GCF_028564815.1. Classification (NCBI taxonomy): domain Eukaryota; kingdom Metazoa; phylum Chordata; class Mammalia; order Artiodactyla; family Balaenidae; genus Eubalaena; species Eubalaena glacialis. Next base: position 141,218,813 of record NC_083721.1, on the reverse strand, counting down.
TCAAAGGGAAGTAAAATGTAAGGAAAACCAAAATTACCTGATCTCACCTGCCTCAGTTCTCCCAACATGTTTATAAGGCACCTTCAGATAATAAGTTAGCGATGCTGTCCTCTACCTTAAGGCTTTCACTTCTGCTGGAAAGATTGACTGAACTCAGTAAATGCTAGGTCCTGTGATTGGATCAGGGGACAAAATGAAAAGCACAGTTCATACCTCCAAGGAGGCTGTGTTCTGGCTGGAGAGACAGAGAAATAAAACAGTGAGGCTCCAGTGTACTGTGTTGAGAATTTAAAAATGAGAGGTTATTGGGGGGAAGACCCTTCAAAGAAGACTATTAAAGATAAAAATATATGTGAAAAATGTCTTCGTGTTGGAATCAGTATAAAAATACAATGAGATATATCCCTTTGATTTTACTAACCATTTTATTTTATTTCTCTGAATTTATTTAGGGTGAGGTTGGGGACCCTGGTGGTCCAGGAGAAACTGGACCCAAGGGCACTAGAGGCAAGACAGTAAGTTTCTCAGGCTTCAAAGCCTTACAACCTCAGCTACTTTGGGAAGTCCTTTTTTGTTTATTTATTTATTTATTTAATTATTTTTGGCTGCGTTGGGTCTTCATTGCTGTGCGCGGGCTTCTCATTGTGGTGGCTTCTCTTGTTGCAGAGCACGGGCTCTAGGCGTGCAGGCTTCAGTAGTTGTGGCACGTGGACTCAGTAGTTGTGGCACGCGGGCTCTAGAGTGCAGGCTCAGTAGTTGTAGCGCACGGACTTAGTTGCTCCGTGGCATGTGGGATCTTCCCGGACCAGGGCTTGAACCCGTGTGCCCTGCATTGGCAGGCAGACTCTTAACCACTGCGCCACCAGGGAAGTCCTTTTTCATGCTTTTACAGTCATTTGAGTTGTCATTTGGTCCCAAAGACTTGTAAAACATGTGGTTTTTGTTAAGGCAAACTTGGGGAAGGGAAATGGCTATTGTACTCATCCTTCATTGCCAGCAATAAGGCTCGTAGTGACCAAGTTCACCTGATCTGGCTGACAAGGTACCATTTTTAACACTGGAAATAAGTTGTGTGTTGTTTCTTAAGGAATCCTTGTGGTCAAAACTGTTTTTGCACCACAAAATATGTCCAGTTTAATCCCATCCCCCCCGGCAGATCTCGTGTAACTTAATGCCCACTGGCATCTTGTCTCCCCTGTTAAGGTCTCGTTAAACTACTTAAATGAGGTGGTCCTCTCCCAATTTAGCTCAAGAAAGTATCTCTTGAGCTCTAGGAGAAAGTTTCCGTTTATTATGTAAAATAATGTACTGTAATGAATATGTCCTTTTTATTCCCTGGAGGACCTAGACATTGCCTAATGCTTTGGACCACTCAGAATAAACACCCACCTCCGGCACCCTCAGAAGCATCAGCATCCCGAGCTTGCCTTGGGTTCTCGTGTGCTAAGAATGGGTTTTGCCTTTGCTGACTCTTTATATATCATAAGCTGCAAAACTGAGATGGTGGCTTTATAAAAGGCAAAATCTTATGACAATTATCTCCTGAGGCCACCTTTATCTCTTTTCTTCAGAACAGCACTCATCAGGTAAACTGATCTTGATACCATGTCAATTGCTGGACAAGGAAAACACAAAGTCTGATAAAAACTGTTACTTGAGGTGGTTTTCCAGTTTTGTCACCATAGTTAGTTTTACTCTGATCTGTTTTTTTCCTGAAAAGTGTAACAAAAACTTTATGTGAAGAGATTATTTATGTGGGTTTTAGGGCTACAAAATAAAGAAACTTCTTTCCCTCCATCCTGCTTTTCCCAAGAGGACTATTTCCTGGCTATAATCCTTTCCTTCATACATGTTTTTGGATGACTATCCTTTAACATTTTTGTTCTCAAAAAAAAAGAAGAAGAAGAAGAAGAAGAAGACCGATAAAAGAAAGATAATTTGCAAAGACTTTCAAATTAATCCAGATCTCTGGATCTTTTCCCTCTACTTGTTAATGAGGTAGTTTACCCGTGAACATTGGAGGCATGGAAACACGGTCAGCAGTTTCTTGGGTTCCCTTGCTGCCCAATGGCACATTAATCATTTTTAAAAAGCAATAAACTAATGGGGAATTAATATATCATCTTTTTGTCTTGGCCTTTGGTTAGTTGAATTTTTTTCCCACATTGGACAATTCCTCACTGTTTTTTTTTAATATAAATTTACTTTTTATTTTTATTTATTTTTGGCTGCGTTGGGTCTTTGTTGCGGTGCGTGGGCTTCTCATTGTGGTGGCTACTCTTGTTGCAGAGCACGGGATCTAGGCACGCGGGCTCAGTAGTTTTGGCTCACGGGCTCTAGAGTGCAGGCTCAGTAGTTGTGGCACATGGGCTCAGTAGTTGTGACGCACAGGCTTAGTTGCTCCATGGCATGTGAGATCTTCCCAGACCAGGGCTTGAACCCGTGTCCCCTGCATTGGCAGGTGGATTCTTAACCACTGCGCCACCAGGGAAGCCCTTCATCACTGTTTTTTAACTTGCTTATTTCACCTGCCATGCTGCTTTCTCTACATCTCTGTGAGTATTTTTGAATTTGAAGTTTAGACACTGAAAACTTCCAGGTTTTCCCTTTGCAAGATCGGAAGTTCCCATTGGAAGGTTTTAGTGATAAAGCTTTGAGTGTCTCTTTAGTTCTCTTGGAATGATTACATTCCTAGTTTCAGTTTTCTAAATCTTCACCTTTTTTCCCCAACTGAAGCATTTTTTTTTAAATTTGCCATGATTTTTAACCTATCTTATTTTGGGTATACAGGTATGTTTGTATGTATTTATACTTTTTATCAACTTGACACACATGCACATACTTCAAGGCAGGGTTCCTCAGCCACAGCACTGCTGACATTTTGTGCTGGATAATTGCTGTGGGGCTGCTCCGTGCATTGCAGGATGTTTAGCAGCATCCCTGGCCTCTACCCACTAGAGTCAGCATCATCCACCTGTCCCCCACCATTATGACAGCCAAAAATGTCTCCAGACATTACCAAATGTCCCCACAGGAGTCAGGGTTGAGGGACACAAAATACCCCCACCCCCCAGTTAAGGACCACTGGTTTAGAGAGTCAACTAATTTCACAAGGTTTGTTAGGGAAACCTGGCAATCCCTCTGCCACTTAGCTCCTATTTCTCTAAAAGTTGTCTTTTTGCTCTACTTTCTGGGAGATTTCTTTGACTTTATCTTACAATGCTTCTCTCATAGTTTAATTTTCAAGCACTCATTTTTTTGCTGTCAGAATATTCCTTTTTTATACTATCCTGCTCTTGTTTCATGGTTGAAACATCTCATCTCCCTGAGGATATAAATTAGTATTTTTGGAGTCTTCTTTGCCCAACATAGTCTGTTCTCTGCCATGTGTTTTTTTTCTGTCCTGCTCTCTTATTTCTCATGTTTCCGGAGAATGGGCTAGCTTTCTCTATTGAAGAGTTGAGGACAAAAATTCTGATTGGAAACCCGGAGGAGATGGGTGGAGCTCGTCAACTACAAGTGTCACTGAAGAGTGATCTGGCTGAGTTGTTACTTAGCAAACGTCTGATATCAGCATGTTTGGGTCTTTCTTCTCAAATCTAGTCAGATTCCCCTGAGAAGATTCTTTCAGTCTCCTGCCTGAGGGTGAAGTTCTGGCTGCCAGCTTTCTGGGAACCCCAGCTTTCTAGGGGTCTCACATCTATTCCACACCTTCATTTGATCACCCTATTTTCTGGATGATACCACTGGCCCTCAGCTCTGCCTGGAGTTTCCTAGTGCAGACACCTCGGTTTTACCTCTGTCACTGAGGAGGAAGAAGGGACATTCACCCAGTGGTAGAGAATGGGGAGGAGGCTTGGGGATTCCTAAAATGATCTTCAACCAATCTGCCTTATTAAGCCTCTCTCCTTTACCTCCACTTCTGGAGGTACCTTCTGAGAGTGTGTTATAAAACACACAGATTCTTGGCTTTCCCTGCTGTTGGCCTAGGCTTCAGCTTTTTCAGCTCTAAGTCATTTAATACTGGTACTTCTGCTTTCCAGCGTCCGAAGTTTGATGGCTGTTGTCTCCTTTCTCATTCTCCCCATGCTTGTCATATTTTTGCCTTTTAAAAAAATCTGCTTACTATTATTTTAGTAAGACACTGGAGGGAGCAAAAGTAAATGCCAATGTTCAATCTGCCTTTTTTTGCCCTGGAGGTTAATCTATATCTTCTAAATAAAATATGATCAGTAAGGTTGTTGTTTTGTTTTGTTTTTTTTACTCAACCCAGCATGCTGTAAATATCATTGCAAGACCCAAAGGACATCAATAATTATTTGCTGTTCCGTAGACAATGCTTTTACAAATTAAGTTGATTTTAGACAACTTTGTTTTTTATTCTTATAAAAAACATGACATTGTGAATGAACAAAGGAATATTTTCCTAATTCTTAAACTAAATTCTAGCTTTCTTTATGATAAATTATACTGTTGAATGCACATGAATAAAGTAAGTAGTCAACAAATGTTGTTTTTATTTACTGCTGTTATTCCCCATTTTACTACAAATGTTTCCAGCCAACTGCTAAATATTTTCTTGTTTTAGTTACTTCAAAGGTTTTTATATTTAAATTTTTATTTTTCTGGGGTTTTGTTCATGTGTTTGTTTTTCAGTTTAGTCACTTACTAAATTTAGATAAGTTGAGATAAAAATTTATTTAGGTAAAAATTTCTCCCTTGACCCAGCAATTCTAGTTCTAACAATGTTCCCTAAGGAAATAATCAGAATTGCACATATGACTTTATAGTGGCATGCTTATTACAACAACAGCAAACTTAAATGCCAACCATAATGGACTGATTAAATAAATCATGGTATATAGCCATGTAATAGAATACTATGGCAGCCATGAAAGGTTATTTTTGTGAAAGAATATTTAGTAACATGAAAATGCCCCAAGATATATATTTAGTTTAAAAGGCAACAGGAAAAAGTATAAAAATATATTAAAATATGTATAGATTAATACCAAAATGATAAACAAATAAAAGACCAGAGGAAAAGACACCAAAATGTCAACAAGGATTATTTGGGGGAGAAGCGGTTGCTGAGGATGTTTTTCCTTCTGTGTACCTTTTGGAAATCTCTCAATTTTCTAAAATGAAAGTGTATTGCTTTTGAAATGTAAAACACCCACACCCACAAACACACAAACATGTATGTATAATTCTAAAGTAAATAAATTCTGCTTTGAGGTGTCTGCTGGGCTTCCAGGAGAGCTGGGATCCCCTGGGGAGCTGGGACCTCCTGGACGCAAGGTAAATTGAAAACGCATAAATCACATCAGCTCCTTTTCCAAACAAAAAGTCAGTGCCCGAAGTCTTCATTATCCAAATGTGTGTGCTTTCAGTCTGTGCAGCTGGGCAACGATTTTCACTATTTTTCCACCTTTAATGTGCTCAGAGAGAGGAGGGAAAAAAATGCCGATTAAATATCAGTTGCCATTTCTTGGGTGGTGGGGGGAATGGAGGGAGGAAATGAAAAGGGATTTCTCATTTCATCTAGAATGAGATTTCTCAATGATCAGTGAATTTTATTTATCTGGCCAATCCTTGCCCTTTTCTCACAGTCAGTAAGTGATCAGTGAATGAAAGAAAGTGAGAGGAAATTAATAAATAAGTTACCAACGCTGCATTCACATGGAACTTATTTTCTTCTGGAGTTTGGGTGGGGCGCCATTGCATTTTTCCCTGTCTCTGTGTGAGAGCAGCCAGACTCTTCCTGTTCCAAAGATGAGACTGAACACATGAAATTCAAACCAATTCCACTTTGTTCTTTCTATCCCCAACCCAGAGATATATCTATTCATTTTGGGAAGACAATGGGGATTACCTTTCCAGAAGTTCAGTTTGAGTCTGGTCCTTTTGTCATCCAACCAGTGACGGGAATAGATTTAGGTTCTGCTCAGCGGCTGCCCAGTGGCCAAGGCAAAGCATTGGGGAACTCTGTACCTCTGCCTTAAGGAGGGGCAGGCACAGGGAATGGTTCAGGCTTATTTAGTTCTAGGCTGAGGACCTGCTCCAGAGTCTCCCTGCCAGTGTCTCGTTGTCAGCTCCATCCTTAGCTTCTGGACAACCCTTATCATCCAGAGATGCAGCTGGGGGAAAGTGGTCATTGGACACTCACTGCTTACAGTTTCTTCCCCTTAGAATGTTATTGTTAATTAGGTGATGAGTATCCTACATGAATTCTTTTCTCCCTTGAACTTAGAATAAAAACGTTAAGAAGTTTTTTTTTTCTTAGAGTAATGTTGATGCACATTCTGGCTCCTGATGTGTGCGTCCAAAGCCCTGAAACCACACTCTTTTTGTTTCCCTAGGGTGTGAAAGGGGCCAAAGGATTGCCTTCCTTCTCCGTACGTATCTGCTAACTCCAAAGGAGCCTGAGCGCCCTGTGACACTTATTTATTTCTCAACTCTAGGACCTGGCAGTCTGTTGGTTAATTCTTTCTGTTTTATTTTTGAGCAGACATGTGAGCTCATCCAGCATGTACAGGACCACAGTCGTAAGTACCCCACTTAGAATGATCACCCGGGGTGTCAGCATTCATAGAGGAAAAGCAGCAAATTCTGCACTCAAAATTGAGACAATTTACCAGCCAATTTCTTAAAATTAAAGATGTCACGGTGTATATTTTGAGGCAGCATACACTGGTGACTATTGACTCCCTCTCTGGCTGCCAGCATGTCTATTGAAATGTTTCCAAGCACTAAGTCAGGCTATATCTGGTGCTTTTAATCAGGGGAAAATGGAGACACAAGGTCAGAACTCCCCTGATGGTGAAATCAATCAGCGGGGAGTCATATTAAACTTTTTAAAATTATTAACCCCTGACAATAACTAAGTGTTGAATTCAGCTGGTGTAAAAGAGCCAGCCATGCCAAGGGGGTGTCCTAGTGGGTGGGAGCCCTGACTTCTGTTTATCATTTGTTACTCCTTCCCTGAGAAGGTATGCTTGACTACCTTGAGTTAGACTCATTTGCTTTTAAAATTATTCATTCTGCCTGTATTTTCTTTACTCTCAAAACTTTAAAAGGAAAAAGGCATTTTGATTTGGCAAATGCTCTTTTGAATTTGCTTTGAGACCCTTATAGCAGCATCTTCTATCAAACTACGTGTTAGCAGCATCAAAAGAACGCCATGGACAAGATGAGGAGAGAGTCGGCTATTTAATGTTCACCTACAAATGTGTAACAACTTCCCAGATAAACACTAGGACTCAAAAGAATGTCACAGTTCCCTCCAGGCTTTTTGGAAATCTCTCAATTTTCTAAAATGAAAGTGTATTTGAAGGGAGAAGTTAGACAAATTAGAGCCCATTTCTGTAGAGAGCATCAGTCTCAAAGACACAGACTTTTCAAAGCTTTGAATGCAGTGCTGATCTTAACTCCGCCTTCTTGTAGCAGAATGGAACCATCCATATGTGGGAATCAAAATCTATGCATTGGGTCATGAAGACTGGTTGCTCTGGGGCTGGATTAGCAGAGTGGGCTTTCTGACATGGGAGCCATGTGAACTATGACGACTCAAGGATAAATCCAAGTATGATGAGGCCTGATCTTTTAAAATTTGAGGGGTTCAATACAAAATTGTAAATCCAAAAGTAGGTACAAAGCTACTTCAAAAGTGTCCTTTAGGACAAGAAAGGAAATCACAACCACTGACTTCTGTCTATTATAAAATCACATGATCATGTGAACATGTGGCTAGGGCCCTTCTCAAGGCCTTGCAAGGGGCCCCGTGGGTGAGAGGTCGAGAGCAGTGCTGTCCAGAACTTTCTGCAATGATGGAAGTATCCACCGCACTGTTCAATATGTAGCCACTAGCCTCATGGGACTTTGAGTCTTGATAGATGGTTAATGTAACTGAGAAGCTGAATTTATTTCATTTTTTTTTTTTTTTTTTTTGGATGTGTCGTGTCTTAGTTGCAGGATACAGGATCTCTCGTTGCAGTGCACGGGCTTCTCTCTAGTTGTGGCTCACAGGCTCCAGAGCATGTGGGCTCTGTAGTTGCAGCACACAGGCTCTCTAGTTGTGGCGCACAGGCTCAGTAGTTGCGGCACGCAAGCTTAGTTGCCCCGCGGCATGTGGGATCTTAGTTCCCCAGCCAGGGATCGAACCGGCATCCCTTGCATTGCAAGACAGATTCTTAACCACTGGACCACCAGGGAAGTCCCTCATTTAATTTAATTGATTCAAATATAAATAGTCACATGAGGCTAGTGGCTTTCATATTGGACAGTACGGTCCTAAAGTTTAAGCTTCATTTACTTAAGAGTAAATCCATCTCTGATGTTTATATATATATATACACACACACATATTACATATATGTACACATATATGTATACATATATGTAATTGATGGCTATAGATATCTACATGGGGGAAATCTAGAGTAAAGAGCGGTTAGGACCTTTTAACTTTCTAAATTCAGTGCACCTCTCTGCAACATAATGTTCCCTCCCAGGCAGAAATCCTTTCCCTCTGACAGCTGGCTGCGCGCCACTGATTTATGGCCCTCCTATTTCTCCCATCCCGTTCCCTGCGGAAGGACCTGTGCTTTCACCAACATGTTGGATCTGTCTGCATTTCTCCAAACCCTATTTGTTGCCTTGGTTTTTGAGTCATCTACAAAAAGCTCGCAAGGCGGAGCCTTGGCTGCCATGATTTCTTACACAATACAGAACACTGTTCCCCTACCAAATAATAACCTAACCTCCTTTGTTCTTCTTCCCCAGCTGGCAGACATGGTGAGTAATCTTTATTTACAGCATATTATAATCAAGCTCCAAAATGTGGTACATCTGGAAAGATGAGTTAGAACAATGTGCTGCCTGCCAAATGATAAAAATTTTATCTGGACTTCTTTGCTGCCTCATACTGGTAACACAGCTCTGCCTCCAATAAATCTCCTGAGTTTAAGCTGAGTCTCACAGCTCTTTGCCAACCAAGTGGTTTGTTTTTTTAATTATTTATATTTTAATGACTAACATTGACATTTACCTTACCAATAGATTTTTTTGTAATTTCAAAAACATTTCTCCTTCCCTCCATTTTCTCTCTCCATTTGTCATCCTGTCTCTGTAGTCTGGTGGTTAGGGATAAAGATGCAAAGGGCAGAAGTGTGTGGAACAAAGGTAGGGATGATCAGATAGCAAATAAGCTGCATGTGCAGCTCAGATAGTGCTAAAATCTGTGGAGCTCTTGGCTGATGTTAATTACCAAGTTGGCTTAATATCTTTCTGGGCCAGCTTTCAGGAATATTACAAAAGCTTATTACATGATGTTTCTGTATAAACCCATCATCACCCTCTTATACTTTTATACCCTTATACCTTTTGTATAAATCCATCAATCCATGCCCTCTGATTGCTTGTTCACTCATTCAACAAATGTGTTTTGGAAGCTTGTTATGTTCTAGTCTCTGTCCCAGACACTGGGGACAGAGGGCTGAATAAGATGGACATAATTCCTGTCTTCAGAAGCTTCCATTTTAGTGGAGGGATCCAGGTAAACAAAGGAAAGAATTACAGAGTACTTTAGTTGCTGTGAAAGAGATAAAAAATGGAAGGTCCTGTCACAAAATGACACTAGGGGAGGGGAGAAATGCCTTTGAATGGAGGGCTCCTCTTTGAGACAATGACATTGAAGTTTGGATGAAGAATAAAAAGAAGCCAGCTTTGCAAGATCCAGGCAGGGAATCCTGCAAGTGCAAAGGCCATGGTACAAAACAGACCCAGGTGTTTTCTAGCCGCTGACGGAAGCCCAGTGTGACTGAGACACGGTGAGGAGGGGGACATGGCATGTACAAAAATGGAGAAGGAAGTGGGACCAGATCACACTGAGTTTTGTAGGTTATAATCAGGAGGCTAGATTTTATTCAGATTGGAATGGAAGGGTGTTAAAGAGCGTACTAAAAGTATTGAAGGTATAAAGGTGAACTGATGAACAATTTTTTAAAGCTTATTTGGGCCACTGTGGGAGAGTGGATTGTAGGGAAGAGAAGCATAAAAGCCAGAGGACTAGTGTTGGGGGGAGGGGGCCACGTGGAGCTATTCCAGGCAAACATGGCGGCGGCCTGGATGGGCCGCAACTGCTGGGTGGTGGTTACGTGGCGGGTGTTGGGTTTGCCTTCCTCATTACTCATTGTCACCTGCTCTGGTCAGTAAGTTGGGTCTCCATGTGGGGGTCCACGTCTGAGGGGGGGCCTCCTCGGTGCCTCCACAGTCCAGCCCAGCCTTCCTCAAGATCCTCGGGGTCCTGGCAACAAGCCGAGTTAGCCCTTAGGTGTTTTTTTTCCTGAAAGCTTGATAACAGCCAGTGCTTATATCTTTTTTTCCCTTTACCTCTAAATTACAGCTGAAGCTGCATTGTTGTTATCACTGCTGTTGTTCCCATATGAAATAGCAGCCCAAACAAAGAGCTAGCAGACCACTGTCATGTTTGGTCATAATTTTACCCATTTTTTATTGTAAAATTGACGTGACCTTGATTTTTTTAATATCTGCTCAGCCCACTAAATTAGACTCAGAGGCTAATAAATCCTGTCCTGTCTCCACTGAGATACACAGTTTGATTGGGTTTGACATTTATTCTTACTGGTCCTTTTGCCTGTGAAGGTCACAGAGTCTAGGACCAGAGGAGATGATAATCTAGCACTAAGGTGATGAGGCCCAGCTGAGAGGGGGAGCCCTCCTGGGCCAGCCTGGCCAACCTAGCCAGTCCCGGTGGGTCTGAGTCCTGAGCTCGCCTGGAAAGAGCTGAGTTGCTGGCCTCTGAATGAGAGGAGACAGCCCACTCCAAGGAGAGCACGTCAGCCAGATTTCCTCTTACCGACATGCATCTCAACACCAGGCATCTCACCCATCCAGAAAGTTCTGTTCTTCCTGTACCTGTTGCAAAGAACTGTCCTTTGTTTGGTTCTTTTTCATTCAACATTTATGAGATCCCAGCTATATGGCAGGGACTAAGAATCTGGCAGTCAAGAGAGAGATCATCGCAGTCTCCACACTTCATAAAGTAGTGGGAGAGGCAAGCATTAATCAGATAATTAGACATATATAAATCGTCGACTGTGATAAGTGCAGGATACTGGGATTAGAATGAGTGAATTGGGATCAATGAATAAATCTTAACACTTACATTTGTGTTTAACAATCCTAATTCAGAGTTTCTCTAAGTAATAAGGCATATTTATTGGTTAAACTTGCATTTCTAACTGTTAAATAAAAATTTATCAGTTGAAGATTTCCTCATTCTTTTAAGTAATATAGCTGTTCTCTCTCACAATGAGTAAGTCTGTAATAATAACAGTAATGGTGAACATTAATTGAGCACCTGCTGTGTACCAGGCACTGTGGTCCTAAGTGCTTTCTTTACCTGTGTTAATTCACTTAATCCCCAACACAGGCCTAGGCAGTGAGTGCGGTTAGGACTGTCATTTTACAGATGAGCAAACTGAGTCACAGAGAGGGTAAATCCTAATCTGTCTGAAATTATCAACAGACCTTTCACATCCATCCCTTTTTAACCCCTGTTAAATTTCCTCATTAAGTAAAGAATGTATGTTGTAGTTAATTTAACAAAGTTCCAGGAACAAACATGATACCATCGATCCAATCTCTGTAGGTAAAAGGGCATGTCCATGAGCTCTTTATTATTTAGGAGTTTTAGTAATGAACTTACAAATTTCATTAAAACTCAAATTGAATTATAGACTTTTTTTGTATTTTTTTTTAATTGAAGTATAGTTGATTTACAATGTTGTGTTAGTTTCTGGTGTACAACAGAAACTAACACACACATACCCACATACTCTTTTTCAGATTCTTTTCCATTATGGTTTATTACAGGATATTGAATATAGTGCCCTGTGCTATACAGTAGGACCTTGTTGTTGATCTATTCTATATATAATATTGTGTAACTGCTAATCCCAAACTCCTAATATATCCCCACCCCACCCCCTTTGGTAACGTAAGTTTGTTTTCTGTCTGTGAGTCTGTTTCTGTCTCATAAATGAGTTCATCTTTTGCTTTGTTTAAAAGATCAAAGTTAGTTTTTAGAATACCATTTTAATTATTAAAGATTTAAATATTTAAGTGTTTGTTTTACTATTTAAGTTATTTATATTTAATGATTGTGTTTCCATATTTTAATGTTTAACATCTAAAATTACTTCGCCTTCTATGTGCATATCTCTTTTTCCTTTTTAAGCGAGTGTTCTCGTTGTAAGGCACATGTTCTGGCCTTTTAGGAGCCCCGCGGTGCCCTGTGCATCCCACGGAGCTGGTGTTCGCGCTGGACCAGTCCCGGGGCGTCACGGAGCCAGAGTTCGCACGGATGAAGGAGATGATGACCTCCCTGCTGGGCGGTCTCCGGGTCCGGGAGGACCACTGCCCTGCGGGTGCGCGCGTGGCCGTGCTCACCTACGACTCCCACGCCAGGCTCCTCATCCGCTTCTCCGACGCCTACAGGAAGGGCAGACTCCTCAGAGAGATCGAGGCCCTTCCTTACGAGCGGTCCGCATCCAGCAGGGACGTTGGCAAGGCCATGAGGTTTGTCTCCAGGAATGTCTTCAAGCGGATGCTCCCAGGGGCTCACACCAGAAGAATCGCCACGTTCTTCAGTGGCGGCCCATCTGCAGATGCCCAGACCATCACGACCGCCGGCCTGGAGTTCAGTGCCCTGGACATTATCCCGGTGGTGATCGCCTTCAGCCAGGTGCCCGCCATCAAGCGCTCGTTTGCGGTAAGAAAGGCAAGCTGCCTCATAACTCTTCTGTCTCTTTTTTGCCTGTATTCAGGGGCATTTACAAGAAAGCATGGAGCTGTACTAAGTGTTTATTATTATGGTATGTACCAGGAACATGCCAAGCCCTTGATATGCATCATCCTGTTTAGTTCCCACAAGTGGTGTGTATGAGATGGGAATCACTGTTATTCCCATTGTACGGGTAAGAACACTGAGTCTGGAGAAGTGGACCCTATGCCCAGGTTCACACAGCTGACAAGTGGCAATGTCAGGGCTTGAATCCAGGCCTCTATTCTAGTGCTTCTCCAAGGGACTCTCTGAGTTGGCTCCGGATGTGAAGATACTAAATCTGGGTAGCCAGTAAATATTCGTGGATGTCACTGATGTGGTCATGGAATGGAAGCCAAAGGATTGATTTTATAACTTCACCAATCATGTAAATATCCACACTTTATAAAGGAAAAGCCATTCCAGTTATAGCTTCTTCGGTTGAAGATTAAAATCTTACTGTGGGGGGGCTTCCCTGGTGGCGCAGTGGTTGAGAGTCTGCCTGCTAATGCAGGGGATGCGGGTTCTAGCCCTGGTCTGGGAGAATCCCACATGCCGCGGAGCGACTGGGCCCGTGAGCCACAACTGCTGAGCCTGCGCGTCTGGAGCCTGTGCTCCGCAGCAAGAGAAGCCGCGATGGTGGGAGGCCCGCACACCGCGATGAGGAGTGGCCCCCGCTTGCCGCAACTGGAGAAGGCCCTCGCGCAGAAGCGAAGACCCAACACAGCCAAAAATAAATAAATAAATAAATTTATTAAAAAAAAAAAATCTTACTGTGGGGACATCCCGGGTGGTACAGTGGTTAAGAATCCACATGCCAACGCAGGGGACATGGGTTCGAGCCCTGGTCCCGGAAGATCCCACATGCCACGGAACAGCTAAGCCCGTGCACCACAACTACTGAAGCCAGCACGCCTAGAGCCCGTGCTCCGCAACAAAGACAAGCCATAGCAATGAGAAGCCCATGCACCGCAGCAAAGAGTAGCCCCTGCTCGCTGCAACTAGAGAAAGCCCACGCACAGCAACAAAGACCCAACGCAACCAATAATTAATTAATTAATTTTTTAAAAAAATCTTACTGTGTAGCATTTCTAAATATACCACCTGGGATCACGGCGACCTTTAAAACACTCTATCAATAGAGCCTCAGTGGCAGGGGTTCCTTACAAAACACCTGCTGGACCTGGCAGAGTGTCCTTCTGGTCACCTGTGTCCACCCAACATGCTGTTTTGTTCTCCATTCATGGAGAAGCTATGAGGAGGGACCCCATGCATCTGGAAAGGGTATTGGAAAATACAACCTGAACCAGGAGGACAAGCGTTTAAAAATTAATTAATGTAGAGAAAGGAAAGTGAGAAGTGGCCGAGTCACTGCCTTCAGGTGTGTGGAGGATTATTACTGGAGAAAACTAGCCAGCCAACTCCAAGTTAGCAAAATCTCTTATTAGAGAAACTGGGAAACATAGCAGTGGAAACTCCAGTTTAGATTTGAGTAAGAGCTTTCTGAAGGCAAGATTGACTTACGTTGCCATGGGCCAGATGGCTAAATGTAGGTGGTCAAGACACCACCTTTCTCTGAAGGCCTTTTGTAGGGGCGGTCACTCACCTGGCAAGGGTGACTTCTGTCTTTCCTGGAGAACTAGGATTAAGTGGCTTTTTTGAGACCCTCTCCAGCTCCCTAATTTTCTGTGAAAGTGCTAAACTAAGCAGACCAGAATTGAAATATAGTACTCCTCTGTAAAATGCAGAAAGCAGTGCTTGTTTCCTAGCATTGGTGTGAAGAAGAAATGATGTAACTCCATGCACCAGTGCCTAGGACATAGCAAACACTCAAGAATGGTAGCTCTTGCTTTAATTATTATTGTTATCAGTTTCTTGACGGTGAACTAAAATCTGTTTAACTGTATTAAAGTCTGGGTTGTAAAGAAGCTGAAACTGCTATTAGCATCATTGAGACTAACTCAGAATTATGCAAATGAGCAGCCTGATCTATGAGGCTCAGAAAAGAAAATGCACATAAATTAGAAGACTGGGGCCAGCCTATGCTAATGAAGCTGCTTTGAGAGGCAGTGGCTCAAAGATTCTGTAAGTGGATTTGGTTACACAGAGTCCTCCTAATTCCCTCTGTTTATTGGGAGCGCCCATTGTCCCTTGGCTTTATTTAGTCACAAAATAGGAGACAGCTTAATATCCTGACACAAATGATTGATGGTACTTGCGATACAAATTTAAACAGACGCAATTCCACCTACCCTCTCAAAGGTATGTGCATAGCACATAACTTTAGAAAAGATATTTTGTTGAGTTTTTCTTTTAAACTTTGGAGTGTTAACAGTCCCACTTAGAGATTCTACCCACATCACCTAGAGACTCCTTGTTCCTTTCTTGAAGGAATTTATCTCAAAAGAGCACCAATGAAGGTTCAGATTCTTGACAATGACCCTCACAGATTGGAGCAGTATTGGCCCCAACATCCCTTGGGTGGGAAAAGAGTTAGAGTTGCAGACAGAAGTCAGACTTGGTCCCAAGGTTCATTCATCCAACAGATGTTAAGTGAGCAGCTCATATATACCAGGTGCCATCCTAGGCTCTGAGGACACAAGAGTAAGTAGAAAACCAAAAGACCTCACCTATTAGAGGGTGGAGCTATGCAGGGTTGTCTAGAAGGTCTCAAAACAAATTGATGAGAAGCCAATACCTGACATTGCAGAAGAGAGATGATGTTACTACTTCTCCATTTCCCTCTGCTTCTTTCTTCTATCCATTCTCTTCACTTGCTCTTAAACTGTCATTTATTAGTACTTTAAGAACAGAGCTCAAAATTTTAATGACACAATAAATTTTTATTTGGAGGCCATATCACAAAACCCCTCGTTCATTTCATAACCATTGTGACTTTTCTATATCTTGATTCGTCTGAGAGTTCAATAGAATCCAACTGAAATTTGGAACCTGTGTAGACACGTGTGGCAGGTCTCAGAAGCAGCTGCTCTGAAAACATGGGCTCATTTCCCTATGTTTCTGCGCAAACGGGTTGTGTGATCACCATCTTGGAAACTTTTCATGATGGTCTGAAGCCGAGTGATGAGCTGGTCATCCTTCTGGAATGGAAGACCATTTTTGATTGGAAAAACCTCAATCTCAGCTCTGTTTTGTCCGTAGGATTTTTCCTTTAAATTCGTTGGGCAATTACCTCTTAATTCTGGTGAAACTTTATTTGCTGCCCGTGAAGAATTCTAATGTGGGCTGGGTCTCCCTTTCTAATATATGTATAAGAAATGTCCCCTTTATAGCTAGCCTTATTTTCTTCCCTTTACTCTGCTGTTTAGCGTTGCAGGTGAGAGAAACATTAGGTGTAATAGTTGACATTACAGATTATTCTAGTGATGAAACACAGCTGAAATTGGGGGGAGAGAGGGTTAATGGGAAACTTTAGCACTCTGAGCACCCTGCCCTTTTATTTTTAAAAGGATTTCCTTTGTTAATAGAGAATTGTCTAAAGAGTGTTAATGGTATCTTTTTCGAATGCACCAATTCATGGAGCCCCATGATGTTGAGAAAGCAAAGAGCAGGGTATCATCCAGAACGATGTACTGAAGGCTCATATTACCCATCTGTGGATCATCCAAGCTGGTGCATCTTTGAATCCACAAGAAAGACAGCAATAAGAAAAGTGACCCATAGGACCCTTTTATTTTAAATCCCCAACCCACATTCATCTTGGGGAATTTTTCTGTAATATGCTAATTAAAGTTGCTCCAATGACATGTGGTAGGATGAGTGATCTCTAAGACCACATCTGCCGAACCTTATTGATTAGGAGATTACTTGGGGGAAGGGGAGTGGAGAGCACAGACCCCCTGAGGTCTCTCCCAAAAAAAAAAAAGACTCACTAGAATCAATGAGTGGAAAGTATGGCTTTAGGTTGACACCAACATGTTGATACACGGTTAAATGTGAAGCCTAAGTTATCAACTAGTGCCACTGCCAGAAGGATGGAGGTTGCCACATGGTAGACATGCAGAACACAAACTAGTGAACAAAGGGCAGCAATCTCTGGGTGACATGGTGATAACACTGTTCCAAATCAAGTTAGAACCCCCTGATGCAAAACTACAGTCAAAGTAGCTCAGGCAGAGGGTGGAAGGTAGGTCTTATGTGGGGAGAGCAAAGTTTTTGTTTTGTTTTGTTTTGTTTTTTTATACACCTTTATTGGAGTATAATTGCTTCACAGTACTGTGTTAGTTTCTGTTTACAACAAAGTGAATCAGCTATATGTGTACATATATCCCCATATCTCCTCCCTCTTGCGTCTCCCTCACACCCTCCCTTTCCCACCCCTCTAGGTCGTCGCAAAGCACAGAGCTGATCTCCCTGTGCTATGTTGCTCCTTCCCACTATCTATCTATTTTACATTTGGTAGTGTATATATGTCGATGCTACTCTCACTTCACCCAAGCTTCCCCTTCCATCCCTTGTGTCCTCAAGTCCATTGTCTATGTCTGCGCCTTTATTCCTGCCCTGCCACTAGGTTCATTAGTACCATTTTTTTTTTGATTCCATATATATGTGTTAGCATACGGTATTTGTTTTTCTCTTTCTGACTTACTTCACTCTGTATGACAGAATCTAGGTCCATCCACCTCATTACAAATAACTCAATTTCATTTCTTTTTATGGCTGAGTAATATTCCATTGTATATATGTGCCACATGTTCTTTATCCATTCATCTGTTGATGGACACTTAAGTTGTTTCCATGTCCTAGCTATTGTAAATAGAGCTGCAATGAACATTGTGGTACATGACTCTTTTTGAATTATGGTTTTCTCAGGGTATATGCCCAGTAGTGGGATTGCTGGGTCATATGGTAGTTCTATTTGTAGTTTTTTAAGGAACCTCCATACTGTTCTCCACAGTGGCTGTATCAGTTTACATTCCCACCAACAGTGCAGGAGGCAAAGTTTAAACTGGAGGCATCTGTATCCCTCCCCACTCTGGGCTCACTTTCCTCATCTATGAAATAGTGGGATTGGCTTCTAAGATTTCTTCTAGCTCAAGCCTTCTGTGACTTTTTCCCGGACCCTGATAGTTGGCAATAAGAAATTACTTTGCCCCTATCAGATGGACTGATCCATGCTCTCTGGATTTGGTTTCCTGGTCCCTCATCACAGTCCAGATGAAGCAATGGCATGATTCACTGGAAATATTGCCCAGACACCTACTAAAAGACGTTAATAATTCAGGCTAATTGTGTCTTCTGGTGGACAAGAATCAAGAGTCAAGACTGTGTTTACAGGTCCCCATTTACAAAATGTCCCCATTTATGTCCCCACCACCTGTCCCTTTTCTGCCACCCGACTATCACAGGGTCTTTTCTTTTTTTAATTAATTTTTATTGGAGTATAGTTGCTTTACAATGTTGTTAGTTTCAGGTGTACAGCAAAGTGAATCAGTTATACATATACATATATCCACTCTTTTTTAGATTATTTTCCCATATAGGTCATTACAGAGTATTGAGTAGAATTCCTTGTGCTATACGGTAGGTTCTTATTAGTTATCTATTTTATATACAGTAATGTGTATATGTAAATCCCAATCTCCCAATTTATCCCTCCTACCCCTTGGTAATTATAAGTTTGTTTTCCACATCTGTAACTCTACTTCTGTTTTGTAAATAAGTTCATTTGTACCATTTTTTAAAACTTGCTTATATGTGGAATTTCATCACAGGGTCTTTTCTTTTTCTCTCTTCTCTTAAACCACACGATGCTCACTCTCACTCTGTTTCTTCCCTCTCAGTCTTTGTCAGACACCATACCTTCCTTTCTCTATACATTTGTGCCTAGAAATTTAGCTAAAAGCTTCAGTTACCGCTTATTCCCTCCGAGCCTCCCCCTCTCACCCAGATGGCTTAGGAAGGCAAACACAGTGGTCTCCCAGAGAGGAATTCAGGGGAGTGCTGATTTCTCCATCTCTTATACGTGGGAGAATAAAAGATGGGCAGAAACAGAGATAACTCTCAGGAAAGCCCCCACCCCCCCTTCCCATGTCCCTTGCTCCTCAGTGAACAACATAGAAGATGACCAGCCTGCAGCCCTGTCCGTGCTCACCACTAAGACGGGGAGATGCACTGCCCTCAGGACCCCAGTTCTGGGTTTCTGATCTGCTCAGGTGTCCATCCCTGATGCAATCTGCTCTGCTGAGAGATGGGGTCACCCCACACCAACACAGCTGCCTGAGTCGCACCTCTGTGGATCAAGTATGGGAAGGAAACTTCCCTGAGAAGGAGGGGAAGGGGTTAGCCAGATGGGCTGTGGATAAAGTATGGGAAGGAAGCTTCCCTGAGAAGGAGGGGAGGGGGTTAGCCAGATGGGTTCACAGGGGAGACTAAATGTTGTGTGACACATCTCTGAGGCATTGGGTAGGATCACACCCACAATACGCCTTCAACTGTCTGTGATCTCTGGGTCAATTAACTGGCAAGCTAATTATTCTTCATTATTTGGAGGCTCCATATTGTCTGCCTCTCTCCAGCCTCAAATTCCTTGGGGAGGTTACTAATAATAGGGCCAAATTGGAAAGAGTGGGAAGTTGTTCAGAGGAGAGCTGCCTGGACATGAATCTGGGTCTGCACTTCAAAGCCAGGGTCAATGCCTGGTTCACGGTGGGAACTCAAAGCCAGTTCTAAAACACATCTGTGATTTCACACAGTTGTCTGGACTTGGGAAGAGGGGTGTCTCTGGTCCTTTTCCTTAAATGGTTTCCATGTCCAGTGTCTTTTGATCAGTCCTTTAACCTTTCTCTGAGCTTCAGTTTCCTCGTCTGTAAAATGGGAATGATGAACTTAAGAACGAACTCACTGGGCTGTGAGTGGAAGTGCTTTGCGGTCTCTGATGACCCACGTGGCACCTACCTGGTGCCAGTAAGTGCTTTACCATTATGAATTCATTTAGTGCCCACGGTAGCCCTCTTAGGGAGTAGTATGACTATTCTGTTCACAGATGTGGAAACAGAGGCAAAGCCACTTGTCATCCAGCTAAAGAGAAAGTCGTGGGTTAAACCCAGACAGTGCTCTTAGCCCCTCTGCCCTTCAGCCTCCCCGGGACCCTCTTAGAGGGAGGGACCCCCCACTTCTTTCTGCAGATCTCAGCTCTCTGGACCATCCTGGGAGGTTCCTGCAGCCCCACCCATGAAGCTCTTCTTTCTCTTGCTTCTGCTTCTTGCAGATTGACGACACTGGCAGATTCCAAGTCATCATGGTTCCACACAGGACTGACTCTGCGCCAGCACTAGAGGGACTCCAGCGGTGCACTTTCTGCTACGGTGAGACCCACAGGGAGAACATAACTTGATCAGGCCCGTTAAGCAGTGCAGTGAGTCACCATTGGCAGGAGCGGCTGTAACTTGGCAGCAGAGACGCTAGTGGCCTTGGGAGGATCTCTCTGGGGCTCCGGCCTCACTTCGCCACGCAGCCTCATCCACAGATGCAGCCTCTCAGCTCATGCAGCTTCTAGGAAACAGGAATCATTTTTAGAAAAACTTAGCCTGTCCCATTGCCAACTTTTTCATGTTGTATATTTATGAGTTTTCTAAATCTCAAATGTTCACAACCCCAAAGAAATGCTTTACAGTGGGAGTGGAAATCAGCAGAAATTCATGCATTTCTCTTTGGAAAGAGGTTTTCTCGGACTCCCAAATGTTAAGCATCAGAAAGATTTGTAATGCTGGTTTGTCTGTGGTTGTGTTTTATACACAATCTATAGGTCTAGCTGGAGAACTGGACAGACCTGTATTTGAGTATTCTAATAATTTGAATGTTCTAATAATTACAAAGAGAGTGGGACCCACTGAGGTTACTGGTGGGTGTGATAGCTTACAGTTATCAGACATTCATTATTAGCCACACACTGCTCTAATTGCTTTATATAACACTGATGGTGATGATGATGATACTTAACGCTTAGGCTATTGGGTTTATTGTGTTCTAAGCACTCTTCTCATTGTTTCATTCAATCCTTATAATCACCCTAAAATGTTTGAAAAGTTATTAGCTCCATTTTACAGATGAGATGAAATAGTTTGCTCACAGCCAGATCAAACCCAAGAAAGCTGGCGTTAAGACACCTGCAATTTATGAGAAACACAGATCCTATTATGCTGTTCCTTGAAACTCTGTATTTGGACTTGAAGAAAATGCTTAATTCCTCTCCGTCTGCCTGTGTGTCAATGAGATGCTCATTCTGGTCATGTGAGTGACTTCATAGGGAGGTGGCAACTCCAAGGGAGAAGTGGGATTTCTCCTAATAACCCTCTTCCTTCTGTCTTCCCCTCTGCTGCCCTCTGATCATTTCCTCCCCCCACCACCCGAAGAGCTCACCACACCACGGGCAGATACATCTCCCTCGAGTTCTCAGCTGTGCGTAGACACATCAGTGATGCATGTGCTGGTCTGATGCATGGTCAGAAGTTGCCAGTGTGTGTCTGGGGATATATTTTGGCTCCATTTCTTGGCTTAAATCCTTGTTTTGTCTCTGAGGCATATAATGGAAGGTATTTTGGCTGTTGTTTCCTGCAATTAAACCCCACAACATTGAGTAAATGGGCAGGCTACTGTCCCTGATTTTAGAAACTGCCTTGCACACGGGTGACTGTGCTGTCATCTGACTGTTAAACAGCGTCATCAAATTTTATTGAATTTTAAGAAGGGAATCATAACTTGTTCAGAGCTTATATCTTTATTGAGTCCATGAGTAAGACTGAAGTTCTGAAGTTTGCTCCATCCCCTAAGGATCTGCACTCTGGTTATTAACCTTTCATCTGATAGCTTTTGTTCATGGCCAGGCCCATATCTAAGTACTGGCTGTCCACACATGCGTTTTTCCATTTCTCTTTAGTTTTTAAAGAGAAAATTCTCTTTAATTCTCATCCTTAACCATCAACTGTTATTGGAAATCTAGGATTGCAGAATATCAACCCTGAAAGGGCTCTCTGGGTGAATCTAATCCAAACACCTAGTTGTGCAGAATTAAGGCCCAGTCTTGGCTTGGACAGGGGCGCACAGCATGTTTGTTACTGGGGACAGCTAGACTAGAACCCAGGCATCCTGGCTCTCAGGCCAGGGGGCCTCCCCTCTGCTGTACTATGTGGTCTTGCCTCAAACAGTACCACACTGACTTCATACGCAGACCCTTCTAGAAATGCTGGTGTCTCCTTTGGCAAAATAACTCTTCTCCCACCCTCAGACTCTTCAGTAAAATTAGAAGATTAGGTGACCTCTAAGATCCTTTCATTTCCAAGTTATTTTTTATTCCTCTGAATATTCATTGTGGTCAGGTTCAATAAATTAATGCACTCTCTGTTTTTATTACTATACCTTTTTTTAAATGAGATATGCATAATTGTTAAAATGACCTCATATTTTATGAAAGTCCGTTAACATGTAGTATTTATATTCGTTTATTTAACAAACACATACTGAGCGTTCAACTAATAGGTACTTTGGACATAAGACATGAGTGGTAGTTTTGTCCTTAATGTCTCTACATAGATAGACTTAGAGTTATAAACCTTTATTTAAATTGAAATAAAAGATGCATTGCTTTTTTCACTCTTACTTTTTAAGCAGGTTACTTTTCATAGTAAAGCAGTGTGCGTGGGATGATAGGGGCCATTGGTTTAACCTGTATATTGTCAATTAGAGAGATCATTAGTTTTTATGTCATGATACAGTATATCATGTACAATCATGAGATGAATTGTCCACTTCAATCTTTATAAACTTAAAGCAGAGCCAAGATGAAACTTCTGTTGAAAGCAACCTAATTTTAAAAAGTCAGATAATATTAGTGAATGGAACTCAAGACACGAGCTGTGTATAAAAATCTGTATTTTGGGGATCAAAATGAAAACCACGTACTAGGAAATCTTCCTGTTGCTGACCTCAAAGTCATTTAGTTACTACTTTAACATCAAAGATTATGCAGCTTCCAAATGTCGAAATGTTTGAGATGCTATCTCTTCCTTTTCTGTCCGTTTCTGTTTAGTAACCCTAAGTGACTTTTGGTCTGCAGATGTATGCAAGCCGGATGCTTCTTGCGACCAAGCCAGACCACCCGCCGTGCAATCTTACATGGACGCTGCTTTCCTTCTGGATGGCTCCCGGCATGTGGGAAGTGCAGAATTTGAAGAGATAAGAGGCTTCCTGGGAGCACTGTTAGATCACTTTGAAATCACCCCAGAGCCTGAGACCTCTGTCACTGGAGACCGGGTGGCCCTATTAAGCCACGCTCCCCCCCACTTCCTACCCAACACTCAGAGGAGTCCCGTTAGAAGTGAATTCAACCTTACCACCTACAAGAGTAAACGCCTCATGAAGAGGCACGTGGAAGAATCAGTTCAGCAGCTCAATGGAGATGCTTTTATTGGTCATGCCTTACAGTGGACTCTGAACAATGTCTTCTTGAGTACACCCAATCTGAGAAGAAATAAAGTCATTTTTGTGATATCTGCTGGGGAAACCAGTCACTTGGATAGGGAAACCTTAAAGAAAGAATCCTTGAGAGCCAAGTGTCAAGGTTATGCCTTATTTGTGTTTTCCCTTGGCCCTTCTTGGAACGACCAGGAACTAGAAGATCTAGCCAGCTACCCTTTGGATCACCACTTGGTCCAGCTTGGCCGCATTCATAAGCCTGACCATAGATATGGTGTGAAGTTTGTGAAGGCCTTTATAAGCTCAGTCAGGCGTAAGTCATAAAATCTGTTCTTTGTTACACATTAAGAGTATACTTGGTATTCCCCAAAGAAGGGCTGATGAGTTGACATGGATTCTTGGAAACCTCTGTCTTCAAGACAGAGTTGCTGTCTGCAGGGTCAGCAAGGAAAATATGTAATGATGGATGTGGAGGGAGGAAGCCTCTGATTTCTAAGCATTGAATTTTCTGGCTCATTTTTTTTATGCTTCTGGTTCCTATGGAGAAACAATCATAACAAGCAGTTGCTCGCATATCTGTCTACATGGAGCAGCACAGTCTGGGGGTGTGAAGTCACAGCCTGGACGTTAGCTACAAAGTAGAAACCCTTGGCATGTAACATTATCACGCTGCCCTTTGATGGAAAGTTTGACCGGTTAACACCCCAAAAGAGAGAGCCAGAGAAAAATTCAACAATCCTTGGCTTTGCTTTTACAAGTTCCAAAGGCAGAGTTTGAAGTATTAGGAGATACCATTTTACCTGTCAGAATAAAAGATACATCCTTGCAAAACTTTCTTAGCTTTGTTAATGAGTTTTTATGATGCCAGTAATCAGTGTAATTGGTGCCCATGAAAAAGAAACGTGGGCTGTATTTCTTGGAGTGAGCTTGCCTTGAAAGTATGCAATTCATTTTGAATGCAACAGGATGTATTAAGAGAAGCTATGTCCTGATATGACTCTGGAGGTTGAAGAAAAGCGCTGTCAGATTTCTGATCATTTTTGTGGTGAATTTCCTTTTGGAGTACAGATAAAGGAAAGTGAACACACAGGCTAAAGGGCACCCAGTGTAGCTTAAGGAAAATTCTGACTGTGTCTCAAACTTGTCACTGACATTCATGCTGAGACCAGTTAAGGCTGCAAAGACACGGACTAGTCAGGGTCAGGGAGGTCTGAGGAGCCTTGGGAAATGGTCGGCGGGACCAATGTCATGTCCTCTGGTCCTCTGCTACTCTAGATGTGAGTCTAGGACCAACATCCCAGCATCACCTGGGAACTTGTGAAAAATGCAGAATTGCAGGCCCCACTCCAGACATTTTGTTCCAGAATCTGCATTTTATCAAGATCCCCATGTGATTCATATGTACATTATAGATTGATAAATACTGGTATAGGAGCAGGTCCTCCCAGAATGAAATTTGTGTGGATGGGTTCTGGAATAGGATCCAGAAAGAGGAGCTGGAAATAAATAAGGGAAAAAATAAATGAAGGCCAGGGGTCATTCTGAAAAAAGAAATCACAAGGCATTTGTAAGGGTAAAACAAAAGAACACCTTGAAAGACTCTCAGCAACTTGTAAAGAAATACTCCTTATGAGGCAGAAAGTTGAAAGGAAGTTAAGATGGAATTTCCTTCCCCAGCTCAGCAAAATTCTCAGTGGTGTTTCATGGTAACTAGTCAAACTATATGATTAGATAAATGACACCCCCCCATCACCCACGGAAAGAGGAGGAGATGTTTTAAGAAGAATTATTTGGGGTTTAAAGTTTTCTAAGACTTTAACTATCTAGAAATCTCCAATCTTTAAACTATAGCTGTGAAAGTACAAAAAGTTGAAAAGACTTTAACATAATCATATTCAATCCTACATGCGCCATTCAATAGCAGGCCCCCAGACCCACACTCACCCCTCAACATTAACATGTATGTATTAGGTACCTACTCTGAGCCACTCACTGTTGAGGTATGGGGTATCAAGGAGGGACGAAAGCAGATGTGGTCCTTACCCTCCTAGGCATCCCAGTCTAGCTCCCTCTCTAAGTGACTCTTTTTTATCACATTACTGTGACAGAATTGGCTATCAGACACAGTTCACATCAGAATCGACATATTTTCTATGCAAAACTACTGACTGACAACCTTAGAGTTAAGACAGATAATTAAAAATCAGATATACATAAAGGAAACATCACAGTCTTGGCCATTCAGTCCAGAAACACACAGCCCAATCTACAATAGCAGCTCAGAAGGTAGTGCTGGATCACAGCCCAGGACCAACTTGCTACTTATGACGACCTGGGACCACCAGGAAGAGATTTAATCGTGTTTAACACACAATTAAATTAAATGCTTCAAGGAAATAATAATGCATTTTTTAAAGTTTCTCATCAAAAAATGGTTTTTTAATGTTTAAATGGTGTGGGAAGAGGCATGCTTTCATATTATGAAAAATTAATATACTTCAGATGAAATGAATTATAATGAATTAAACCCAAGATGGCACTGTGGTTACTGTTGTTGTTAATGATATGGAGACCATAAAGGAAATATCCTTTTCCCTTTGCATTTTAATATTCCAAAGGAGCAAGTAAAAAATAACTATTCTGATTAGTTCATGTCAGAGGCCAGACTGTTAGGATGGGCTTGTGATTTCCCCTCTAATGTTTGATGGACTTTAGCAGCTAAGGGCATCTTATGGAAAAGTAAGTTGACTTTTCCACCTATAAATTTGACAGTCATGCATTTTCTAAACCCAATTTTAGAGACTACCCTGAGAAATCTGCTTTCATCTCATATGGCCACCTTAGTTGGTATCTTCCTTTGATGGATGTTGAAAACAGTGAAGGGACACTTTGCATGCAGAGCAGATTGCTGTAATGTTAATTGCTGTGAATGAGTCCCCTCACATATTTTTTTTCTTCCTAGGTGCAATCAACAAATATCCACCAATAAACATCAAAGCAAAGTGCTACAGACTCAGCTCTGCAGATCCGCAGCAGCCCCCGCGCCAGTTGCGAAGGTATTACCTGCTTGTTATTACTTGATAAATGAATGTGCCCCCTTCCTCCTCCTCCTTTTCTCCCTCTTCTCTATCCTATTTGGACAAAATCTACCACTACATGATAATAAAATATAATTTGAGGGAACGAGAGATAATAAAAAATGACCAGGTTGATCTGAAAACAATCAAATAAGAGTTTTTTAAAATAGAAAATCTAAGTGTTGAACTAAAACAACCAATGGGACACCCCAGTGGCAATGAGCGGACCTGATAACCAGATCTTGGTTTCTAAGTATCATTCCCCACTAAAAGGAACCAGGTTTCTTGGAGAAATAACTAATCCTAGGCTGTAACAGGGAAAGTACAATGTGAGCCTGGAACATTTGTTATGCCAGAAAGCAAGAAAGTAGCAAAAACTGTCATGTCAAAAGGACGAAGGAGTTGTCTTGAAAGGGTTCCCACTGGCCCAATTTTGAACAATTTGAACATCAGAAAGACTAATGATGGTAATGGATTACAACACTGAATTTTAAAAATCCACAAATCTATCTAGAGACCCAAAAAGAGAGGAAGGGAGGAAAAGTTCTTTTTTATAGACGTATGCTAGCTAATAAATATAGAAAAAGTGGTAGAATTAGAAAACTACCAATTTGTAATCCCTATTGTAATAACTGAGTCAGGCAAGGATCAAGGAATGCTAAAACCAGTGGGTGACAAGTTGGGGGGCAGGCTATTTACAGTCACACAGAACCCCTCACATATTTATTAATGACAGAGGGGAAATGTGCCTTTACATGGTGAGGTCTGGCCGTACCCACTGTAACCAGGATCTGACACTATGTGTCTCCTGAGGGGAGGCAGGGGGAGATACAGTATCACCCATGTAGGATTCTGGCTGGAGATGTTTGACCCAAGTCTAATAATGAGGAAACCATTGGACAATTCCAGAATATGGGATGTTCTTCAGAACAGCCGGCCTATATTCTTCCTAGGTTTCAATGTCATGAACAGCAGAGGGATGTGAGGTAGTGTCCTAGAATTGGAGAAACTACAGAGACATAACAGCCAAATGTAGTGGTGTGAACCTTGATTGGATCCTAGATTAGGAAAAAAAGCTTACATTAATGACATCTGGGGGATAATTGGGGAAATTTGAGTATGAACAATATGTTGGGTAATATTGTTGATTCATGTGAATTTCCTTATGTGTGGTAATAGTATCATGTTTGTGTAAGAGAATGTCTTTTTTCTTGAGAGAGGTATGCTGAAGTATTTAAGAGTAATATGCATGGTGGCTGCAACCTACTTTCAGATGGTTTCCTATAAGGAAGTAAAGTGTGTGTGTATGCATATATATGTGTGTATATAGATATATATATATGTATATATGTGTACACTCACACAGAGTAGCGAGATGGTAACAGGTGGAGAACCATCTAGATCAGGGGTCCCTAACCCCTGGGCCGAGGACCAGTACCTGTTACGAACAGGGCTGCACAGCAGGAAGTGAGCGGCGGGAGAGCCAGCGAAGCTTCATCTGCTGCTCCCCATCACTTGCGTTACCACCTGAACCATTCCCCCACACCCCTCGTCCATGGAAAAATTGTCTTCCACAAAACCAGTCCCTGGTGAAAAGTTGGGGACCACTGATCTAGATGAAAGATATACCAGTATTTATTCATGGTTCTCTGATCTTTATAATATTCTGTGAATTTGACAATTTTCAAAGTAAAAAGATAACTTGTAAAACTCAGTGGATGGATTAAACAGATCAACAGACACATCTGAAGAGAAACATAATGAACTGGAAAAATAAAGCTGAAGAAATTACTCAGAATGCAAAGAAGATAAATAAATATAAGAAGTTTAGAGACAGAACAGATTGGAAAGATCTAACCTATAGCTAAGTGGAATTCTAGAAAGATGAAATAGAAATAACAAATGAGAGACAGTATTCGAAGACACAAAGGTAAGATCATTTTCAAGAACTTATGAGACACATGAATTAAAAGACGAAGAAAAGACAAGGTATAACAGTCAGGATAAATAGAAAGAAACAGCAGTTGGAATGGTGTAGGGGAATGCAGAACACCAGGATGAAGAAAACTTAAAAGCAGCCAGAAATAAAGAGTGGGACATCTGTAGAGAAACTATAATTAGGCTGGCAGCTGAATAATCAGTAGCAGTAGTAGAAGCCACAAAACTATTGAGAACATTTTAAATAGTGGAAAAAAAAATTTGCCAACTTAGCAAAACTGTCTTTCAAAAATAATGGGGGCTTCCCTGGTGGTGCAGTGGTTAAGAATTGCCTTCCAATGCAGAGCACATGGGTTAGATCCCTGGTAGGGGAACTAAGATCCCATGCCCCAGGACAACTAAGCCCACACACCACAACTACTGAGCCCACGCGCTCTGGAGCCCGTGCACCAATGCAGGGGACACAGGTTCGAGCCCTGGTCCAGGAAGATCCCACATGCCATGGAGCAACTAAGCCCACACGCTGCTACTGAGCCCGTGCACCACAACTACTGAAGCCCTCGCACCTAGAGCCCATGCTCCACAATAAGAGAAGCCACCGCAATGAGAAGCCTGCACACCACAACGAAGAGTAGCCCCAGCTCACCGCAACTAAAGAAAGCCTGTGTGCAGCAACAAAGACCCAATGCAGCCAAAAATAAATAAATAAATTTATAAAAAATAAAAATGGTGAAACAAAGGCATTTTAGAAAGACAAAAACAATAGTTCATCACAAAAAGACCTTTGCTAAAGGAACTTCTAAAGTATGTACTTCAGGGACTTCCCTGGTGGTCCAGTGGTTAAGAATTGCCTTCCAATGCAGAGCACATGGGTTAGATCCCTGGTAGGGGAACTAAGATCCCATGCCCCAGGACAACTAAGCCCACACACCACAACTACTGAGCCCACGCGCTCTGGAGCCCGTGCACCACAACTAGAGAGAAGCCCATGCACCACAACGAAGGTCCCTCATGCCGCAACTAAGACCCAAGGCAGCCTAATTAATTAATTAATTAATTTTTAAAAAGACTCTGTGCTCCTAATTCCGGGGGCCCAGGATAAAAAAGAAAAAAAAAAAAGTATGTGCATTAAGGAAAATAAAGACCACAGAAGGAAGGCTGTGATGCAAGAATAGTAGATGATAAAAAAATTGTCAATATTTAGGTAAATCTAAATAAGTGTTGTACTTTTAAATAATAGTAACATCAAATTTGTACGGTTACCAAAAAGCTGTACTTGTTAACAAAGCTATGAAAATAAAACATTTGGCCCTTGGTGGCTTTAACAGAAAAAACAAGTTGTACTAAGACTATAAATATAAGTATTAATAAAGATTAATTATTTAAACATGAGAAAAGACATTGAACAATAAAATTATCTTTTGTTATTAAAAAATGAAGCCTTGAGCTTTAAAGGGAAAAAAAACAGCACTGAAAAAAGGGGCAATAATATGTCATGGGGAAGTGAATGGAATTAAAGTGTTCTAGGAATTTGTGTTGTTTGGGCTGGTGGTTAGGCTATTGAAGACTCTTTTAAAAATACATTAAGAACATACATATCAATAACTACCTTAAATGTAAATGGATTAAATGCTCTAACCAAAAGACATAGACTGGCTGAATGGATACAAAAACAAGACCTGTATACATGCTGTCTGCAAGAGACCCACTTCAGACCTAGGGACACATACAGACTGAAAGTGAGGGGATGGAAAAGATATTCATGAAAATGGAAATCAAAAGAAAGCTGGAGTGGCAATTCTCATATGAGAAAAAATAGACTTTAAAATAAAGACTATTACAAGAGACAAAGAAGGACACTACATAATGATCAAGGGATCAATCCAAGAAGATATAACAATTGCAAATATTTATGCACCCAACATAAGAGCACCTCAACACATAAGGCAAATGGGAACAGCCATAAAAGGGGAAATCGACAGTAACACAATCATACTAGGGGACTTTAACACCCCACTTTCACCAATGGACAGATCATCCAAAATGAAAATAAATAAGGAAACACAGCTTTAAATGATACATTAAACAAGATGGACTTAATTGACATTTATAGGACATTCCACCAAAAACAACAGAATACACTTTCTTCTCAAGTGCTCATGGAACATTCCCCAGGATAGATCATATCTTGGGTCACAAATCAAGCCTTGGCAAATTTAAGAAACTTGAAATCGTATCAAGTATCTTTTCCGACCACAATGCTATGAGACTAGATATCAGTTACAGGAAAAAATCTGTAAAAAATACAAACACATGGAGGCTAAACAGTACACTACTAAATAACCAAGAGATCACCAAAGAAATCAAAGAGGAAATCAAAAAATACCTAGCAACAAATGACAATGAAAACACAGCAACCCAAAACCTATGGGATGCAGCAAAAGCAGTCCTAAGAGGGAAGTTTATAGCAATACTAGCCTACCTCAAGAAACAAGAAAAATCTCAAATAAAGAACATAACCTTACACCTAAAGCAATTAGAGAAAGAAGGACCAAAAAAAACCCCCAAAGTTAGCAGAAGGAAAGAAATCATGAACATCAGATCAGAAATAAATGAAAAAGAAATGAAGAAACCTATAGCAAAGATCAATAAAACTAAAAGCTGGTTCTTTGAGAAGATAAACAAAATAGCCAGACTCATCAAAAAAAGAAAAAAAGGGAGAAGACTCAAACCAATAGAATTAGAAATGAAAAAGGAGAAGTAACAACTGACACTGCAGAAATACAAAGGATCATGAGAGATTACTACAAGCAACTATATGCCAATAAAATGGACAATTTGGAAGAAATGGACAAATTCTTAGAAAAGCACAACCTTCCGGGACTGAACCAGGAAGAAATAGAAAATATCAACAGACCAATCACAAGCACTGAAATTAAAACTGTGATTAAAAATCTTCCAACAAACAAAAGCCCAGGACCAGATGGCTTCACAGGCAAATTCTATCAAACATTTAGAGAAGAGCTAACACCTATCCTTATCAAATTCTTCCAAAATATAGCAGAGGGGGGAATTCTCCCAAACTCATTCTAGGATGCCACCATTACCCTGATACCAAAACCAGACCAAGAAGCCACAAAGAAAGAAAACTACAGGCCAATATCACTGATGAACATAGATGCAAAAATCCTCAACAAAATACTAGCAAACAGAATCCAACAGCGCATTAAAAGGATCATACACCATGATCCAGTGGGGTTTATCCCAGGAATGAAAGAATTCTTCAATATATGCAAATCAATCAATGTGATACACCATATTAACAAATTGAAGGTGCAAAACCATATGATCATCTCAATAGATGCAGAAAAAGCTTTTGACAAAATTCAACACCCATCTATGATAAAAACTCTCCAGAAAGCAGGCATAGAGGGAACCTACCTCAACATAATAAAGGCCATATATGACAAACCCACAGCCAACATCGTTCTCAATGGTGAAAAACTGAAACCAATTCCTCTAAGATCAGGAACAAGAGAAGGTTGCCCACTCTCACCACTATTATTCAACATAGTTTTGGAAGTTTTAGCCACAGCAATCAGAGAAGAAAAAGAAACAAAAGGAATCAAAATTGGAAAAGAAGAAGTAAAGCTGTCACTGTTTGCAGATGACATGATACTATACATAGAGAATCCTAAAGATGCCACCAGAAAACTACTAGAGCTAATCAATGAATTTGGTAAAACAGCAGGATACAAAATTAATGCACAGAAATCTCTTGCATTCCTATACACTAATGATGAAAAATCTGAAAGAGAAATTAAGGAAACACTCCCATTTACCATTGCAACAAAAAGAATAAAATACCTAGGAATAAATCTACCTAGGGAGACAAAAGACCTGTATGCAAGAAAATATAAGACACCGATGAAAGAAATTAAAGATGATACAACAGATGGAGAGATATACCGTGTTCTTGGATTGGAAGAATCAACATTGTGAAAATGACTATACTACCCCGAGCAACCTACAGATTCAATGCAATCCCTATCAAACTACCACTGGCATTTTCCACAGAACTAGAACAAAAAATTTCACAATTTGTATGGAAACACAAAAGACCCCAAATAGAAAAAGCAATCTTAAGAAAGAAAAACGGAGCTGGAGGAATCAGGCTCCCAGACTTCAGACTATACTACAGAGCTAAAGTAATCAAGATAGCATGGTACTGGCACAAAAACATAAATATAGGTCAATGGAACAGGATAAAAAGCACAGAGGTAAACCCACGCACATATGGTCACCTTATCTTTGATAAAGGAGTCAAGAATATACAATGGAGAAAAGACAGCCTCTTCAATAAGTGGTTCTGGGAAAACTGGACAGCTACATGTAAAAGAATGAAATTCGAACACTCCCTAACACCATAACAAAAATAAACTCAAAATGGATGAAAGACCTAAATGTAAGGCCAGACACTATAAAACTCTTAGAGAAAAACATAGGCAGAACACTCTATGACATAAATCACAGCAAGATCCTTTCTGACCCACCTCCTAGAGAAATGGAAATAAAAACAAAAATAAACAAATGGGACCTAATGAAACTTAAAAGCTTTTGCACAGCAAAGAAAAACATAAACAAGGTGAAAAGACAACCCTCAGAATGGGAGAAAACATTTGCAAATGAAGCAACTGACAAAGGACTTTACAAAATTTACAAGCAAAATTTACAAGCAGCTCATGCAGCTCAATATCAGAGAAACAAAAAACCCAATCCCAAAATGGGCAGAAGACCTAAATAGACATTTCTCCAAGGAAGATATACAGATTGCCAACAAACACATGAAAGGATGCTCAACATCACTAATCTTTAAAGAAATGCAAATCAAAACTACAATGAATTGTCACCTCACACCAGACAGAATGGCCATCATCAAAAAATCTACAAACAATAAATGCTGGAGAGGGTGTGGAGAAAAGGGAACCCTCTTGCACTGTTGGTGGGAATGTAAATTGATACAGCCACTATGGAGAACAGTATGGAGGTTCCTCAAAAAACTAAAAATAGAACTACCATACGACCTAGCAATCCCACTAATGGGCATGTACCCTGAGAAAACCATAATTCAAAAAGAGTCATGTACCATAATGTTCATTGCAGCTCTATTTACAATAGCCAGGACATGGAAGCAACTTAAGTGTCCATCGACAGATGAATGGATAAAGAACATGTGGCACATATATACAATGGAATATTACTCAGCCATAAAAAGAAACGAAATTAAGTTATTTGTAGTGAGGTGGATGGACCTAGAGT
Source organism: Eubalaena glacialis (assembly GCF_028564815.1). Classification (NCBI taxonomy): domain Eukaryota; kingdom Metazoa; phylum Chordata; class Mammalia; order Artiodactyla; family Balaenidae; genus Eubalaena; species Eubalaena glacialis. The sequence goes on along the minus strand of NC_083721.1, from coordinate 141,185,198 downwards.
CTGTCATACAGAGTGAAGTAAGTCAGAAAGAGAAAAACAAATACCGTACACTAATACATATATATGGAATCTAAAAAAAAAAAAAACGGTTCTGAAGAACCTAGGGGCAGGACAGGATTAAAGACGCAGACATAGAGAATGGACTTGAGGACACGGGGAGAGGGAAGGGTAAGATGGGACGAAGTGACAGAGTGTCATGGACATATATATACTACCAAATGTGAAATAGATAGCTAGTGGGAAGCAGCCGCACAGCACAGGGAGATCAGCTCGGTGCTTTGTGACCACCCAGAAGGGTGGGTTACGGAAGGTGGGAGGGAGACGCAAGAGGTAAGAGATATGGGGATATATGTATATGTATAGCTGATTCACTTTGTTATAAAGCAGAAACTAACACACCATTGTAAAGCAAGTATACTCCAATAAAGATGTTTAAAAAAAAATACATTAAAATTTTGGGGGGCACACATGAAAAAAAATAAAAAGTAGCTAACTACCCAAAATGTAGTGAGGGAAAATGGAATAAAAACAAACAACAACATAATATTTTTTAAATAAAAAAGCAAGAAAGGAAAAAAAGGACAAGTAATAAGCACAAAGTAAGACAGCAGAATCCAATCCACTTCTATATATCAGTAATTATAACAAAAATGTACAGACTAAACATGCCAGTTCCAGTTAGAGAGTGACGGATTTAAGAAAACAAAATAAAATCCAGGTATAACTGTTTTCAAGAGACACAGCTACAAAATGAGGACATGGAAAAGTTGAAAGTAAAATCATGGGAAAAAGTATAACAGGCAAATATTTTAAAAAGAAAACTGGAAAAGCTATATTAATATCAGATAAAATATACTTAAAAAATTTTTATTTTATTGAAGTACAGTTGATTTACAATGTTGTATTAGTTTCTAAGTGAAGTGAGTCCTATAAAATATGCTCTTAAACAAAACCATTTTGTAGAGATAAAGAGGGTCAGTACATGATGATAAGTGTTTAATTCATGAAGAAGGTACAACAATTCTAAATTTATAAGAGGGTTGTAAAATAATTTTGAAATATACAATATGGAAATTGAAAAGGGAGAAATTGGCATTAAAATATCATCAGAGTTGGAGATCTCGCTACATCAGTTTGAATACTGTTAGGTCAAGCAGACAAAAATTAAAGATATAAAGATTTTATCATAAGTAACAAGCTTGATTTAATAGACTCGTATAGAATCCTGCACAGAAGAATGAGACATTCTGAACACACGGAACATTAACAACTGTTGCATCAGCGTGGAGGGTGTACAGGTGTTCATTGCACAGTTTTTAACTTATAAAGCAAGTGTCAACAAATCTCTAAGAACTGGCTTCATACAGTCCAAATTGATCACAGTGCAATTAAGTTAGAAATTAATACAAACAATATTTTTTAAGCCCATACGTTTTTTAATCAAAATCACATTTCTAAATAACTAATGAGACAAAAATCATGGTGAAAACTTAAAACTACTTAGAACTGTATAATAATCAAAATATTACGTGCCAAAACTTGTGGGATGCTTCAGAATTCATATTTTAGGAAAGTTTATAGTTTTATTTCTTATGTTAGGGAAATTTTTTTAATTGGCATACAATGTTATATTAGTTTCAAGTGTACAACATAGTGAGTCAACATTTATATACATTACTAGATGATCACCATAAGTCTAGTTACCATCTGTCCCCGTTTAAAATGTTACACTGTTACTGACTATATTCCTTATTCTGTATATTTCATCCCCGTGACATTTATTTTATAACTGGAAGTGTGTGCCTCTTAATCCCCTTCACCTGTTTCGCCCATCCTCCCTCCCCTTCCTCTCTAGCAACCACCAGTTTGTTCTCGGTATCAAGGAATCTGTTTCTACGGGTTTTGTTTGTTTTTTTAGATTCCACATATAAGTGAAATCATATGGTGTTTGTCTGACATATTTCACTTAGCATATTACCCTCTAGGTCCATCTATATTATAAATGGCATTATTTCATTCTTTTTTGTGGCTGAGTAGTATTCCATTGTGTCTATATACACCACATCTTCTTTATCCATTCATCTGTCGATGGATACATAGTTTGCTTCCATATCTTGGTTATCGTGAATTTTGCTGCAATGAACATAGGGGTGCATATATCTTTTCAAATTAGTGTTTTTATTTTCTTCAGGCAAACACCCAGAAGTGGAATTGCTGGATCATATGGCAGTTCTATTTTTAATTTTTTGAGGAACCTCCATAGTGTTTTCCATAGTACGTTAGGGAAATTTTTTAAACTCTAAAAGCTAATGAGGTGTAATAGAAAAAAATATATACTAAAATTTTTAAAATACTTCAATAAAAAAATAGTTAAAAAAATAGAAATTAACACAACATTGTAAATTAACTATACTTCAATTTTTTTAAAAGATGTAAAAACTGCTTTTTAATTTAAAATACATATATATTTTAAAGAGATGTTATAGAAAAAAATAGAATATACCCAAAGAATGGAATAAGAGTAGAATTTACTTTTTAAAATATCTTAATTAAAAAAAATTTATCAGCAACAAAGGCAAAAGTTATTTTAAAATAATAATATACATATATATCATAGCCTTTGCATGTATGAATATTACTTATTTTTTAATTAAAAATCATTGAAATCAAGCAGTTAGGAGAGTGGGGATTTTTGGTGGTTGTTTGTTTCAGCGTACATCATGCTAACACACGCATACGTGCCCCACATCTGACTGAAATCAGAGTGCCCCAGCGCCTGAGAATCACACTTAGACAGATGCCTCTGACAGTGTGGCTTCTCCTACTGTGCAGTGTGTGCATTCCTGTGTGGTGATGGGGCCCAAGGCCCTCCCCCCGGCCCGGAAGCCCCAGCTCCAGAAGCTCCAAGAAGCCTCTCACCTCTCACCTGCTGGGAAGCAGGGGAACTGTCCAGCAGCAAATGCTTCTGAAGTCAGGTCTAAACAGGCCTGTGCGGTCAGTCCAGGAGGAGCAGGGCTCCCCCTGCTGCAGGTATCTGGCAGTGTGGAAAGGGGCTTCGTATTTGCATGTGGATCAGGCTCCACATATTATAGATAATTGCAAGGGCAGGTGCGGGAGCCAGCCTATACAAATTAAAGACGTTTTTGGAAACCATTCCCACCCTGTGTTTCTTCCCGCTTCTGCACATTGCCCTAAGATACACTGGAGGCTCAGATTCTCCCACATACCTGGAATGGTGAAATGTCAGGAAATGCTGGGGCATAAGGAATTGAGACATGAAATCCACACTGCCATCAGTGACTCCCTGACCCTGTGTTAGGCTGGGACTCCCCAGCCCTTCTCTAAGTAACCAAAGACTATAATAAAAGGTAACAAGCACACGGCTGCTTCTGAAACTGCCTGCCTGAGCTCTTCAACAGAAGGGGTGCACAGGATTGAGGGAGATGAGAACACCTGGAGGCAAGAGGCCTGGACACAGGATGACTTGCCACGTGAGAATTAGATCATTCTGCTGTCAGATTCTGAGAAATACAGGTAAAAGCTTGTTCTTCTCTGGTAAAAGACACTGAACCAAACCACAAGCAAGAGAGATGCCCACGAAGGAGACATTGCAGGGCAGCCTCTATGTAAGCACTTAGATCCACTCAGAGACAGTGAAAGACTGAAAGCCACCTGCCTATTCATCCAGGCAGGCAAGCACTCATGCCAGACTTGAAAGTGATGACAGGCCAGAACTGGAACAATTGAATTGTAAAAATGGACACAGTCACCAGTGCCATATGAATATACATCTGTTGTAATTCTGCTTTCCAAAGTGTGTTTTCTAGACACACAAAAATGTGTATTAAGATAAAAAGAATTCTTGAAATAAAAGTAATCTTGTCTGCATTTTCCACTCCAGTGCATCCAGTCAACTAATAAATGCAGCTGGGCTGACTCCTGGTTGTCTGCATGGTTGAAGGAATCTGTGATCACAGAGGATTGAAATCTACAATTAGTTCCACCCACCGCATTTTACCGAGTTGCCACATCTTTCTTTCTAGAAGCTTTACTGGTGCTGGGCACACGTTGCAAAATGAATGGACGTTATTTCACTCCTGTTTCTTTATCTTGATTACGTATTGTCGAAGTTACCCATCAGCAAAGAAGTATCTGAACAATATAGAATGGGAGAAAGAAAAGCAGAAAGTCTGTGTGATTCCCAGAGTAATCAAATGATTCTTATCAAATGCTTCTCCAATACCAACTCCACGTATGACACAGTGGAAAAGGTGGAATTCAGAGATGTGGTGTTTATCATGTTCACCCCTTTTAAGAATAAAAATATTTGGGCTTCCCTGGTGGCGCAGTGGTTGAGAATTTGCCTGCCAATGTAGGGGACACGGGTTCAAGCCCTGGTCTGGGAAGATCCCACATGCCGCGGAGCAGCTAGGCCCGTGAGCCACAATTGCTGAGCCTGCGCGTCTGGAGCCTGTGCTCTGCAACAAGAGAGGCCGCGATGGTGAGAGGCCCGCGCACCGCGATGAGGAGTGGCCCCTACTTGCCGCAGCTGGAGGAAGCCCTCGCACAGAAGCGAAGACCCAACACAGCCAAAAATAAATAAATAATTCCCAAAAGAACTGAATTTAAAAAAAAAAAAAGAATAAAAATATTTGAGGGGAAAAAATAGCAACGCAATGCTATAGAAGCAATTACCAATTTAACAACTTTTTCTTAACAAAGAGGGAGGAAGACAACAAAGATAACTAAATTTACTATAAAAAGGATCCAATGCAAAGGGAAAGAGAATGAGGGTGGAGGGGAGAGACCAGTATATACAAGATAAACTCAAGCCATGGAAACAGTATGTTCCAGACCTGAAAGAATGTCCCCTCACGATCTGTGGAGCTGTAGTTTGTGCATACAGACAGTTACTTTGGAGGATTTGAGTTCATAATATTTAGTCTGGAAATTAACAAGAAAATATAGAGAAGAGCAAAATGGGGGAAGGTGTAAGGAAATTGTATTTGCACTGGAATTTAGCCGTGGCTGCTGTTCTTGGTGATTGGGAGGAGTTTGTTGATCAATGTAGTACATCCCTGGTAGCACTGACGGAAGCCCAGACATACAGTATATAAGGTGTGGAGGCCTCAGGGTCTGTGTGACGTGAATGGTAGGCTTCTCAGTTGGTTTGATGTCTCCCTTACCCTCAGCTCTCATTATAGACGAAAGAAGACTATGCAGTGAGTGTTTGTGAGAGAGAGACAAAGACAGAGAGAGAAAGGGGAAAGCAAAATAACTTTAGATTCTTTTTACATCCTCTACTTACTCATTTTCCAAATAGTGATGTTTTTGTGAGACAGATCAGATTTATAGCTGGATAAAGCAGAAAAATCCAAATGCAAAGGAATGGATCATGATGAATATGGTGAATGTTGCCACTGTCCTCCTGGTCTCAACATTTTGGAGTTCTCATGACTCTTCCCGTGACCACAATTCAGTTACTTTCTCTTATGCCACCAGGCTCTCACTTATTCTAAAAATTTTATGAAGAGCTCAAGTGCCAGGCTCCACATAGCTTCTTAACTTCTGCCCCAGGCCACCTGCCCTCCTGTGGTTCTGCACCCATATCCAGGTGCTTCTGACAGCATGACATTTATCATTTCACTTTCTTATTCCAAATATCTTGATAGGTCTCCATAGTGTCCTGGATAAAAACCTAGTTGAGTGGAAGTCACACGGGACTCTATCAGAAGAGTTGATTATAGCCTCAGCTCTGCCTCTCCTGCAGCCTCACACTCAGTCTCCTCATCTGTAACCAGCAGACACCATGGGACTTCGATTGTCGCTCACAACAGCATTGGTGGTTTTCGTCCTCATTTTACACCCGAAGAAACAACGTTCCCTCTAGTTAAGTGATCCGCTCAGAGCTGCCCAGCTAGTAATTAGAGGACCTAGAATGTAAGAATGTTCCAGGACCCAAGGCTCTTTCCACTGCCTCCCTGTGAGATGAGGTCTGAAATGGCTCCCTTTCCGTGCTGTCCACTACAGTAGCCACTAGCTTTCAGCTAAATGAAACTAAAAATTCAGCTTCTTGGACACACTAACCACATTTCAAGTGCTCGATAGCCACATGTGACCAGTGACTGCCATACTGGCCAGTGCAGATCATAGGACATTTCCATCAGCACAGAAAGTTTGATTGGACAGGCTAGGACTTCTGGTCAGCACTTGGCTTCTGATTCCCTGTCGTCAGTCTGGCATTCAAGGCCTCCCAGAGTCTGACCCCAGCTCCCCTTTATTGTTGGGTTACTCTTGACTCCCAACCAAACGCCTTGTGTGCCTGCCAAACTGGGCACTATTTCTGCGTCCCCCACTGTACCTAACACAGTGCCTTCCATAAAGCATGAACATTTGGATGGATGGATGGATGGATGGATGGGAGGAAGGGAGGGAAGAAGGGGCATTCATTCATGCTTTCACTAGACAAATACTTATAACTACCATGTGCTAAGCACTCTTCTAGGTTCCTGGGGTTACTATGGTGACAAGACATGGTCTCATGACACTTTCTGTCTGGGATGGTGGAAGAGTGGGGAACAAATCACAAAGTTTACAAGTAAATAAAAATCAGATAGTGATAAGTGTTAGGAAAAAAATAAGAGCATGTTGTGCTGTGTGACTGGGACAGGGAAAACTATACATCTGGTGGTCTCTAAGGAGCTACCATTTGAACCAACATCTGAATAAACAGGAGCCAACCATATGAATTTCTGAGTGGAATATACTCCATGAAGAAGAAACTTTGCTGTTAAAATTATACTTTTGCATACTTTGACAAGATATCTTATTTGTCAGCTTCTAATATACCTGTTCAGTGTAAATCCCCAATTGAATCATCTCAATAAACTTACCCTGAAGGAAGGATGCAACAAGGAATGGGTGCATAATTACTTAGGAAGACGGGTTAACATAGAATCTGTTACAGTTGAAATGGTATTTATCTTCTATGGGGTTTCTCTTCTTTCATTGTATAGCTTTCTTCCTGGACCACATAAAGCTACCCTCAAAGAAGATGTATTACAGAAGGCAAAGTTCTTTCAACATAAAAAATATCTGTCAAGAATAGCAAGAGGCAGCAGAGATAATACTGTTCAAAATTTTACGAGAAACACATCCCATAAAAGTGAGAAAGGGGTGATAAAAACGGCTCCCAAACAAGATGATAAAGAAGTGCTCGAAGAGTTTAGCCGCAGGAAGCATGGTAAGACTCTGGGCTTAAATAACTAAATTCATGAACACAACGTTGGATGACTTTTACTTGGATTTCTGTCTGCATCCGAGGTCCACTTTGGAGGGCAGAACAGGCCACAGGTGGTGGGTCATCAGAGAACTTGACCCCTTGCACTCTCTGGTATTAAGATATATCTTGTCCATTTATTTAACCATTCCTGATAATCCCTGATAATTCCGAGACTGGTATGTTCAAGAACTGTTATCATTAAAAGATGGAAGAATAAAAGGAGTCTTTTGAAAAGTCTAATGGAGATGTAATTTGAAGCTAAATGTTATAACGTGTATACGTGTATATACATGGGCCAACACTCATGAGTTTTAAATTGTAGGTCTCTGTCCAGTCCACTTTCTATAAACCAAGCCTTCTTTCTCAGCTTAGGACTGATTAATGCTCATCTATTTAACCAAAGGTTAATGTTTCGGGAGATCCCAACATTAACCCTAGAAATTGATGCCGTTTCTATGTCGTAACTTTGAAAATTTGACCTTCCTCGACGATTCCGTTTCAACACACCCCGGTCTCTGTCTGGACTGACTGGATCGCCAATGGGCTTGTGCGGGAAGCTTTCCTCCACCTTGTGCAGTTGTTTGTTTGCTTGGACAGGTGAGAAACAGAAGGTATTTTTTCCCAGCTCCAAATCCTCCTTAACTCACTGAGAAACTCATATTTCCCCAGAACATAAATTATGTAGAGCCTCCTGCCTGGCCATTTCGATAGACTTTTATTCTTTCTTTCCCATTATTATTATTATTATTATTACTAATCCATGTATTCTTTAGACAAGAATAGTAAAGACACACATGTCGTGGGTGAAGCTCTGAGTTACCCATCAGGTAGCTCTTTAGTAAATAGTGAGCAGCACCAAAGAGGATGGGCAGAGCTCTAAAAAGAGCTTAAGTGCACACCGAGTTTGGAAAAGATAAAGGTGTCCATGTCTTAATCTACAAATCCTTATTGGTGGGGGGGCGGGGGCGCCAGAGATGCAAAACGAGATCAGAGTGAAACCAGGAAAGGTCTTCAAAGTGCATCTCTGGTGGCTCTTTCTCCTCACTCCCATCCAGACCACATAACTGATTTTTAATCTTAGGATAGGGTTAATGTTTTCAACAACTAGACACCAAAGTAGCAATACTTAATTTAGACATAATGTCAAATTTTAAGAGCTGGCTCCACAGTTGGTGGTAGTGGCCTGGCTGCACAGATGGCCATACTCTCTAGGAAGGGAGGGAGGCCCTGCGCGGATGCATGGGGCACAGGGTTACGGACACCAAAGACCAGCAGGTATCATCGGACTTTCTTTTCTACACCTCTCTTCATAAAACCTGGGAAAGAAGAGCCATCTGCAGTGTTTTTACAAATCACTTCTGCCATCCTTACCCAGGCAACTCCACAGAAATAGCTCCCAATGTCTCCAAAGAGCAAGGAGTTAAAAGGTTGTATCCATACTCAGGTAACACAGAAGAATAAAGCACATCAGCTTTCTTCATGTATCCTAAATGGTGCTTAGGAGTTCAGGAAAAATTTGTTTCAAGTACAGGAAATTGATGAGCAATATTTAAGAGGTATTTTAATAAAAGGGATTTTTCTGGTTAACTTTGGATTAAGCAAAAATTCCTTTCTTCTGTTTATTGTTGGAAATACCCTTAAAATGTTATTTGTCTATCTTTTTGGCATTGGTAAGTAAAGTACACCAAACAAATATTTCCTTGGTGATTGAGATTATTTTAGCATTTTGGGTCATCTTTTTAATCATTAGTAGGTGAGGGGTCTGAAGCATAGTGTAAATATTAAGTTCCTTTTAAAAATATTAATCCCTAATATTAGCATTTTCCATGATTTACCTCTTTCTCTTAAAGGGGAAAGTATCACAAATTGAGTGTAAATTAAACAAAACCCTATTTAAACCAAGAATCACACAAATAAACAGTGATGTTCTTGATATAGAATTATAAATTAATTGACTATAAAGGACAATTTCTTCTATTATCTCTGCACTGAACTATGAATCAAATGTGTTAAAGAAAACCCCTGGAAGTCAAAAAAGAAATGCAAACTCAATGTGGCGTCAGATTGTAATACTCAGTAACAATTCAACCAAATGACCTTTATAAAGTTGGGGGGGGGGATTTTTTAAGTGGGGAGAATGAGTGGTAGGAAGATAGCGGGGAAAAGGATTACAGCTCCATCAGCATACTGCATCTCTTCCCTCAGCATTCCCCATGTTTATCAGTCTGTGGCTTATCTAATGGCTCCAGGCTTGGGGCCCATTTTCAGAACAAGTTTATGTCTCAAAAAACTTCCCCCAACCTTTGCAGACTCTAAATCTGACCTAGTAGCTAGAACCTCTATAAATATGGTCTTAGCACACATTAAGGGAAACAGAGGCACTACAACATGACCAGGCCAATGTCAAATTTGCATATTCTATGGATCCACTGAGCTCCCCGGCCCATCAGAGCCCATCACTCCTGACCTGGACCTCTCTGAATGATGCGGTTTTCTGATAGTTTTATTGTTTACTTGTCTAAACACTAAGTGTGTTGAATCCTATGCACTGCAACTGTCATGTCCCATACTAAGTTATATAATTATACAAATTAAATTTTTGGAGTATTTCTTAAACAAGTATTTTCCCTAGACTCAGATTATCTGTTCAACTTCTTTGTTTTACAGACTCCTGTAGCTAATTTCAAACTAAAATATTTTGAACACCATAAACCCTTCTGCAAGTGGATGACAATTAAATGTGGATGGAGAAGTTCCTGTGTGAACAATAATCGATAATTCTGAAGGGTTTATTTTAGTGGGAAAGACCAAATTTTGGTCTTTTAAAAATATAAATTTGGGGCATGTTTTTAACAGCTTAATCTTTTTATTTTTCTCTTTTCATGCATTTAATAAATAATATACACTGGATAAAAGCAAGCTGATGGGCCAAGTTTCAGAATTTATAGTAGAGCCTACAAAAAACAGTAATGATGACCAAGAAGAGACACACTACTCTGGAGCTGACACACAGGAGGTCAAGTCTACAGGGTTAAACATCTAACAAGGCCAGCTCTGAAACTGGAAGAAAGATAGATGGGCTAGAGCAGGAAGCATGATACTGAGAATCCAGAGATCTGGACATAAGGCCTAGTTCTTTCACTGAGTCCCTGCAACACCGGGTCCATGTCTTCAGAACACGTGCTGCTGGAGAGGTTATTCTTCTGCTAATGTTTACTGTTAAAAACACCAACAAAAACAAACAAAAACCCCTTAAGATGCTTGAATACAGTTTATTGGCGGTTTGAATAGCATTTTTAATAGCAAAAAATGTGTTTACATTATAATAGCTTACAACCAACTTTCAGTCATCTTTTTTAATACAAAGTAAACTGAGATCACCTAAGTCTTAGCATTTTAAATTCCTCACCTCTGTGATATATACAATAAGAAAGTCCCAGATACTATTGTCTGGCTAATTCCAGCTGAGATATACACAAGTATGCCAGCAACTTCCTTAACCACCTTGCATGGGATTTGTTTAATCATGAAACAGACATGATTCTGAAAATTAAGCAAATGAATCTGTGTTCACTCTGTTCTCTAAAAATACTTTTTCTCTTGAGTTATAGTATATTTATATATTTTTACAAATTATACAAATCACCCAGTTTTTATTTCCAAACCTTAACAATCCCATCTCTAGAAGCAGTCACGATGAAGCCCTGTGTTGTCTGGAACGTGGCGACATCTGTGATGATGTCGTGGTGACCCACAGGCAGAGACTCTGGGCCCTTCCGAGGGGCGTCATCACTCGGTCCCACCTTCTGCTTATTCTGAATTTCCTGTTTGGTGGTTAAAAGTCGAGGAGAAAGCCAGAAGTTAAAGGCTGTAGCACATTCTATCGCCTGTCCATCCTCCTGCTTCTGAGGAATACTGTTCTTGTTTAGGCTAGCCCTCCCGTGAAGGAGTCACACTTTCACAAAGACACTGAGCAGAGAGAGTTCAAAGTGATGTTCTAGGTTTCCGGTCACTGGACTCCACAAGTAGCCACTTACAAATACGGAAAACTTACAAATAGGCCAATAATCTGTGCATATTACCTCTGTCAACATCAAAGAACAAAGGGAAAGAACAGAGAGGCAGAGACAACCGGGATGTGGATATAAACACCTGTCAGACACTCCAGCCCTTCTGAAGCTCACTGTTACTTGTGACAAAGGAAGCCCCTCATTTACTGAGCACGTACCCGGCCCAGCGCTGGCAAGTACGTCATCTCCTCTGCAGCCTCTGCCTGACTCAAGAACACAAGCTCTTGAGCCCCACCAGCCAGGTGTGAATCCCAGCGCTGCTGCTTACTAGCTGGGTGACCTTAGACGTGCGTGTTCAATTTCGCTGTGCTTAACTTTCTCATTTGCAGAAGGAAAATAATAAAGGCACTTCCTTATAAAGTTGTTTTAAGGACTTGGCAAGTGTTTAAAGTGCTTATTTTGAGCAGTGTACTTACACGTGCACTTTCTATGTTCATTCTACTTTAATAAAAGTTAATTTAAAAAATACAGAAAAGTCAAGAGAAAATAAAACATATTTTTTAAATTCAAAGAAATAGTGCCACTCTTGGCCATGCCATTTATTTGAATCAACATGATATTTATGAAAGCCGTTTTTGTTCCTACAAAAGTTGAAAGAAAGACTGCTTATACCTGGACGACTTCGGTGCCTTCAATGATTTTCCTGTAGTAGGACACAGATGAAGAACTAGTGCTTCCTGCAATGACATAGGACCTCTCTGGGTAAGCCAGGTCCCAAAACCTGGGGTAAAGGAAACAACTGGTGATAATCTCAAAGGAGATGGGGAGGGACTAATGATTACTGGCTGACACTCATCAATGCTAGCTTGTTCTCTTCTGCATTAGGAAAAGACAATCTTCTAGAAGAGCCTAAAATTAGTTACAAATGAAGTATTAACAGCTGTCCCTGCAAGAAGTAGATGATGTTAAACGTCACACTACTGCTGGTATCTATAATAAACAACACCTAGTGGTAACCGCAGTATCCATCCACATTTTATTACCTTTCTCCTTTCAAGCGTTGAATATGAAGTGTCTTTACTGTACCTTATTTTCATGTCTGAGCCAGCTGTTAGCAGGATGGGGTTCCCATCTGCAGGACTACAGTAGAGACCGTGGACACTGTGAGGAGAAGGCTTAAAGGAAATAAAGAAATAAAGAGTCAAATAACAGACACCAGTGTAGCCCATAAAGGATGTAGCCGTTTCTAGAGACAAGTCAGCTGTCTGTGGTTAACTGAAGATACTAGAAACAGATCATGTATGTCTCAGATCTTCTTTCTTTGGGAATTTAAAATGCATTTGCTCTATATCATCCTCAATGAAGAAGCAAAGCCTTTTCAGCTTCCTAAAATTCTCTATTTGGGATGAGAAGGACCCCAACTAAAGGAGAAAAAAATCTTTCCTACCTTCTGCCCCAACAAAACACCCTTAAAAAAGTGAGTATGAGGGGTCATGTTCCATTTTTTTAATGATCTAAGCTTTAATCTGTGCTTTTCCTAATTAACCCACATTTTACTGGGGTTCCAAAGAGACATCAGAAACCTTATGGAGCTGGCAACCAAAACACCCACAGAAGCAGACACCAGTAAGCGGGAACTGGAAAGCACACGGTAGCAATGCCCACCTAATACTTAGTAAAAACCCAAATTTAAAACATAACCCAAAAGCCCAACAATTATCATGTTTGGCAAAATGCCTGAAAGTGCTTGGGATGTGGGAGATTATGTTGGCCTTTATAATAAAAACTGGAGCAAACCTGTAACTCAGACAGTGGTGGTGCACCACTGGCCCAGAGCGTGAACCTTCTGTCGCCCGTCTCCATGTCCCACATGGATACTTCATTGTTGCCCTGGACAGCTGAGGGAAACAGGCCAGAACGTTACTCAGACAAGGTCTCCGCTCTTAGGGATTCATGTCTTGGTAGAGGTAGTCAGCCTACAGCCATTTCCATTTTTTCCCATCCTGCAAGAAACACTCACGAATACTTTTAAATAACACTGTGACCCTGCCACCACACTGGAGTGCAAAAAAGAAATGTTTTTTATAGCCTACTAGTCAATATTTACTGATGTCCAGCCAAGTGGAGAGAAGTGTAGGGTGGAAAAGCAAAGCATAAACAGACTCTGCCCTCAAGAAACCTACAGTCTAGGACTTCCCTGGTGGTGTAGTGGTTAAGAATCCGCCTGCCAATGCAGGGCACACGGGTTCGAGCCCTGGTCCGGGAAGATCCCACATGTCACGGAGCAACTAAGCCCATCTGCCACAACTACTGAGCCTGCGCTCTAGAGCCCGCAAACCACAACTACTGAGCCCACGTGCCACAACTACTGAAGCCCGTGTGCCTAGAGCCTGTGCTATGCAACAAGAGAAGTCACTGCAATGAGAAGCCCGTGCACCGCAACGAAGAGTAGCCCCCTCTCGCCACAACTAGAGAGAGCCCACACGCAGCAACGAAGACCCAACACAGCCAAATAAATAAATTAAATAAATAAATATATTAAAAAAAAAAAAAAGAAAAGAAACCTACAGTCTAGAAGGAAAGAAAAAAATATAAAGTATAAGACAATGAGCACAAAAAGAGAGAATGCAGAGTTCCACCTGCACTCAGGAAGACAAAGATCACATCCAGTGGGTGAGAATCAAGGCCGCCTCGTGGAGGTGTCATCACTGGGACGGAAAGAGCAAGTGAGGCTGGAGACACAGGTGGCACATGGATCACTTCAGGCAGAAAGGATGGAAGGAGTAAAGCACACACACCCATGTCTGGGTGCTGTGGTCTGACTGGAGCACATCTGTGACAGGAAGAGTGGAAGGAAGATTCTAGGGAAGGGAAGCTGCAGGCCTGAGAGAGGCTTTCTCGAAAGTAATTTGGAGCAGGAGAGTGACAGTACCCCAGGCTTCACTCCTTCATTAATATTTATTGAACCAACAATGCTTACTATGAACCAGTCACTGTCCTAGGCACTGAGGAGAAGAAGGCAAATAATGCAAAAAAAATCCCTTTTTCACAGAACTTTCATCCTAGTGGTGACAACCCCCCAAAAATGCAGAGGCCCCAAAGCAGGAATGTGCTTAGTTCAAGGAAAAGGCCAGGAAGCCCCTGTGGCTGGAACCCTATTTTACTGCACTGTGTTTTACGATGTCTCACACCCACACCTTTGTAAATATTTCCTCTGACAATAAGTCCTCCTCAAATTATCCTACCTTGGGTATGCCATGTGTTTCCTGTTGGAACCCTGACTGATCAAGAGCGTCAGTGAGGTAGCAGGGACAGATCCCATAAAGCCTCTGGGCCATGGTGAGGAGTTTGGCTGTTACTTGAGAGCCACTGGAAGGTAATGAGCAGAAGAAAGAAGAGTCTTAGGTAAGAATAAAAGCAGGGAGTTACAAGGATGTTGCACTAATAGGGACAAGAGATTATGGCTGTTGGGACTAGGGGGTCAGTGATGGAAATAGTAAAAGGTGCTCAATTCTGGACGTATTTTAGGACAGAACATGTACAACTGGCTGATGGACTGGAAGTGGGATGAGAGAGAAAGAAGAACCAAGGACAACGCCAGGCTACCTCCTGAGCTTCGCGCCTGAACGCTGCCATTTCCTGGGACAACACTGCAGGGAGAGCAGGCTTGTCTCAGGGGAGGAGGTGGTACGGGGCGGGCGGCTGGTGGAGAGGAGCCAGGTGTTCAGCTTGGACAGGTCAAGTTTCAGTCGGCTATCAGACATCTTAGGGAAGACTTTAAATAGGCACAAATAAAAATCTGAATAAATTTGGTACTATTTTGCGGGGGACTGGATGTGCTCACACAGGGAGCCAGTGCAGAAGGAGAAGAGGTTCAGACCAAGACTGAGACCTGAGGCCGGCTACGGCTTAGAAGTAGGAAGAGGAGGAAGAACCAGCAAATCAATCAACAGAAGAACCAAGAGAGTGATGGCCTCAAAGTCAGGTGAGGAAAGTGTTTCAGACAGAGGAAGTGATCAACCAACCAACTGACAAATCACGTAAGACGCAGGCTGAGTCATGGCCATTGAACCTGGCAGCACGATGACCTTGACACAGCAGCGCATGAGGTGCACCGTGTGGATGAGAAGGGACCAGGAAGAGCCTAGAGGCACGGGGACCAGCGAGAAAACATAAGAATAACGAGAGCTACCACTTATCAAGCACTCCTTGCATGCCAGGCTATGTGCGTTACATGTGTTTTCTGAAATTCTTACAACCTCTGCTAGCTAAGTATTTTTAACCACGTTTTACCGTTGAGGAAAATGAGTTTCAAAGACTTGCCCAAGTGTCTTGCCCGAGAATCCATACAAGAAAATTTGAATGCCCAATAAGAGAAAGGGAGGGAAGCTTGCAAGAAACTCAACAGAAATGGCAGCTGAGAAGGATGACTCAAGGCTTCTAACTTAAGATTTCCAGAAAGATGGTGACAACTTTAGCAAAAATAGGGGACACAGGAGAAAGAAAATAAATGGAAAGGAAATGGTGGTAGACAGGAATGGAAGGTGGTAGTGTGATTGATGAGATCATTCTGAAACATGATAAATAAGAAATGACAATGAGATATCAGTGGTGGGAACTTCTTCCATAATCAGAACTGAACAAAAGCAAGCATTTGGCTCATATGTAAAATAAAACTCTAAGGACATGAGTCTAAGCAGCAGGGGGTTCTGCACTTTCCAAGAAAGGCCCCCAACCCCGAGAGCCAGCCCTCCCTCTTACCTGCAATCACCCAGGACTGGTACAGCGGGTGCATGGAGAGGCGCCGGATGCGGGCCCTGGAAGGGTGGCAGTGACTGGAAATGGGCAGCTGGAACCGCATGTCCCAACACGCCATGGTGCCACTGCTTGTCCCTGAGGGGAGGAGAAGTCCAGAAGGTGACCACCCATGGTAAAGCACAGCAGGCTACAGTCATCAAGTGCTAATTCGCGAGCTTCGTACAGATGCGCGTTCAACGTGGCTTAGCCACTTGGAGACAAGGCTTTGTTTTCACTAAGCTGCCCTCCCCAACCCCAGTGTCAAACAGTGCCTTACGCCAAAGATACAAAGCACTGGCACAATGCTGCTACAAAACGGCCTAACAGATGTGAAGAGAAAACAAGTGATTCATTAATTACTGACACTTACTAACTGCCAAAAGTGCCCACAAAAAAACCAGAAGGCCTAGAGAAGACATAAAGTGAATCTGATAACTCAAAATGTTCAGGCTGCCTTAAATAACCAGAGGTGGTTTACTGGCATTCAGTGATCACTTTACCAATCCCAAAGTGGTAGCAGCTTTGCAGCTATCATCAGTTTCAATCATTTCCATGTGCCCTTTTCTCCGAAACATTCTGGAGACAGGCACGGGTGTCCAATCACAGCAGAAACTGGGGTGAATGCGTGCATATCTGCCCATGGCACCTTAAACCCCATAGACAGAAGGCCCCCCATCCCAAAGAATAATGCCCACCCTAACACCGAGATTGGTCTCCAGTTCCAGTGGAGAGATGGGGGTGGGAAAAGACAAAAGGGGCAGCGGGTCCCTCTGTCACCCTGCCCCTCTCCAGGACAATGGCTCAAATAGCCACAGCAGTACTCGCTGCCCCCCTGAGAGCCACCAGTGCCATTTGCTAATTTGCTACGTGTGTAATAGCTACTCTTCTAGGCCTGGCATTACATATTCCTAAACCAGTACAGTTTAGTCACACAAAAGGCAAAAAAATAATGCATTTCATATAAACTATATAAAAATAAAGATACTTAATGTCACAAATGCAAGTTAGGGAATCTAGAAACCAATATTCAAGCGCAGCAGATTATAATTCTTCTGAAAAAGAGTGCCAAGTGGGAATGAATAAACTCTAGTACCTTCTAAAGGGGCAGGTTCAAAGCCCTAGGAGAGAAAAAGGTGAAACTAAAACAGAGGGAAGCAGCAAGCAAGAGCACAGGGTACATCTTCAGCATTTGAGGAAAGGCGGGCAGGGAGGAATCACAAGGCAAGAAACCACTGTTTAGCTCTTCTCCTGTGCTGGATGCTTTTACCTCACTGAATCCTCAAAGCAGCCCTTAAAAGGATGAGCCCCATTTGAAGATGAGGATACTAAGACCCAAAAGAGTTATAATAAGCAGCTTGCCAGTGGTTAATGGAATTTAAAACCGAGTGTGCCCAAATTCAAATGCTCTCATCCATAAACGAAGCCTGCTGCTTCCCTGGCAGAATAAGAAAATGCCAGCAAATCTGATCACTGTAGTGATTATAAAGAGGCTCATTTAAGAAAGAAGAGAAAGAAAAAATTGTTTTATGCATTGGAATATTGATTTCACTCTTTCAAATCTGTTTTTTAATGAAAAAAATAAAATGCAAGTGATTATAACATAATAATTATGGGGGAAAAAAAGGACACGGGGGAAAATTACCAACGAAGAAAAAGGAAAGAGCTTTCCACTCCAGACAGTGGCATCCAGACCCAGTCAAGGACTTGAAAGGCAGCTCACCGATGCAGAGCCAGCACTGGTGGATGTCCACAGCAAAGGAAGTGATGAGGCCTGACTTAAGATCGTGCCTCAGCGTCCAGGCATTGTTGGAAGACCTGAGGTCCCAGCCCACCAGAGCGCCGTTCACAGTGGCGTAGGCCAGCACAGACTGCGCCCCGGAGTTGAAGTGATGCATGTCCACCACACAGCCGTCCTCCTTCTGGTCTAGGACTCTAAGGAGACACACATCAAAAGGCAAAGACTTTTCCAGTCACTAAAAACACTGTACCCTTCTCCACTGAAGATGAATCTATATTCTAACCATGGTCAAGAAATAAAAACTCTGTGACCCATAAGACAATGATAGCTGACCATTTTTTTAAAAATTATTTTAGAACTACAGAAGAGTTGCAAAAAGAGTACACAGACTTCCGTATATCCTTTGCTAAACTTCCCCTCATGCTAACATTTTACATAAACATAGACCATTTATCAAAACTAAGAAATTGACCTTGGTACAGTACCGATAAGGTACAAAACATGGTTGGATTTCATCAGTTTTCCCACTGGTGACCTAACCGCTCCAGACCAAGACACCGCCTGGCATCTACCTGCCGCGTTTCCTTTGTCTCCTCCACCTATGACAGTGCCTCAGTCTGTCCTTTCACAACCTTGACATTTCTGAATGTCATGTCATGTGTTCTCACAGAGTTGGTGCCTTACTGGGAGGGAGCCCACACGTGTGACGTGCCCGTCTCAGTGCACAGACGGGAGCACCTGACGTCAGCACGTGATGCCGGTGATGTCCACCTGGATCATGTGGCTAAGGTGGCGCCTGGCAGGATCCTCCACTGTAAACTTATTATTTTTTATTTTTCCATTTATAACTACTCTATACTTAGGGGAAATGCTTTTCAGACTATGCAAAAACCTGTTTCTGTGTAAACTTTTGTCCACTAATTTTAGGATCTGTGGACAAATCATGCCTGTGGTGTTCTATTTCCCTTGGTCCTTCTACACTTATTAGAATTCTTCTGTACGGAAAAGCTGTCACTTCTCTGTCAGCTCGTCTCCGTCAGTATGGACTTGTGGACATTTATTTTATCCTCTAAGTTATGACCCAACACGGTCGTTGCCTCTTGTTGTTCAGCTTGCTCCAAGTCTGGCCATGGGACACTCTGACAGGCTGGCTCAAATGCCCTTGCAATGTGCTCTTACTGACCACTTCCTAACCTTCTGGCATCACAGAATGCTCCAGACGCATCTTGTGTTTTCCCTGCCCAGGCTCTGGAATCAACCAGTTTTTCAAGGAGTCCTGGTTCCTTTTATTAGAGAATGGCATTTAAAACCAAGGTCTGTGAGCTAAGTGCTCATCGCTATGGGGGTGCCCCTGTGTCTAGTCCCTCTCAACGGCCAGAGCTAGGAAATGTATTCTGTATACTACCCTCATGCACACAGACCCATCTCTATTTCAGTATCTATTTGTGTGTGTCTACATGTACGTGTGTGTATATATACATGTGTGTATACACATACACAAAGATGTATGTCATGAGTCATACTGATATCGAGTCCATACCAATATCTATCCAGCACCAGGCTTCATTCCAGCCAGCCGCCTTTCCTTGTTTGTAATTTCTTTCCTCCAGTGAGAAACCTGGCTCACATTATCTACAATACGTTTACTTATTTATTCAACCCTAGTGTACAAATAAATTCATTTTGGAATTATTAAACCATACCCCTGTGAAAAACAACCAACTAGAATACAACGTTTGAGCTCAGCTCCTTTTGTCATTAGCCTGCAGTTTTCCCAAGTTGTTCAGCTGCCTCCTTTATTCCCCTTACTCTTCCACGTGACTATGTGATTCATCTGTACAACAGTTAGACTGACTGCCATAGGCTGCACTCTACCTCTCCCTCAATATCCTGGTTGCTTTGGGTTTTTTTTAATCTTATATACAGTAAAATTCATTTTGTGGTATACAGTTCTATGCATTATGACAAATCCATTTCATGTATCTTCTACCACAGAACCATACAGTACAATTCCACACCCCAAAATGTATCTTGTGCAGCCCCTTTGTAGTCAGCCCCTACCCCTATCCCCAAGCTGTGGTAACCATGGATCTGTTTTCCTCCCTATAATTTCATGTTTTCCAGAATAGCATATAATTGGAAACATACTATAGCCTTTTAGGTCTGACTTCTTTCATTAGAAAAAAGGATTTAAGATTTATCAATGTTGCTGCATGAATCCATAGTTTGTTCCCTTTTATTACTAATAATAGTGTAAAAAAACATTATTGATTCCTTTTTAAGTACTATTCCATTCCTTGGATATATCTATTTTTTTTAAGCAGAGGCATTTTTAAACTAAAAAGAATACCATAAACATACTGGCCAGCCTCCTTGATCAGTACGTATCATGCTTTTGCACATGCTACTATTTCAGCTTTATCAAGGGTCAGCAAACATTTTCTAACACTGACTATATTCCCTAAAGTGATAGTGAAAAGTCCAAATGCCAAATAAATTGTGAAAAGGTATCATAGATTCTAATTATTCAGAGTCATGGCAACAGCTGACCGGACTGAATGAAGGGCCCGTGCCTGGTTTCTTGGGAGCACCCTGCTGTCAGGCAGTGAAAGCTGAGCATCCTGTCACAATCTCCCACTCTAGGGAGTCGGTGTTGCTTACAGTAAAAACTTAACATTCGCAATGAAAAGTGCTGTCAGCTTAGATGTTCTCCTGCACAAAATGTACACACTGCTGCCAGGGGTCACCACGCCACACATTTTGCCAACAGGTCTTTGTTAATTTACACGGAACTCCATAGGAATGCTGCTCTACAGCCACCCGCTGCTGAAATGACTTTAATTAAAGGTTATTATAATATGTCCTGGACAAAAGCTGCCCAAGTCTGTTTAGTGAATGTGTTAAAAATAACATATTTTAATTTGCAAAGGCAAAACAAAGTAATGAACAAACAATAAAACAATACAAATAATAAAATCCCAGGTGACCCAACAATCACCCTTTTCTGCCTTAGCTACCCAATGGACGTGACTTATAATCCACTTAAACTGTAAGCATCTGTTCATTCTGCTTGCTTCCTGTGGGTCCACCACTATGTCTGCCCCACCCTACTCGACTACTCTGCTTTGGCTACATCTGGTGTCACCCCCTCCAGGCCTTCTTCCTTATCCACCTGCAAGCTGGCCCCCCATCCCTGTCACAGGGCACACTGTCACACTGCACTGAAATCATCTGTTCACTGGTCTGTCTCTCCCACTAGACTATGGTTTCTTAGAGAGTACAACTCATCTTATTCGTTTCTGGAATTTTCATTGTGCAGCACATACTAGTCAGTTGAAAAATTATTCTGCTTGATCTTAAATATCTTACCTTGCATGTGTTTAATCTACAGGCAACCACAATTTACAAGAAATGGAGGAAATTCTCAAATAAAACCAGCCAGGACCTTGTTTTTAAAATGATAAGCAAATCATCTGACTAAAACCTCTGCTCTGTGTTCCCTTCACCTCCAGAGGTTTTAATGCCAAGTAACAAAATGCTGACAACACATGAATTTTCTTTAATGAAGAACACTCACATTTTCAAATCAGCCAGCCAGAGTTGAGACAGAAGATGTAACTGATAATTAGGTTATTCAGACAGATTCCAGACTGGGATGGGCCACAAGTTCAAAGCTGCCCTTCTGACCTTTTGACAAACTGGCAGAAAGTAATAGGCAGACATAGTTTCCTGAAACTATGTGTGATAGATTTGAGTTGGAAAAACAATTTTATTTATTTCATGTGCTTAAAAAAAGAAGTACATTCTCATAGGTCCTCAGTTGATCCAAACTGTATTAGAGAGGGAGGGTTAAATTATCACAGTACACTAAATGCAGTTTAAAAAACACAAAAGATAGACAGATACCTGCTTTGTAGAGGATGAATTTTAGGAGACTTGGGCAGCTTAGAGGCCTCAATTCCAAGAAGCTGGACAGCACCATTATCAGACGCTATGGCTAAGTAGTGGGAACCCTGGCAGAATGTGAGTGTCTTGACACGTCCCCCTATTCGGCTATACGTAAGAATAGACCTGCACAAAAGAAAAGTAAGACTGCATTTCTGAAAAGCCACAAGAGTATTATTATTGCTGATATTAAATAGCCACATGACTATTAACAAACAAAAAGTACTACTCTGAGGTCTGTTTCACTCCTTGACCTCATAACAAAAACAATAATCCCCCTCAAAAGCACTGGTACAAAATCACCTTTTCTTCTGATATTTTTTAATGGCCATCTTCACACACTTCTCTCCGATCACAAAAAGACTGTCCATCCTCCTTGCCAGCTGGAACTCCCATAGTTGTGCCCCTGACCCAGTTCTCCTTCCTCTCTGCAATTCCTAAGCCCTACTCTTACCCCTGCAGTTATTTTATAATCCCTCAGATGCAGCCTGGCACAGCAGGAAAGGCACTGGCTTTGGAATCAAAGGGCTGAGTTCCACTTCTGACGACCCAAATGATCTAGGTCAAGCCATTAACCTGTTCTGCATCTCAGTTTACTCATTTATAAAACAAAGACTGCCCAATTTATGCAACTGGGACACAGTGTAAATAACATATGTCATAAAACATTCATTAATGCACAATATTATTATAATATTCAGTCTCTCCCACACACATTGACCTCTCAAGCTGCTTATCCTCCTTCTTTAAGTTCACTGCCAAACTTCTTGACCATGACCTACAAGGGGTGCCTGCCTCCCATCACCACAAAGTCCCTCCTTCATTGCCCTCTGCAAGGGCTGCATACTCAGCCTTCTAAGGGGCCATTCCCCTAAAAGGTCACAAGCCCCTAATCACCAAATTTATTCATCTCTATCTTTTGTAATTTATTTAATTTTATCATACAAATTAACACATATTAAATATACAAAAATTATTGAAATACAGAAAAGAATACAGAAAAGTAAAACCATAATTCTACCACCCAGAGAGGAACACTATTGACATTTTCTTATATATCCTTCCAGAGTTTTCTATGCATATTACACTATATTCATATTTGCTTTTCAAATTAATATGGAATCATATTTTATATATTTTTAATTAATCATGCCTCTCTAGTTCACTTTTTGTTAATAGAAGCTTTACTGAAATACAATTTGCATACCATAAAGTATAACATTTTAAAGTGTATAATTCAGTGACTTATGTAGCACTCATCAGTATTTCATCCCTTTTTGTGGCTAAGTAATATTCCAGTGTATGGATACACCACATTTGTTTATCTGTTCAATAGCTGATAGACATTCTGGTTTCCACTTTTTGGCTTTTATGAATAATGCTACTATGAACACTCGTTTATAGATTTTCATGTGAACAAATGTTTTCAACTCTCTTGGGTTTATACCTAGGAATGAAACTGCAGGGTCATAAGGTAAATCTATGTTTAGCATTTGAGAAACTGCCAACTTTTTTCCAAAGTTGCTGCATCATTTTACATTCCTACCAGCAAGGTACAAAGGTGCCAATTTCTCCACATCCTCTCCAGCAGTTATTGTCTTTTTGATTATAGCATTCTAGTGGGTGTGACGTGGTAACTCACTGTGGTTTTGATTGACATTTCCCTAATGATGTGGAATATCTTTTTTGTATACATATTGGTCCTATTGGGAAATAAATCTACAATTACCCCTTTATATTCTTGGGAGAGTCGTTCCAGGACCCCCAGTGGATTCCAAAATCAGTGAATGCTCTACTCCCTTACAGTCAGCCCTCTGTATCCAAGGGTTCCATATCCACAGAAAATATTCTATCCATGGCTGACTGAATCTACAGAACCCACAGGTATGAAGGACCGACACTATCTGAATCCTCTGCTTTTTAATTGAGTTGTTTTTTTATTGTTGAGTTAAAAGAGCTCTTTACGGGGCTTCCCTGGTGGCGCAGTGGTTGAGAATCTGCCTGCCAATGCAGGGCACACGGGTTCGAGCCCTGGTCTGGGAGGATCCCACATGCCGCGGAGCGACTGGGCCCGTGCGCCACAGCTACTGAGCCTGCGCTCTGGAGCCTGTGCTCCGCAACAAGAGTGGCCGCGATAGTGACAGGCCCGCGCACCGCGATGAGGAGTGGCCCCCGCTTGCCGCAACTGGAGAAAGCCCTCGCACAGAAACGAAGACCCAACACAGCCATAAATAAAATTAAAAAAAAAAAAAAAAAGAGCTCTTTACATATTCAGGGTACTTAAACATATGATTTTAAAATATTTATCTCATTCTGTGGGCTTTACTTTCGCTTTCTTGACAGTATCCTTTGAAGAACAAATGTTTACAATTTTGATGAAGTCACATCTATTTTTTGTCACTTGTGCTTTTTGATGGTATATTTCAGAAACTCTTGCCTAATCCAAGGTCATGAAGAACTACATGCTTATGTTTTCTTCAGTTTTATAGTTTAGCTCTTACATTTAGGTCCATGATCCATTTTGAAAAATTCTCTGCAAACTCATTCTTTTGCACGTGGCTGCCCAGTAGTCACTGCACCAGCTTTTCAGGCTATTCTATCCCCCATTCAACTGTCCTGGCACCCTTCTCAGAAAACAATGACCATAAATGCACTTCTGCATGTCAGTTCTAGCCCACTGATTAATATATTTATCCTTACGCCAGTAATACAGTGTCCTGACTGCTGTAGTTTCATAGCAAATCTGGAAGTGTGAGTTCTCAAACTTGGTTCTTTCCTAAATTTTAAGACTGTTTTGGCTATTTAAGTCCTTTGCATTTCTTTATGAATTGTAGGATCAGAATGTCAATTTCTGCAGAACAAGGCAGCTGGAAATTTCATACAGATTTCATAGAATCTGAAGATCAATTGGGATGTCTTTCCACTTATTTAGGTCTTCTATAATTTCTTTTTTTTTTATATCACTTCTATCAATGATGTTTTACAGTTTTCACTATTCAAGTCTTGTACTATTTTGTTAAATTGATTCCTCAGTACTTTATTCTTTCTGATGCTACAGTAAATGGACGTGTTTCCTTTATTTCATCTTTGGATTGTTCACTGTTAGCAAACAGAAATCCAATTGAGTTTTGTACACATAAACACAACATAATCTTCTATTCTGCAACTTTGTGGAACTCATGTTAGTTCAAACAGGTTTTTTTTTTTTTTAACATCTTTATTGGAGTGTAATTGCTTTACAATGTTGTTAGTTTCTGCTGTATAACAAAGTGAATCAGCTATATGTATACATATATCCCCATATCCTCTCCCTCTTGCATCTCCCTCCCACCCTCCATATTCCACCCTTGTAGGTGGTCACAAAGCACAGTGCTGATTTCCCTGTGCTATGCAGCTGCTTCCCACTAGCTATCTATTTTACATTTGGTAGTGTATATATGTCAACGCTACTCTCTCACTTCGTCCCAGCTTACCCTTCACCCTCTCCGTGTCCTCAAGACCATTCTCTACATCTGCGTCTTTATTCCTGTCCTGACCCTAGGTTCATCAGAACCATTTTTTTTTTTTAGATTCCATATATATGTGTTAGCATACGGTATTTGTTTTTCTCTTTCTGACTTACTTCACTCTGTATGACAGACTCTAGGTCCATTCACCTCACTACAAGTAACTCAATTTCATTTCTTTTTATGGCTAATATTCCACTGTATATATATGCAACATCTTCTTTATCCATCAGTCGATGGACATTTAGGTTGCTTCCATGTCCTGGCTATTGTAAATAGTGCTGCAATGAACATTGTGGTTTTGGATTATGGTTTTGTCAGGGTATATGCCCAGTACAGGCATTGCTGGGTCATATGGTAGCTCTACTTTTAGTTTTTTAAGGAACCTCCATACTGTTCTCCATAGTGGCTGTATCAATTTACATTCCCATCAACAGTGCAAGAGGGTTCCCTTTTCTCCACACCCTCTCCAGCATTTATTGTTTGTAGATTTTTTGATAATGGCCATTCTGACTGGTGCGAGGTAATACCTCACTGTAGTCGGATTTTCCTTTCTCTAATCATTAGTGATGTTGAGCATCCTTTCATGTGTTTGTTGGCAATCTGTATATCTTCTTTGGAGAAATGTCTATTTAGGTCTTCTGCCCATTTTGGGATTAGGTTGTTCGTTTTTTTGATATTGAGCTGCATGAGCTGCTTGTATACTTCGGAGATTAATCCTTTGTCAGTTGCTTCATTTGCAAATGTTTTCTCCCATTCTGAGGGTTGTCTTTTCATCTTCTTTATGGTTTCCTTTGCTGTGCGAAAGCTTTTAACTTTCATTAGGTCCCATTTGTTTATTTTTGTTTTATTTCCATTTCTCTAGGAGGTGGGTCAGAAAGGATCTTGCTGTGATTTATGTGATAGGGTGTTCTGCCTGTGTTTTCCTCTAAGAGTTTGATAGTGTCTGGCCTTACATTTAGGTCTTTAATCCATTTTGAGTTTATTTTTCTATACGGTGTTAGGGAGTGTTCTAACTTCATTCTTTTACAGCTGTCCAGTATTCCCAGCACAACTTATTGAAGAGGCTGTCTTTTCTCCACTGTACATTCTTGCCTCCTCTATTAAAGATAAGGTGACCATGTGCATGGGTTTATCTCTGGGCTTTCTATCCTCTTCCATTGATCTATATTTCTATTTTCGTGCCAATACCATGTTGCCTTGATTACTTTAGCTTTGTACTATAGTCTGAAGTCAGGGAGCCTGATTCCTCCAGCTCCGTTTTTCTTTCTCTAGATTGCTTTGGTTATTCGGAGTCTTTTGTGTTTCCATAAAAATTGCGAAATTTTTTGTTCTAGTTCTGTGGAAAATGCCAGTGGTACTTTGATAGGGATTGCATTGAATCTGTAGATTGCTTTGTGTAGTACAGTCATTTTCACAATGTTGATTCTTCCAATCCAAGAACATGGTACATCTCTCCATCTGTTGGTATCGTCTTTAATTTCTTTCATCAGTGTCTATTTTTTCTGCATACAGGTCTTTTGTCTCCTTAGGTAGGTTTATTACCAGGTATTTTATTCTTTTTGTTGCAAAGGTAAATGGGAGTGTCTCCTTAATTTCTCTTTCAGATTTTTCATCATTAGTGTATAGGAATGCAAGAGATTTCTGTGCATTAACTTTGTATCCTGCTACTTTACCAAATTCATTGATTAGCTATAGTAGTTTTCTAGTGGCATCTTTAGGATTCTCTATGTATAGTATCATGTCATTTGCAAACAGTGACAGTTTTACTTCTTCTATTCCAATTTGGATTCCTTTTATTTCTTTTTCTTCTCTGATTGCTGTGACTAAAAATTCCAAAACTATGTTGAATAATAGTGGTGAGAGTGGGCAACCTTGTTTTGTTCCTGATCGTAGAGGAAATGGTTTCAGTTTTCCACCATTGAGAACAATGTTGGCTGTGGGTTTGTCATATACGGCCTTTATTATGTTGAGGTAGGTTCCCTTTATGCCTACTTTCTGGAGAGTTTTTATCATAAATGGGTGTTGAATTTTGTCAAAAGCTTTTTCTTCACCTACTGAGATTATCATATGGTTTTGCTCCTTCAATTTGTTAATATGGTTTAATCACATTGATTTTCGTATATTGAAGAATCCTTACATTACTGGGATGATAAACCCCACTTGATCATAGTGTATGACCCTTTTAATGTGCTGTTGGATTCTGTTTGCCAGTATTTTGTTGAGGATTTTTGCATCTATGTTCATCAGTGATATTGGCCTGTAGTTTTCTTTTCTTGTGACATCTTTGTCTGGTTTTGGTATCAGGGTGATGGTGGGCTCGTAGAATGAGTTTGGGAGTGCTCCTCCCTCTGCTATATTTTGGAAGAGTTTGAGAAGAACAGATGTTAGCTCTTCCCTAAATATTTGATAGAATTAGCCTGTGAAGTCACCTGGTCCTGGGGTTTTGTTTGTTGGAAGATTTTTAATCACAGTCTCAATTCAGTGCTTGAGATTGGTCTGTTGATATTTTCTATTTCTTCCTGGTTCAGTCTCGGAAGGTTGTGCTTTTCTAAGAATTTGTCCATTTCTTCCAGGTTATCAATTTTATGGGCATATAGTTGCTTATAGTAATCTCTCATGCCCCTTTGTATTTCTGCAGTGTCAGTTGTTACTTCTCCTTTTTCGTTTCTAATTCTGTTGATCTGAGTCCTCTCCCTTTTTTTCTTGATGAGTCTTGCTAATGGTATATCAATTTGGTTTATCTTCTCAAAGAACCAGTGTTTAGTTTTATTGATCTTTGCTACTGTTTCATTTCTTTTTCATTTATTTCTGATCTGATCTTTGTGATTTCTTTCTTTCTGCTAACATTGGGGTTTTTTTGTTCTTCTTTCTCTAGTTCCTTTAGGTGTAAGGTTAGATTGTTTACTTGAGATGTTTCTTGTTTCTTGAGGTAGGATTGTATTGCTATAAACTTCTCTCTTAGAACTGCTTTTGCTGCATCCCATAGGTTTTGGGTCGTTGTGTTTTCATTGTCATTTGTTTCTAGGTGTTTTTTGATTTCCTCTTTGAGTTCTTCAGTGATCTCTTGATTATTTAGTAGTGTATTGTTTAGCCTCCATGTGTTTGTATTTTTTACAGATTTTTTCCTGTGACTGATATCTAGTCTCATAGCATTGTGGTCAGAAAAGGTACTTGATATGATTTCAATTTTCTTAAATTTACCAAAGCTTGATTTGTGACCCAATATATGATCTATCCTGGAGAATGTTCCAAGAGCACTTGAGAAGAAAGTGTATTCTGTTGTTTTTGGATGGAATGTCCTATAAATGTCAATTAAGTCCATCTTGTTTAATGTGTCATTTAAAGCTTGTGTTTCCTTATTTATTTTCATTTTGGATGATCTGTCCATTGGTGAAAGTGGGGTGTTAAAGTCCACTACTATGATTGTGTTACTG
The DNA here is from genome assembly GCF_028564815.1 of Eubalaena glacialis. Taxonomy (NCBI): domain Eukaryota; kingdom Metazoa; phylum Chordata; class Mammalia; order Artiodactyla; family Balaenidae; genus Eubalaena; species Eubalaena glacialis. The sequence goes on along the minus strand of NC_083721.1, from coordinate 141,156,483 downwards.
TCGATTTCCCCTTTTATGGCTGTTAGTATTTGCCTTATGTATTGAGGTGCTCCTACGTTGGGTGCATAAATATTTACAATTGTTATATCTTCTTCTTGGATTGATCCCTTGATCATTATGTAGTGTCCTTGTCTCTTGTAATAGTCTTTATTTTAAAGTCTATTTTGTCTGATATGAGAATTGCTACTCTAGCTTTTGATTTCCATTTGCATGGGATATCTTTTTCCATGCCCTCACTTTCAGTCTGTATGGGTCCCTAGGTCTGAAGTGGGTCTCTTGTAGACAACATATATATGGCTTTTGTTTTTGTATCCATTCAGCCAGTCTATGTCTTTTGGTTGGAGCATTTAATCCATTTATATTTAAGGTAATTATTGATATGTATGTTCCTATTACCATTTTCGTAATTGTTCTGGGTCTCTTTTTGTAGATCTTTTCCTTCTCTTGTGTTTCTTGCCTAGAGAACTTCCTTTAGCATTTGTTGTAAAGCTGGTTTGGTGGTGCTGTATTCTCTTAACGTTTGCTTGTCTGTAAAGCTTTTAACTTCTCCAACGAGTCTGAATGAGATCCTTGCTGGGTAATCTTGGTTGTAGGTTTCTCCCTTTCATCATTTTAAATATGTCCTGCCACTCCCTTCTGGCTTGCAGAGTTTCAACTGACAGATCAGCTATTAACTTTACAGGGATTCCCCCTGGTATGTTATTTGTTGCTTTTCCCTTGCTGCTTTTAATATTTTTTCTTTGTATTTAATTTTTGATAGTTTGATTAGTATGTGTCTTGGCATGTTTCTCCTTGGATTTATCCAAGGGGAAGTATGGGACTCTCTGTTCTTCCTGGACTTGACTATTTCCTTTCCTATGTTAGGGAAGTTTGCAACTATAATCTCTTCAAATATTTTCTCAGTCCCTTTCTTTTTCTCTTATTCTTCTGGGACCCGTAGAATTCGAATGTTGGTACATTTAATGTTGTCCCAGAGGTCTCTGAGACTGTCCTCAATTCTTTTCATTCTTTTTTTTTATTCTGCTCTGCAGTAGTTATTTCCACTCTTTTATCTTCCAGGTCACTTATGCATTCTTCTGCCTCAGTTATTCTGCTACTGAGTCCTTCTAGAGAATTTTTAATTTCATGTATTGTGTTGTTCATCATTGTTTGCTCTTTAGTTCTTCTAGGTCCATGTTAAACGTTTCTTGTATTTTCTCCATTCTATTTCCAAGATTTTGGATCATCTTTACTATCATTACTCTGAATTCTTTTTCAGGTAGACTGCCTATTTCGTTTTCATTTGTTTGGTCTGGTGGGTTTTTACCTTGCTCCTGCATCTGCTGCATATTTGTCTGTCTTCTCATTTTGTCTAACTTACTGTGTTTGCGGTTTCCTTTTCGCAGGCTGCAGGTTCGTAGTTCCCATTGTTTTTGGTGTCTGCCCCCAGTGGGTGAGGTTGGTTCAGTGGCTTGTGTAGGCCTCCTGGTGGAGGGGACTGGTGCCTGTGTTCTGGTGGATGGGGCTGGATCCTGTCTTTCTGGTGGGCAGGGCTGCGTCCAGTGGTGTGTTTTGGGGTGTCTGTGAACTTAGTATGATTTTAGGCAGCCTCTCTGCTAATGGGTGAAGTTGTGTTCCTGTCTTGCTAGTTGTTTGGCATGGGGCGTCCAGCACTGGAGCTTGCTGGCCGTTGGGTGGAGCTGGGTCTTAGCGTTGAGATGGAGATCTCTGGGAGAGCTCTCGCCTATTGATATTACATGGGGCTGGGAGTTCTCTGGTGGTCCAATGTCCTGAACTCAGCTCTCCCACCTCAGAGGCTAAGGCCTGACACCAGGCTGGAGCACCAAAACCCTGTCAGCCACATGGCTCAGAAGAAAAGGGAGAAAAAAAGAAAGAAAGAAAAAAAATAATAATAAATAAAAAAAATTAATAAAATTAAAAATTTTTTTTTAAATACAAAAAATAGAGCAACCAAACCAATAACCAAATCCACCAATGATAACAAGCGCTAAAGACTAAACTAAGATAAATGTAAGAATCAGAAACAAATCAGTCACAGACAGCAAACCCCAAGTCCACAGTTGCTCACAAAGTCCACCAATTTTGGGATGATTTGTTGTCTATTCAGGTATTCCGCGGATGCAGGGTACATCAAGTTGATTGTGGGCATTTAATCCACTGCTCCTGAGGCTGCACGGAGAGATTTCCCTTTCTCTTCTTTGTCCGCACAGCTCCCAGGGTTCAGCTTTGCATTTGGCCCCACCTCTGTGTGTAGGTCGCCCTCAGGCATGTGTTCCCACCCAGAGAGAAGGGGGTTAAAGCAGTGGCTGATTAGGGGACACTTGCTCATTCAGGCCAGGGGGAGGGAGGGGCACAGTAGTTATAATTGGAATGCGGGGCGAGCCTGTGGCGGCAGAGATCAGCATGACGTTGCAACAGCCTGAGGCGCACCATGTGTTCTCCTGGGGAAGTTGTCCCTGGATCATGGGACCCTGGCAGTGGCGTGCTGCACAGGCCCCCCGGAGGGTGTGGATAGTGACCTGTGCTTGCACACAGGATTCTTGGTGGCTGCAGCAGCAGCGTTAGCAGTTCATGCCTGTCTCTGGGGTCCCAGCTGATAGCTGTGGCTCATGCCCATCTCCGGATATCATTTAAGCGGTGCTCTGCCTTCTGTGGGCAGACAGGGGAGGAATCCCCTCTCCTCCCGCACCCCAAAACAATGGTCTCTTACCTCTTAGTCAGGTCCAGACTTTTTCCCGGACTCCCTCCCGGCTAGCTGTGGCACACTAGCCCCCTTCAGGCTGTCTTCACGCAGCCAACCCCAGTCCTCTCCCTGGTATCTGACCTCCAAAGCTGGAGCCTCAGCTCCCAGCCCCACCCACCCCGGCAGGTGAGCAGACAAGTCTCTCAGGCTGGTGAGTGCTCGTCGGCACTGATCCTCTGTGTGGGAATCTCTCCGCTTTGACGTCTGCACCCCTATTGCTGTGCTCTCCTCCGTAGCTACGAAGCTTCCCCCCCGCCCAGCCCCCATCTCCACCAGTGAAGGGTCTTCCTAGTGTGTGGTAACTTTTCCTCCTTCACAGCTCCCTCCCAGTGGTGCAGGTCCTGACCCTATTCTTTTGTCTGTTTTTTCTTTTTCTTTTGCCCTACGCAGGTACATGGGGATTTTCTTGCCTTTTGGGAAGTCTTAGGTCTTCTGCCAGCGTTCAGTAGGTGTTCTGTAGGAGTTGTTCCACATGTAGATGTATCTTTGATGTATTTGTGGGGAGGAAGGTGATCTCCACGTCTTACTCCTCTGCCATCTTGAAGGTCCCTCCGTTTTTTCTTTTTATTGCGTAAGACAGTCTATATACAGGATCATACTGTCAGCTAATAGTTTTACTTCTTCCTTTCCAATCTGCATGCCTTATATTTCTTTTCCTTATCTAACTGCCCCACCAAGAACCTCCAGTACAATGCTGAATGAAAGCAGTGAGAGTGGACATTCTTATCTGGCTTACCTTAGGGGAAAGCTTTCAGTCTTTCACCGTCAAGTATGATGTTATCGGGCTTTTCATAGATGTCCTTATCAGTACTCGTCTATAACTAGTTTGTTGAATTGTTTTTAATCATAAAAGGGTGTTAGATTTTATCAAATGTTTTCTGAGAGTCTTTTGAGATCATATGTGGCCTTCATCCTTTACTCTATTAATATGATATATTCACTGATTGATTTTCATATGTTGAAAAGGGTTTGCATTCTTGGGATAAACTGCACTTGGTTATGGTATATAATCCTTTATTATGTTGAATTCAGTTTACTAGTATTTTGTTGAGGATTTTAATGCCCATATTAACTATGGGTCTTGATCTGCTGTTTTCTTGTGATATATTTGTCTGGTTGTGGTATCAGGGTAACACTGGCCTTATAGAATGAGTTAGGAAATGTTCCCTCATCTATTTTTTGAAAAAGTTTTTGAAGGATGGGTGTTAATTCATGAAGCATTTGGTAGAATTCACCATGAAGCTATCTCAGCCTGGGTTTTTCTCTGTGGGAAGTTTTTCTTTTACTTACTAATTTAATCTTTTGTTTTAGGTCTATCCCGAATTTCTATTTGTTCTTGATTCACTTTTGACAGGTTGTATCTCTCTAGGAATCTAATTTGTCCATTTCATCTAGGTCATTTAATTTGTTGGCATACAGCTGTTCGTAGTATTCCTCGGTGCTCCATAGTAGTGTACGCAATAGTAACATCCCCTCTTCCATTCCTAATTTTAATAATTTGAGTCCTCTCCCTTTTTTTAATTGGTTATTGTAGAAAAGCTTTGTTAATTTTGATCTTCCCAAAGAACTGACTTTTGCTTTTGTTGGTTTTTCACCTTTATTTTCTATTCCCTATTTCATTTGTTTCCTCTTTAGTCTTTATGATTTCCTTCCTTCTACTTGCTTCGGGTTTACTTTGCTCTTCTTTTTCTATATTTTTAAGGTTAAGGCTAAGTTACTGATTTATGATCTTTCTTCTCTTTAAATACAGATGTGTACAGATATAAATTTCTCTTCGAACACTCCTTTAACTGCATCCCTAAGTTTTGGTATGCTGTGTTTTCATTTTCAATCATCTCAAAATATTCTCTAGTTTCCCTTTGAACCACTGCTTATTTTGCCATGTGTTGCTTAATCTCCACATACCTGTGAATTTTCCAAACTGCTTTTTGTTACTGATACCTAGTTTCATTCCAATGTGGTTAAAGAACATATATGTTGATATGGCTCAGTGCCTTTAAATTTATTGAAGCTTGTTTTCTGTCCTAGATATGATTTAACCTGGAAGTGTTCCATGTGCCCTTGAGAAGAATGTGTATTCTGCTGTAGTTGGGTGGAGCGTTCTATAGTTGTACGTTAGAGCTGGTGGGTCTGCAGTGTTGTTCAAGTCTTCTACTGCCTTGTTGATCCATCTATAATGAAAGCAGAGTACTGAAGTCTCCAACTATTACTGTTGAATTGTCTATTTTCCCCTTCAATTCTGTCAGTTTTTCCTCCACTCGGGGACTCTGCTGTTGGTGGCATTTGTTTGTAATTGCTATGTTTTCCTGATGCACTGACGCTTTCGTCATTATAAAATGTCCTTGTCTGTCTCTAGTATCAATTATTGTGTTAAAATTTATTCTGTCTGATATTAGCATAGCCGCTCCAGCTCTCTTTTAGGAACTGTCTGCATGAAGTATCTTTTTCTTCAGTCCTTTTACTCTCACACTGTGTCTTTGAATCTAAAGTGTTGTCTCTTGTGGACAACACATAGTCATATCATATTTTGTCATACTTTCTGCCAACTCTGCTTTTTGACTACCTTTAATGGAATTACCAATAAGGTAGGACTTATGTTTGACATTTTGCTGTTTGTTTTCTCTGTGTCTTACATGGGTTTTTTTCTTTTTCTGGTTGTTGTTGCTCTTCTATTCCACCACTGCTGTCTTCTTTTGTGTTAAAAAGATATTTTCTAGTACACCATTTTAATTCCCTAGTTTCTTTTACTATGTGTTTTTTGTGTTTTACTAAATGTTTTTAAGTGTTTCTTTTAGTGGTTTCCCTGGGAAATACAATTAACGTCTAAAAACAATCAGATTAATACCAACTTTGCTCCAATATATCTGTTCCCTCCTCCCTTGTCTGTATTATTAACGTAATACAAATTACACCTTTATATATTATAAGCCCATCAACACAGTTTTATACTTATTTCTTTATATAGTCTTCTCTCAAATCAGACAGCAGGTAAAAAGAGTTACAGAAAAAAATAATTTGTACTGTCTTATATTCACTCATGTATCTACCTTTACCCCATGCTCTTTATTTCTTCATGTGGTTCAAGTTAGTCTCATGTCCTTTCCTTTCAGCACAACAGACTCTTTTTAGTGTTTCTTTTAGGGAAAATCTGCTAACAATAAATTCCCTATTTTTATTTAACTTGGAACGTCTTCATTTCTCCTTTGTTTCTGAAAGATAATTCTGCTGGATATAGAATTATTGATTGACAGTCTTTTTCTTTCAAGATTCTGAATACATCATCCCACTGACTTCCAGGCACCATCATTTTCTGATGAAATGTCAGCTGTTAACCTTGCTGAAGATCCCTTGTACAAGATGAGTCACATTTCTCTGCTGCTTCAAAATTTTCTCTGTGTCTTTCATCAATTTGCCTATAATGTCTCTAGTATGGCTCTCTTTGATCTTTATCCTACTTGGAGTTCGTTGGGCTTCTCAGCTGTGCAGATTAATGGTTTTTGTCAAATCTGGGGGAGTTTCAAACCACTTTTTCTTCAAATATTCTTTCTGCTCCTTTTTCTCTCTCCTTGCCTTCTGGGACTCCTATCATGTGTATGTTGTTTCCACAGGTCTCTGAGGCTCTGTTCAGTTTTCTTTATTCTTTTTTAGTTTTTATACCTCTGAATGGATGGCAAACTGATTTACCGTCAAGTCCCTGTTTTTTTCTCTTGCCAGTTGAAATCTGCTGTTCAACCCTGAATTTTTCGTTTCAGTTATTATACTTTTCAACTCCAGGATTTCTGTTTATCATTTCTATCCCTTTGACATTATCTATTTGTTGAGACATTTTTCTCATACTTTCCTTTCAACCCTTTAGACATGGTTTCTTCTAATTCTTTGAACATATTTTTAGTCACTAATTTAAAGTCATTGTCTAGTAAGTCCAATGTCTGGGATCAGTGAGGTACTGTCTCTATTACCTGTATTTTTTCCTGTGTATAGGACACACTTTCTGATTTCTTTGCCTGACCTGCAATTTTTGTCCAAAACTGGACATTCTAATTGATATGTATCAACTTCAGAAATAATATACCAATGTTGTTGCTGTTTGTTTAGTGACTTGCCTGGACTAATTCTACAAAGTCTGTATTCTTTCTCATGTGTGGCCACTGAACTCTTTGTTCAGTTAGATTAGTGGTCAGCTAATGACATTTCCTTACATCTCATGAATTGATAAGGGCTCCAGCCTTTGCTGAGGCTCTCTGTGCTTGCTGTGGCACACCTTCAGCAAAGCAGTTTACAACTTGGCCTTATCCTTCATTTCCTGCTTGCACAGAGTCTCAAGGTCAGCCAGAGGTGAGAACCTGGGGTCTCCTCAGTTCTTTCTTGGGCTTGTGCACAACCGTGCAAGTGTATGTGGTCTTACAGATACCCATGAATACATCCAAACTTTTCAAAAGGCCCCTACTGATATCTCACTCTTGCTTCAAAGTTTTTTCTCAGCCTCTTATGAGCTACAACTGGGAATGCCACCTCAGGCAGCTGCAATGTTAAACAAATACCACCAATAATTTCAACAAATGCCCTATGGGTAGAGTTTTTCTCAAAGAACAAGGCAATAGTCAGGTCAAATAAAGATAGGCCCTGATTATGGAGCTTTTCAGCAAACTGGTCAAATAGTGACAATTCTCTGGAGATGGGGCTTTGGGGGAGTTCCAAAGCCATTACGACCCTGCCAGTGGCTACTTAGCTGTTGGTTTTCATAGTTACTGTAGTTGTGGGACTATTAGTCTTCAAAGCCATCACAGAGCTTGGTAGTGGGGGATGAAACTGGGGACCACATACATGGTTCACTGTTCTGAGAGTCAGCTGTTTTTCTTGAATAAAAATTTTCAGATTGATGTAGGACTTTAATTTCTAGAATTCTGAAAAAGTTGATTTTGACAGTTTTTGCCAGTGTTCTCATTGTTTTTATAGAGGAACAGATTTTTTAAAGTCCTTACTCTGTCATTCTAAAAACAGAAACCCTACCTGGGTTCTTAAACCTACTTCTCAAACCTATATTTCCACACACTATATCAATATATTCCATATCAAAAAAATGTATTTCCACAACAATCACTTATTTATCCATTTTCACCCCTACTGCTGAACTTTTGGTTTGCTCCCAGTTTTTTACAATTAAAAAGAAAGCCAATCTGAACAGCCTTAAAACTAAATCTCTCAGTTTATTCTTAGTATCTCCTTAGGATATGTACATCATAAAGGCTTGTAATATATAATGTCCAAAAGCCCTCCAGGGATTATGGATGTATGAACTATACTTCACCAAAGGGCACTGTGTGAGAACACCCAAATGCTTTACTAGGCTTTCATGCCACTTGGCTTTTTTACTGCATTTGAGAGCTGTTTATAAGTCCCTTTCTTAAACCCTTTCTTCTGTTGCAGTATGACATAACTTAAATGGTTTCTTCTCCCTTCTTTTCTGACTACTCGCTTCCTGTCCCCAAAATTCAATTTTGTAAAATTCAGGCCTCAGGCCTCCTCAGGTCTTTACAGCCCTTTAGTTCAGGGTAGCGATACCACTCAAAAATTTCAGCTTCCAACACTATCTGTGACTCTAAAATATGTAATCTTAACACTGATAACTTTCTTGCACACGCTTCATATTGTTTCAACTCTTCATTGGGACAAAACTCCTCTTAGATGTTTTACCATCAAATTCGGCAAGTACCAAATACATCAATCTTCCCTAAAATTGAGAAGCTAAATGAGCCAAAAATGGGGTTGCACAAAAAGTGTATATGGAAAATACAGTTTAGAATACTACAAAGGATTAAATTGAAAAAAAAATCTATGTAAAAGTGTAGAAAAACAGCAATTTTTCAAGAATTAGTCCCCGAGGGACAAACTAAAGGTTTAACTCAAATAAGAAAGAAGAAAATGGCAGAGCCAAGATCCAGATGGCCTAAATCACCAATCCAAATTCAATGAGAAAGTCAGAACTGGAAACTGGGTGGTCAGCCAACATAATGCATAGGGGAAAAGCCTCAGTAGTCAGAAGGTACTAGTAGATTTCCTAAGAAAATATAATATCACTTTTGCTGCTCTTTCCCAGCCACCAGCTGCTCCCCACATGGTTCTAGCAATAATAATGGCCTCCTTCTCCCTCATCAGTTCACAAAGGCATGTGATGAGGGCAACACTTTCTCTTCCCTTCCCCTCTTCCCCTCCCTGGACCTAGAATGAAGCACCTCCAAGCCAAGGCCTACTGCAGTCCACAAACAAGAAAGCAGGTGTTAACAGCAAAGCAAGAGAGCAGCTGTGACCAGAGGGAACCCAATCTCCTAATCATCATACAAACTTCCTAAAGACTACAGTTACTGCCAGCTAAATTGCTGCATTTTCTGGTATACCACTGCCTAAAATATGACACTGGGATACAGAAGGCATGGCTCTGTGATAAAGATCATTTGGAATTAACAAGAGAGGTTTCTGCAAAGTTAAGTTTACTCAAGTCAATTAAACTCACCCTAATAAAAGCAATAATGAATGCAACTAATGATGATAGTAACAAAGAACCATTTGGAAAATAATTATCAGAAGAGGTTTTTAAAATATTAATCAAAATGCTAACAATGGTGGGGGAAAATCAAAAGAATGGTTGTAGGCAGGGAGGAGGCAGGGATTTTATGCAAAGGAACACGAGGGTTCATCCTGGTTACGCCTGTATCTTGAGTGTGGTTTAAGTTGCACAGGTGTGTGTATTTGCTGGAACTCATGGAACGTTTAAGATCTGTGTACTTCACAGCATGTGAATTTTATACCAAAAAAGAAAAGGAGAAATATAAACAAATATTAACAATATGCATGCTGAAGTTTTTAGGGGAAGTCTCCTCATGTCTGCAACTCACTTTGAAACACATTTTTAAAAGATGAATTGATAGGAAGATGGATAATTATATGACATAGCAAATATAGTAAAATTATTATTTAGAATCTTGCAGCAAGCATATGCTTGTTCACTGCAAAACTCAACTTTACTTGAGGTTTGAAAATTTTGTAATAAAATATGGACAAAAAATTGTTACATGGAGCCAGGATTCTTTTACTGGTTTTCGATTTATGTTCTTACTAATGCAATGCCAAGACAGAATGAACATGAAAAAGAATTAAGCATGTTGTAAAAATATAGAGCTCTTTTTAAAAAATAAACACAAAAAATCATATCAGGTTGGTAAGGGGTAAACTTTTGAATTATTTTAGTTTATCATAGATATTTTGTTGTTTGACCATTTTGTGGTTAACTCTGGTCAATGAACTGATAAGGAGAAAAGCACCAAAGGTTCCCCACATCTTTTCATGTACATAAGATTCAATTTTGATTTCTAGTAGCTTTCTTTTCAGACCCAGACCAAACTAGGCACAGAACAAATATGAATATCAAGTAGGGAGATAACTATAAAGTTGTACAAACCTAAAATAATTCTTATAATCCCACTTATCATAATCACATCATGCATATTTGAAGAGTCTTAAAGATTTCAATAATTACCTCTCTCTTGACTACTCCAGTGGGTCATGTTACAATATGTGTTGTCCTTACACAGCTGGCCACTCCATCATTTTCCAACTTCTCCCATGCTCATACACCCTCTAACCTATTCAGCAAATCTTGATGGCTCCACCATCAAAACATACCCAGAATCTGATCATTTCCCACTACTTCCCCCTCTCGCTCAATTACAGAAAAAGCCTCCTAATACCTCTGCCCTACACCTCTTCAGTCTATTCTCAACAAAAGAGCCAGAGTAATTCTGTGGAAGTTTAATTCAGATCATGTCTCTCCACCGCTCGGGACCGTCCAAAGGCTCCCATCTCACTCAGAGTCAAAGTCCAAGTCCTTCACAATAGCCTGCAAGGCCCTGTATAATTCGAGCCCTCTGACCCTCTTTCCCGCTCACACAGACCTTTCTGCTCTTCCTCAAACATGCCAAACATCTTTCTGCCTCAGAACCTCTGAAGCCCTTGTGTCTGCTGCCTACAATGCTCTTCCCCAAGACATCCATATGGCATTTTCTCTCACCTTTGTCAGGTCTCTCCTTAAATGACATCTTCTCTGTGAGGCAGCAGATGAGTTCTTTAAACTCTACTCTACCCCACCTACTGCATTCTCTCCCTTTTTTGCTATATTTTTCTCCATAATATATTTTACCATCTAATACACTATATGTTTTACTTATTTACACTGTTTATTGTCTGTCACCTCCCACTAGAAGGAAAGCTCCACAGAACATGTATTTGTGTCCATTTATCATTACTGTATCACTGGTACCTAAAATAGCACCTGTCACGGAATGAGCACTCAATAAATACTTGCGGACTGAATGGATGGATGGTTGGACTCTCCGCCTATGCATAGGTTACCTGGTGGTGGTAGTCTTCCCCTCCATCTTCTGACTGTTCCAGATTTTCACTGTGCCATCATTTGAACATGTGGCAAAAAGTGAATGTTCGTCAGAGACTCTAATGCGATTCACAGCAGATTTGTGTTCATGAAGATGTGCAACTAGTAGCCCCTTAGGCCGCCACCCTAAGGAAAAGCAAAGGAGTGTGTCTTAAGTTGCAGTTTACAAACACAATCTTTCCTTCACCCCCAGCTACAAACACCAACAGCCAACAGGAGAACAATCGTAAGAACTAAACAAAGGGTCCCAACAGCTAGCCAATTCAGAGTGGCCTACTGGACTATGACAGATACAATCGCCCATGGAGAAAGACACCCATGTTCACATAGCCTTAGAAAGACTGCACTGGGCCCTTCTCCAGAGTCTGAGAAGGCACAATAGTCACCTGCTACCTGGGAAAACCCTGACTACTTGCTTAATAGCAAGAGGTAATGACTACCCTGACCTAGAGAAATCAGGCACTAGGGAGGCAGCCCAGTCCTGAAAGCCTCGAAGACCCACCACACCTTCATGTGTGACCTTGGGGTACTTATTTAAACTCTGTGAGCTTCAATTTACTCAAACGTAAAATGAGGGGGAAATTACTTAACCCAAAGGATGACTGTATTGGTAAATGAGATATAAAGAGTCTAATACTGTCCCAGGGCCACAGTAAACACCCAAATGTTGATTTATTTCTTCTCTACCTGCAATCATTTATTCTGTGATATCAACAGGTTGGTATAAACAGTACTATAAATTATAGCCTCAGAATGCCCAAGGATTTTCTAGTACTTTCTTTATGACATCTACACACTTCTGTTTATGTATATTCTTTTTGTGTATAATTAATTTCCTCTAATAAATTATAAATTCCCTGAGGCCAGAGAACTGACTATGCCTTATCCATTCTGAATCATTCACAATACCTAGCATAGGTCTTTGCATATAACAATCTTCAATGTTTGATGAATAAACTTTTATATTAGGCATAACATTTAATAATATTTAATATTAATCAATTTTAAAATAAAACAAAACAGAAGGCTATGCTGAAGATTATACTGTTATTGGGAGCAGCACTGTGCCTAATTAAGTAATAATAAAGTCATTTTAAAATCAACTTATTTCTTTTACTAAGAAACAAAAATGAAACCAAGACCACTGCCAAACCTGGCATACTCAACGATAGAAAAATGTTTCCCCTTGGATCTCTAGCTCAAATGTGTGGAAAGAACAGCTGAATGCAATTTCTAAGGAGGATATGCTGGATTTGAGAATAATCAAAAACACTTTGCCATGAAGTCTAGATAATCTAGCAGGCTAGGTTGAACATTTCCCCCTAGAGAAAATCAATTTCACACAACCACTCAAGTGTGGAAAGAAAAAATCAGAAGTCCAACAGTCACTGCACACTTCCTGAACCACAAAATCTGACACCTTTTCTGGGATTACTGAATAAAATGTATAGCTCCACTTTAAAATGCCATTTATAAAGACAGATTCTATTGTAAAATAGTGTGTGGTCAACTTTTTTTGTTTTTAAAGCAGGGCTGGTAAATCATATTGAACTATATTACAGAAACAAACATTCCAGGATATTTATTTTCATAAAAAAAACTTAAGTGACTAAAGATGCCACTTACCACTTAATAATATTTCTAAAATCTTTAAATCATTGCTCTCCACCAGAATTTTCCCTGAGTTCACAATGGAAGCCCATGGGAATTCACATGATTTTTCAGTCTCTACACATAAGCACACTACACATTTCTTCTCAGTTTTCAAGCTACATTTTTATTATTAAAATCTATACAGAAACTCATTAAAAATGTTTTTAAAAATCTGCCAATCCAATATCAAAGACTAGCTCCACCACATAACACTAGGCATGTCTGTTAACACAGTGAGCTACAATTTTCATCTGAAATATCTCTAAGTTTCTTCTAAATCTTCTCAGATTACAGAATTGCTTTCCCCAAAATCTTAATGTTGATGATTGCTGAGTGATGGTTATAGGTGATTTTGTTTTCTTTCTAAAGCACCCATTATTTTCTAAATGTTTTTACCTTTTAGTTTAAATAAAATTAATAGTTATTAAACCCTTCAGAAATAAAAAGCCAGAGTTTACTCTAAGAAGCCTGACATTCAGTGAGAAAGTGGCATGACACTAAGCAGGTAGGTAAAACCTAGTACTCTAAATGGGGAACATGGACCACAGACAGGACAAAACAGTAGGTTACTGGCCTAAAAGGCACTGCCACAGCTAGGAAGATCCAAATTTCACAAATAATGACTTGGGATTTCTCACTTATTGGTTCTTCCTGTGGGCTTTCAAAGTGACAGTTTTGTTCCCACTTCCTTTGCCTGGTAACTGATTATCAGTTTCTTCCACCAGATTCCAGGCTCTGGCACCTGGGCTGGAATACAACTACCTCTCAATGGCACATTTACCAGGTGGTGGCGGTTTACTCTCCCACTCAGCATTTTCCATCATCTGCTTAGCTATCCTCTCGGCATTACACTGCTCCCGTTTCTGTTGTATGAGTTGCTGAAGCTCAGTTTTACACGTTGTGATCCGAATCTGGTAGGTGGACGGTAAAATTGTACTACTTAAAACCTGTATTGTTGGTTTTCTATTTTGGACATTTGTCGCTTCTGGAACCTGCAAAACAAAAAGAATATACGTATTTGTGTCACAAGCAAAGTGTATTTGATGAGAAAAATGTACCCATGTTCTCTCTATTCATTACACCAGCCTTCTGTCCTTATTAATGTACCAATTTTTAAATCCATTTAAATACAATGACATTTTTTTTCAATGAAAGCCTAGTTTAAATGCAGTTTAACCACAAGTTCCAGGGCTCTATATTTTTAAAAAATTATCAGTGTAGCAATAACATTAAACAAAAATCCTCATTAATTTAACTGAAGAGAATTTTAATTTATCAGTTGGTTCAATTCATATTTTTCAATTAAAATATAATTGGCTAGGGAAGAGTTACCTCAAATTACAAACTTACTTCAAATATATCAAAATCATGACGACATTTCTCACACAGAGCAAACTTGGGACTTTTCTTCCCAGAAGTATTTTTGCTACTTTACAGATATAATTGTTATATTAGAAGAAGAATAAGAAGATTTTAAAGGTTCACTGCAGCCTAATTAGAATCACAGCTCATAATGACATCTTCAACCCACAGTTTCAGACCACTTTATTGGTGAGTACTCTAAAACGAGACCTTTTTGGTGCTTTCAATACTAGACTGCCCCTTAGCTATAAAGTTAAAGATAAACCTCTCTTAGAAAGAAACATATCCTCCCTAAAGGACAAGTCACTGTATTGATTTTTCCAGTACAGTACACAGCCTTTAAACATCCAAAACAGTAGAACGGGATCCAAAGACAAAAGGCGCTCTACTGCCTGGATGATGATACCTGTGGAGAAGTCGACAAAGGGACACAAATGCCAGCAGAGGACTCGGAACGAGGCGGCTTCCCAGCCTGAATCACCTCCTGGTCACTCCCTTTAGGTAGGGCCTGTGGGATGCTTGGTGGTTCCAGTGACCCAAACATGCTTTTCCACTCTTCATTTACATTTGAGTCTTGTTTTACATGTTTTCTAGCTATGAAAAAAGATTCAGAATAATCTACAACAAATATGTGCTTTTATTGCTCTTTGTGGGGGGAGGGGGACAGCAATGGACTTCATGTGCTATTTGTTCTTTATGACGGCCAATTTATTTATATTTACATATAAACTTGTTAGCTCTCATTTCATCTCTGGGGCAGATGGACAGATGCACTCTTTCAACAGCGTTAATAATTAGACCTAATTGCTTCCTAGTTTCCCAAGGCTAGCTCAATTTCAAGTAACCACTTTATCTGAAGAACCAACAACAAAAACAACTTTTTCAAATGTCACTGACCACACTGCTAAATATGACCTCTCTATATCCAGTATCAGTTACATGGGGGGAAGAAAAGAATAAAAAGTTAATTGCAATACGGTCACCTCCTGACTACAGATAGATGAGAAACGTTTTTTTCAAAAACTTTGATTATAAAAAGTACACTAAGTAACAAAGTTTTGGCATTCCAATATGTAACATGAATTGCTCCCATAACTTTGTAAACCCCATAAACTATAAAGTTGAATGATATATTACTATATTATTTTGCAAAAATTAAATAATACATACTGTTTCACAACTTGCTTTTTCTCCTACTTAACTAAATACAGCTGAACATTTAACCATTATCCTATTAATGGACATTTCAATTATTTCCTTTTTCACTGAGAACATTCTTATACATATTTCTTCACATGTCTGTCAGCGTTTCTATGAGAAATTTCCAATAGTGAGTCAAATAGTAAAAAAAAGAATATGTTCAATTTATAATCTCACCAACAGTGAGTGAAAATGCCCATTTCCTGCCCCCTTGCTAACACAGGCATCATTAGTCTTTGCTAATCACCCAGGCAGAGAATGGCATCTCATTTCTATTTGCATTCATTTAATTGTTGACCTTTCAAACATGTGTATTTCTATTCTATCACTTGTATGTTCAAATCCTTCCTTATTTTTCTTTCGGATGCTTGCAGTTTTTCTTATTAACCTGTACGAATACTTTACATTTTATGGCTGCAAACCATTAATAATTAAGTTGCAAATACTTTATTCCAAGTTCAGCAGTTAGAAGGTTTTTTTAAATGTAATTCGTCAGCTGCCCTCAAAATCTGATACTGGAATAGAGGGATCTTAAAAGGCATGTGCTTGGAAGTGAGTGTATCTCCAAAAAGGGTTAAAGGAAGAATGCGTGAGATCTTAAAACCCTCACACAATCAGAGTCAATGTCACTGTCACAAGAGCCCACAGTTTTAAATCTCAAGACTTCAAATGGTATAGGTGACTCTAGTCTCTCCTTTGCAAGACTATTCTTTTCAATTCACTGGGCGTTACCTACTAGCAGCAAGCTAGGAAACTTTACCTCATTTCATATAGACTATTGGCCTTTCGCTGGTGTTTAAAGGACTAAAAAACAGAATTTCACCTTCAATCATATACTTCCACAGAAGCAAGAGGAGGGCTTTGGAGTCAGGCTTTGGTTTGAATTCTGACTCTGACACATACAGACCTGTGACTTTGGAAGGTTACTTTATTTCTTAACTGTTAGTCCACTTCTCCACTTTTCCTCCCCCAAATCTTCCTGCTATGTAATGGAGTCACTCACTCACTATATTTGAAAGTTCTATATCTGGGAAATGTGACTTTTTATAGTTTTACTACTAATCAGCTAAAACTAGCCTTATGAAATAACTAATAATAACAAGCTAAACATACACACACATAAATGTACTAACCTCGCTTGTCATCTGGTTCCTGTTTGGTTTTAACAAGATCAACTTGTCTCCCAGTTATGCCTAAGGCTGCCAAGTCAATTACACCTTTCTGACTACTATCATGGAGATGGCTCTGGTCCACTATATTGGCCTTTGCTTTGTTAGATTTCATCATGAAGTCTTTCAGTGCCAAGAGTTTGTCTTCCTCTTCCTCCGTCATTCCCTAAAACCAAATGAAACCATATGTCCTAGGGTGTTTTTTTGCAAGTAATAACAGGCCTCAAAATGACTAACAGCTGAAGGGTCAAACCACTCAGTTTAAAAGTTCAGAGTCAGAATGGTAAAATGAAGCAAGCAAAGGCAAGAGAAACAGAAATTTATCAATAAAGAACAACATCTCATAACTCTGATCTCCCAGAACACTCTCCCTCTACTGTGGCATCTTCCACCTTGTATCATGATTTATATCTTAACGTTCTTTCTAAAAGGCAACATTCAAATATAATTCATCTTCGAAATCTCCAAAGAACTTAATATAGTGCCTGGTACCTAGCAGATCTTTAATATATAACTTTGAATAAACAAACATTTAGTATCTAAACAAAAATTCTGGAAATATAATATGAAGCAAAAGAAAGTGTATGTACTTCAACTTGGTCCCTAGATGCGTTGAGAATACGCAGTGGGACACTGTTGTGAAGGCACTCTGATATATAAAGCATTCTGCACACCTCAGGGACTGACAGGCAAATGTAAGCAACACACCCACCAGCATTCCAGGGTAACAGGATGACTGGAGTCGGGCTACCTCGGTTCAAATTCCAGCCCCATTACTTACAATCTGTATGACCATGGGCAAGCTACCCACTTTCTCTGGACCTCTATTTATCTATAAAATGAGGATAATTACTGGCACCCATCTCATAAGGTTATTATCAAATTTTAATAAGTTAATCCACCCAAGACACTTCAAATTGTCTGACAGCTAAAGAATACTAATTAATTTAAATAATGAATTCAATGTGCAACTTAAATATTCTGGTACATGGAACAGTTCTGCATTTTCTTAACTTTCCAACCATCCACAGACTCCTCTAGAATGTTTTTATTATGCAAACGAAAAAAAATAAAATGACAATTCCCTAAGGCCTCGATCTAAAATCCCTCTAAAACTGGAGTTTAAGGTAATAGTCACAATCTGCTGGCACAAGAGGACACAAACTCTAGAAAGTCAGAAAGCTAAGAAATTCCTTGTTTCTTAAAATAACATTAAAGTAGTGATATAATAATTATAAGGGATCCTTGACTGAATATTTTCCAATATTAACCTGAAATTCATTTATTTACACTACTCCTAAAATTTGCCTAGACAATCTTACAGCTGTGGTAAGAGTTCTACTCTTTTTTTAGTCTATGTTTCAGCTCACAAGGAGGCTCTGCTTTAGTCCACACAAGGGAAGGCCATCATAAGGCCATAATGAAGGCTGAAGTGGAGAGATATCCCAACCATGGAGGAGCTCTGAACATATTTTGCAGAGCAAAAGCAGCCAGACACAAAAGTCACATATCGTACGATCCCATTTATGTGAAATATCCAAAACAGGCAAATTCATAGAAACACAAAGTAGATTTACTGGTTGCCAGGGGGAGAAGCAAATGCGGAAATGACAACTAACTGGAATGGGGTTTCTTTTTAGGCTGATGAAAATGCTCTGGAATTAGACAGTGGTGATGGTTTCACAACTTTGTGAATACACTAAAAACCACTGAATTGTACACTTTAAAAGAGTGAATTTTATTGTGTGTGAATTATATCTCAATAAAAAGTGTTAGAAGTGCACCATCAAAAAAAGAAAAAACCCTGACAAGGACAATTACACGAAAGGAAAACTGAAGGAAAAGTCATTCATGAGTCTAAATAAAAAAATATTTTAAAAAAAATAAGTATCAGCAAATGAAATCCAGACTGCATAAAAACATTTTGCATAATATTTATATTACTTTATACTATTTAAATTGAGTTTATATTTATTATTTTTATGTATTTTACAATAAAAATGTATTTATATATAAATATAATATGCTAAAGTTGTGATTAGTCCAAAAATCTAGGTTAAAAGGTTGATATGACATAGGAAAATCAGTATAGTTAACCACATTAACAGAACATAAAAGAAAAACCATGCAATGATCTCAATAGATAAAGAAAAGACATTTGATAAAATTTAACATTCTTCCATAATAATCCTCTTAGCAAGCCAGAAATAGAAGAGAATTTCCTTAATCTAATAAAAAGATTGTACCAAAAAAACTATTAACAAACATCACACTAAATAGTATAACGTTGAGAGTTTTCCCACTGAGATGAGAAACAAGACAAGAATGCCCACTATCACAAATTCCATTTACACTACACTGAAGATCCTCCTCATTTAAATAAGGCAAGGAAAACAAAAGGATTCACACAGGGGAAAAATGAATAATATTGTTTCTACTATTCACACATGGTAGGACTGTGAATGTACAAACTCAAAAGAAGCACATAAGCAAGTTATTAGAATTGCTAAGTCAGACAAGGTTGCTGGATACAAGATCAGTAAACAAATTTTTTTCTATATACCAGCTGCAAAAACAATTTTTTAATATACCAATTATAATAGCATTAAAAGTCAAATACCCAAAATATTTATAATAAAAGATGCATAAAGCTCTACAAAGTAAACCATAAAACATCATTGCGATAAATTAAAGATCTAATTAAATGAAGACACGTACCATGTTCATGGACTGGAGGACTCACTGTCAAGATCTGA
The DNA here is from genome assembly GCF_028564815.1 of Eubalaena glacialis. Lineage (NCBI taxonomy): Eukaryota > Metazoa > Chordata > Mammalia > Artiodactyla > Balaenidae > Eubalaena > Eubalaena glacialis. Next base: position 141,137,154 of record NC_083721.1, on the reverse strand, counting down.
TTCTCTCCTATAGGTTCCAATGCAATCTCAATCAACATACCAAAAAATTTTTTTTATTAAAGTGACAAGATGAAATATTTGGAAAATGTATACGGAAATGCAAAGGACAAAGGACAGCCAAGACAATCTTGAAAAAGCAAAACAAGCTGGGAGATTCTGCTCTAACCGGAGGTCAAGCCCAGCAAACTGCAATACTAGTGTGAGTCCATTAACATGCCCTCAGACTTCTGCTTCCAGCCATGATGTATAACAGGGACAAGACTTACCCTCCCATTTTAAACAACTTTAAAACCAGAGAAAAAAATATGAAACAACACTTTCAGACACTGGAAAACAGGAAGCACATGGCTGTGATTCCCCAAGATAAAGGTGAGTCCTATGACTGTCCCAGCTTACTCTGTGAAGAGTTTCCAGGCCATGGAACTCAAATAGGGTTCAATAAAGCCACGTTCAAGAGACAAATCAGAGTTCCAGGAAGCCAAAAGGCTAAATGTGTGGGGCAGAGACCTGGAGAAGAGGGATCCGGCACAGAGCAAGAGCTATGGTCAGGGCTCCTCCAGTCTTCCACTGAGTGATGAACTACATGTGTGTGAACAGAATCACCTGGGACCAGGGAAAGGCAACCAGAAAGCAGTAAGCCAAACAATCCCAGAGCTCACACAGGGCTGGGGATCACTCATGTTCCTACCAGCCAGAGGTGAGAGACCTTACCAGACAGAGCATCATGTCCTCACAAGTCTTTAGGAGTCAAGCTAACTAAATTGGCCACTGGCCCAAGGTTGCTCTGGATCTGCCCTAACAAAGCTCAATAACAAGGCTTAACAGGATCAAACCAATTCCAAGTAACTTTAACTGTAGAACAAATCCAACACTATACAGCCATCCCCAGGACCCCCATGGTTAACAAAATACACAGATGCTCAAGTCCCTTATATAAAATGGCAGCGTAGTATTTGCATGGAACCTACACACATACTCCTGTATACTTTAAATCATCTCTAGATAACTTATAATACCTAAAACAATGTAAATGCTACGTAAATAGTTACCAGCATGAGGCAAATTCAAGTTTTGCTTTTTGGAACTTTCTGGAGTTTTGTTTTTTTTTTTTTAATATTTTCGATCCACAGTTGGTTGAATTCATGGATGTGGAACACATGGATACAGAGGGCCAACTGTATAAAGGGATTCAGCACCCAACAGCATAAAAGTCACAATCAACAGAGAATGAAAAATGGATGGCCAGGAGTCAGAGGTTAGAGGAAAAGTTAATTTTATTATACATACATTTTATTATATTTACATTTTATTATGTATCTTCTTATATACCTTTTCAATTTTACACCTTGTGTCTATACTACCCAGTCAAAAAAGATTTTAATTAAAAATATTTAAAAGTTTAAAATGTCAAGTATTTGTCATTTTTTAAAGTAAGGAGTGAAATCATTTTGTACTCTGTATTAGTGTCTGATTAAATAAATAAGAAAAAAAAAAACAGGGAGCTCTCATAGATGAGATCAATCTAAAACAGCCCTGCCATTTGTCATCTCCAGATGGTAAGTCCTATTGAAAATCTGGAGTATAGGCAGATTCCAACTCCCACATGTTCCAAAAGTGTTCTTTAAGTCTATTATCTGGTGCTCTGAACATACCACAGAAACAATGCTAGGCTGCTCTGGAAAGGCCTATTTTACTCACACTGTATCTCAAGCGTCCTCAAGTGGTCCTACACAAAAGAGCACCGCAGAACCCCAAGTAAAAAACAATTCTGCAGGAGGTTTCAGAATTCCCACTTGCGGAGGCTAAAAACATGTCTCTTCCCTCTGTATCCCTGACTTCAGGAAAAGGACTCAATTCCTACCTCCAAAGCGCCCCCTGGCTCCAAGCCTCTTCTAGTAATCCCAAGAAACTCCGTAGTGCAGGGACCAAAAAGAAGGAAAGGCAGAGAAAGGGCTCGCAAAGGGCTGGAAGAGATGAGCCGCCCAAGGACTTCTTCCTAAGTCCACATAAAACTCAAGCAAGCCTTTCAGCTTTAGTTCCCTGTCCTCTGTTTATTTTGAGAGGCAAGATGGCACAGTGGGGGGGCGTGTGGAGTAAAGACAGGTTTAGGTTCCAATGTTAGCTTTGAAACTTACTGAACCGTGTGCACACAGGAAGTTAACTACACTCACTGAGCCTCAGTGTTCTAATCTAATAAAATGGTGCTAACTATTGTTCAAGCTCATTTCAAGGACAGTCACACAATATAGAAGGTATAGACTCAAACAAGAAGGTATGTCCTCAAACAACGGAAGCCAGTGTTGTGCTATTACTTCTGAGGACCTCAGAGACTCTGGCCTGCTGTTCCTTCCACCAGCAGCAACTACACCTTGATAAAGAGTATTCCTGCCCCTGAGGAGTCTCCTAAGATTATTATTCACAGAAACAACATAAAACAGGGGATTCCATATTCCCCTTTTCCACTCATACAAATGAGAGATGAATGAATACATCAAGCACTGACACGTAGAGGAATACAAGTCAGTGGGTTTAGTGATTTCATCATGGCACCAGTGATGGGGGTTGGCACCGAGGGAGCAGCAATGGTGGGAGGGTTTGGGAGAAGAGCAGCAGGAAGCAGGAAGTAGAAAGACTATAGAAATTGCCCCTTCCCTCTCCCTCCTTTTACCCATGGCAGTGGAAAACTGACACCCGCGGCAAGGTGAAAAGCAAGTATTAGGAATTACAGTGGCTCCCTGAAGTAACTAATGACTTACAAAGAAGAGAAAACTTCAGTATAGAAGCTTTCAACTTAATATACAGGATTTGCAGGAGAGAGAGAAATACAAAGAATCGCACCATCCAAGCTCAAAGAAACATCTAAATCGGGGTGGTTTTTACTGCATGCTGAAATCTTGTTAAGGATTACTTACTCAGGAGAAACAACTGAAAAATGTGATTCAATACCCAATTTTCCATAAACTGGAAAATACATCTAATGTACAAGCCAATGTTAAAAGAAAACTCAAAGAAAAAGCTCTCTGGCAATTCAAGTCACATCAAAGGGAAGTCCTCTGAAATATAGGAAATAGAACCACTGGCCTAGAAGGGACACTCAGAGGCAGCTCTAGTTTCCAGATAAACTTAGACCTAAAAGAACCAAGATGGTTATTGACCAGCCTCCCAAAGAAGCCTATTCCAACATTCAATCACCCAAACCAATGTCTGGGCATCAAACAGCACTGTACATTCAGTGACAAGTACAATACATGAAAGGATTTACAGCCCAAAGCTGACCAATTCTCTCTCTGCAGCGGAAGTATTTTCTCATCTTCTTTTCTCTTAAACAAGACAATGACTGATACTCATTCTCTTAACCAAGACGTCCTGCAAACTTAAAGACAGTCAGGTGTCCCTCAGTGTTCACTTTAAGGCTCATAGAACATTTATTCAGAAACCATAGCCTTTATTTCTAACCAGTTTCACTCCTACCTTGTCTTCTCCAGGATCCACACATCCCTCCTAACACAGGATGCTGAATCTAGATTTAATATTTCTAAAGAGGACTTACTAATGCCAAGCATAATAAAAAGATTACTTCCTAGTTCTAACGGGATTTGTTAAAAGGATCCAAATTCACAGACTTTTAAGATATAGCAGTAAACTGCTGGTTTATTCAATCTAAGACGCATTATAAATCCCAGTTATTTTAGCTGTTTGCACGTAGTGAAGACTCTCTAAATTTGAATTGAAATAAATCAGGATTTTTCTGCATTGCATCTGTGTTTTGTAATATTCCTTCTAAGTGAATTTCATTATATTTTTGATGAAATATGAAATGCAATCAAGGATATTACTTAAATCTAAGGTTATACCTACCCTTTCCCTCATTTACATAGCCAGTAATCACAAAAAAACTTACTAGGTCTCCCATGATTCCTTATTTAGCTCAACCCAATGCCTTATCATCATCATAATATGTCTTAGATACCAAAGCAAATGCATATTTGCCAGATTTATTTACTCATTTGTTATGATACAACTTAATCAAATTATTTTTAAATATTTTTAAGACTGACATGGATACCTCAATGTTTTTATAAAATTTGCATTTAAATGTAAGATTTCAGAAAGGTGATACAACCTGTGAGAGCAATTTCTTCAGAAGCTGTGCTATGGCAGGGTCCTCAGGTGGAGGGCAGTCAGGAAGAGACCCATTTCGTTTCTTCTGACGCATGTGAAGATGTCTGAACAAGCTAGTAATATCTTTAGACCTCAAAGCATAATCAAATATAGAACGACTTACTGGCTCTTTTAAAACACTGAGTAGAACAAGTTTTCTTTCAATCTATATTAGAAAAATAAAAAGAATCAGCCAAAGATACAACATAGAGTACATCTGTTTTCAAATTCAATAAATACATAACCTGTGTAAAGTTAACATAGATATTCATTTTCTAAGAAAATGGGAGATACCAATATCTGCAATTTTTGCTTAGAAGAAAAAAGAATACCAGTGACCTTTAGAGAGCTACGGTATTTCTTCATTCATTGTTAGCATCTGAGTACACATCTGTGTCTATCATACTTGAATACTACTAATAAATACTCAGACTAGGAAAGTTTAGATCCCAAGTTTTCTAGATCCCAAAATGTCAGATGACTTCCTAGATCTAAAAAGTACCTGCAGTTCACAGGTCAAGTAGCCAAAAGTACTGATCCAGAGAAGATGCTCAACAGCCACCCTTCAGTCATCAGGTTTTCCCAATAGCTTCAACCACTTCTAAAAAACATTACTCTCTCCACAGAGTTCATAAAATCCCTCCTTTTTTAATCCCCAAGAATACTCTCCTCGCCAACGCACTTATAATAAAAAGGATGAGCATTACTAAACAGTAACCAAGAGGACTTTCTTAGATATATTTAACTACCTGGTAAGTTGGCCAGTAGAAACCAGCATAAAAAGGTATCTTTTGTCTAATCCAAACTGCAGAAACGTAAAAATTATGAAGCATATAGATAATCAGTCTCTCAACTCCTGAGCCTGGCCTTTCAAAATATAAAACAATGATAAAAGCAAAAAGTAATAATAATAATAATTTCTGAGAAAACAAAGAGAATGGTGATTTCTAACAAACCACTTATATATCAGATTTTAGTAAGCCACAACTAAAAGTTATTATAAACACATGCAATTTTCAATCCCAGAAACACTTTCTCTTTCTTTCATTATGAGCTTAAGAGCCAAACTTCTAAATACAATAAGTAGTCAAAGTAGTAGGAATCTCTAGACCTGATTTCCAAGGAAGCCTTATTAATAAACTTCAAAAAGGGGAGACATATTTTCTAGCAATATTATCCATCTTTCACGGATATATAAATTTTTCTTGGGATAAAAATTTTAAAATCTACAAACTCTATGAAATAGAGAATGATGATTTCCCAAATTGGATTAATCTATTATGAAAAATAAGGACTGAAGGCAGTCAAAGCCACTTGTTTGCAGAGGATATCCAAGGCCATTTTCTCCAACCACAGGGAAGGCGCACTGGGGCTTATACAAGTAAGAGAAAGCTAGAGAGGAATGGGAATTTGCAAAAGAAAAATAGAGTCTTAGTAAAAAAAAAAATAGGACATTTTAGGATGTTTTAACAGCCAGAATCATCTCTTAACAGTCCATTCAATTTAAATATCTATTTTGATAGTTGGCTGTCCAGCAAAATGAAGGGTATAAACACTGACAAACTGGTAAATAACTGCCTTGTACAAACCAAAGACCCAAAGTTTATCATCAAGTGCTACACTGCTTGGTAAGCGGGGGGAGGGAAGGAGCAAGAGGGGTGGGGTAGTCATTAGATTTTAAAAAAAAAAAAAAAAGCAGAACCAGTTAGTGCTCCAAAAACAAACTTTTGAAAAAGCCTTTTTCAAATTTATTATAAATGTGGACTTGGACTGAAATCAGTTATACTTTTATAACAAAAGCAGGTCCATTAATATACGTTTCTGCTATATTTCACTTAATAGCAGATGCTTTACAACACCGCACAAAAGGAAAAAGGATGAACTACTGAGTGCTGTGTTACGTACAACATGATGTACACGTAAGTCTCTTGAACTTCTCTCACCTTCCAAAGTGTTTGTTCCATTAACATTAACTAGCTTGAAAGGAATGTGAAAATGCTGAGGCCCAATTTAAATCTTTAAAATTTTAAATAAAAATAGGACTCTCTAAACCTTTCTTTAAAGGGGCACAGTTTGGAGGGAAGATTGATTCCAAGTTGGAACATGCATACCTGTATTATTGGTTGAGTAATATATGGGTCAAGGTAAGGCATCAGTTTGCAGTAGACATCAGCTGTGCTTATTTGGTGAGCTACCACTGTGATAAATCCCACAGCACCATAGCGTATCCACAGATTGGGATGACACAGAAAGGGGGCTAAGAGGGAAAAAAAGGGATGGATTAAACGATGTTCATAAACAGTCTCACACTATCAAGATAAACAAATTTTCACCTTATAACACAATTGATAAAGAGATTATACCAAATGTTACTATCAGGTTGCCTTCATATACTCAATAATCCTGGGACTTAAACTGAACCAAGTGAACATACTGCTATTATAATATTTCCTACCATAAATATCAGCAATACCAGAGAAGAGTAAAAATAGCTACCTCTTTTCTTGGGATTTAAATTGTTATATTTTTAGTCAGGGCTGAAGATCAGTGGGCATATACTCATTTACAAGACTGGGTTAAAAACTATTGGAGAGAGACATAAAAAGTCCCAACAGTATATAGCAAACTATTACTCCCCCACCCAATATCTCCACAAAGTCCAAGGACATACCATTTACCGCATAAAGGACAAAGAAACTGAGTTGTTTCTCCTCAAAGCCACAGCTTAAAGTAAGGGAATGATTTCACCTGACTGACATTCTTTTTAATGCAAAGATTTGATGACATCAAATACAGTACTCATAAATTCATTCACTAGGCGTTATGAATGGAAACTAAAAGCCAGAAAACATATGATGCCCATTCTTAAAGAGTTTAAGATATAAGAAAATTAAATGAATATTTTTTCACACCTTTTATTTTAACTATTTTCTGTACTACACCTAAAGTCAATGATTCAACTAACTGAAGATTTAGAATAAAATTCAAACATCCAAACTAACCTGATTTAGAATAAAATTCAAACTTCTAAAAGCAAAAAAAAAGTATTTGTTCTGAGGATGTAAAAGCATCAGCATTTAGAGAATACCAATTTCATAAGAAATTCAGGCTAATAGAGAAGTAAGAATATTATCACAGTGATGTCAACATCATGGTGGAGTGAGATGCTCCCTTTGTCTCCCCTTTAATCTACAACCAGTAAAACATCCACAACTCAACAAAGGTGCCTCTGCCCAACACACCAGATGCAGGAGAATTCCACTTATCTGTACATCTAGAGGTGGGTAAACTGGAACAAACAGAGGAGGTAGAACCAGGAGAACAGCACAGGTGGTGACTGAGTCCTGGACCTCTGACCATGGCAGCTGAGCCTGCAGCCCCAGAGAACATGGTAGCAGCAGGGGAGGTGGTACACACGACTCTGCCCTTCCCCCACAGCAGCAGCCACAGGTAACTGGGCAGCAACAGCAGTGGGGCCTGGGACCCCATCCCTCCAGCCACAGAGGGACCCACAACTCTGGCCCCCCACACCTCCACCCACAGCAGCAAAGTCCTCGAACCTTACAACACCAGACACAGCAGAGATGCCCAGGCAATCCCAGCTCCACCCCATCCTCCCCCTCATCCTGTGACAGCGGAGCCTGGGACTCAGAGGATCCTGGACGTGGCAGGAGAGCTCACTATCCTGGTGCCCCAGGCAATGACACCAGCAACACTGGCAGCAGCAAGGCACCAACAACACCAGAGGCACAAGAAGCAATAATGAGGTCACAGGGTGACACCTCTAACAGAGGCAGTGGAGGGTGGAAACTGTAGACTCTCAAATATAACCAGAGGCAGCTCAGGTAAAAGAAATTAAAAACCTGTGCTGTCGGGGCACTTACTGGAAAACAAAGAGAAAGACCTCTAACTTCCAACCTGCTGAATCATTAGAATCAAGTAGAAAGGTTTTTACTACTTCAAAGGCACAGGAAGAGGAACAACTCATCAAGCACCATGAAGAACCACAGTAACATTGTACCACCAAAAAGGAAATGAAAATTCTCCAGAAACTAAAGTCAAAGAATACTGAGATTTGACAGAGAATTCCAAATAGCTGTCACGAAGAAACTCAACGAGCTACAAGAAAACTCACAGAGACAGTTCAATGAGCTCAGGAATAAAACTAATACACAGAAGGTACACTTTACCAAAGAGACTAAAACTCAAAAAAAGAACCAAACAGAAATCTGAAGCTGAAGAACTCAATAAACGAGTTGGAGAATGCAATTAGAAAGCACTGGAAATGGAGCAGACCACATGGAAGAGAGAATTAGTGAGCTCGAAGATAGAAAACTAGAAATCTAAAAGTAGAAGAAGAAAGAGAAATAAGATATTTAAAAACAGGAAATTCTACAAGAGCTATAAGACTCCTTTAGGAAGGACAACATTAGGCTAATAGGTATCCCAGGAGAAGAGAAGGAGAAGGAAACAGAGTTTATTTAAAGAAATAATAGCTGAGAACTTCCCAAGCCTGGGGAAGGAACCAGATATACAAGTCCATGAAGCTAAGAGAACACCTAATTACCTCAATGCAAAAAGACCTTCTCCAAAACATATTATACTAAAATTGTCAAAAATCAATGACAAAGAAAGAATTTTAAAGGTAACCGACAAAGGAACCCCACTCAGGCTACCAGCAGATTTCTCAGCAGAAACTCTACAGGCAGGAGGGAATGGAATGACATTCTCAAAACACTGAAAGATAAAAACTGTCACCCAAGAGTACTCTAGCCAGCAAAGTTATCATTCACATATGAAGGAGAAATAAAGACTTTCCCAGACAAACAAAAGCTGAGGGAGTTCATCAACACTAGACCTGCCATCTACCAGAAACAAAAAGGCAGAAGTACACAGAACTTTGAGTAAGGTGATAAATAGACAGACTCAGAAAATAGCAACTCTTTATGAGAACAGGTTTTTAAACACTTTATTATAGCATAATAAAGGAGGTTAAAGGGGGAAGGAAAGCAGAAAAAATAACTGTAGCTACTTCAATTTGGTAACAAACTCACAACATAAAAAGGGATCATTTGAGACAACAAAAAGACAAAGAGGGAAGCGGAAAAGGACAGAACCCACAGAGGTAAATTAAGATGCCATCAGTAGAAAAAGGATTATTTTACCTATGCAATGTTTTATACAAACCTCATGGTAACCACAAAACGTAAATCCAGAGCAGAGACAGGAAACATTAAAAAAATGAGGAAACTGAGAAAAAAAATCACAGAAAACCACCAAACCAAAATGGCAAACAGAAACACAAGGAAAAAGAAACAATGAAGATATAGAGCAACCAGAAAACAAAAGATTAAATGGCAGTACTAAGTCCTCATCTATCAATAATCACCCTAAATTTAAATTGATTGACTTCACCAATCAAAAGACACAGAGTGGCCAGATGGATTAAAAACAAGACCCAACTATATGCTGCCTCCAGGAGACTCACCTCAGCTCTGCAGAAAGACACAGGATCAAAGTGAAGGGATGGAAGATGACACTCCAAATTACAGCCTAAAGAGAGGGAATGTAGCCAAACTCATATCAAGTAAAATAGACTTCAAGCCAAAAAAAGGTAACAAAAGACAAAGATGGACAGTATATAATGATAAACAGGGCAATTCATTGAAAAGATATAACAGTGATTAATATACATATATACACCTAACATAGGAGCACCAAAGTATACAAAACAATTATTAACAGACCTAAAGGGAGAAACTGACAGCAACAAAGTAACAGTAAGGGCTTTAACACCCCACTTACATAAATGGGTAAATCATCATCCAGACAGAAATAAACCCACACATGTGGACAACAAAAGAGCACAGAACATACAATGGAGAAAGGACAGTCTCTTAAATGGTATTGGGAAAACTGGACAACTACATGCAAAAAAGTGAAACTAGACCACTATCTCTCACCATACACAAAAATTAACTCAAAATGGATTAAAGACCTGAAAGCACACAACCACTAAAAGAAAATATAAGCAGCATGCTCTCTGACATCAGTCTTAGCAAAAATCTTTCTAGCTATGTCTCCTTGGGCAAGAGAAACAAAAGCAAAAATAAATAAATGGGACTACACCAAACTAAAAAGCTTCTGCACAGCAAAAGGAACCATCAACAAAACAAACAGACAACCTACTGAGTGGGAGAAGATATATGTAAGTCATATATCTGATGAGGGGTTAATGTCCAATATATATAAAGAACTCATACAACTCAACAACAAATAAACAAACAACCTAAACAAAAAATGGGCAGAGGAGCTGAACAAACATCTTTCCAAAGAAGACATACAGTTGGCTGGCAGACACATGAAAAGATGTTCACCATCACTAATTATAAGGGAAATGCAAATCAAAACTACAATGAGCCATCACATCACATCCGTCAGAATGGCTACTATCAAAAAGATGAGAAATAGTAAGTGTTGGAAAGGATGTGTAGAAAAGGAAACCTCATATACTGTGGGAATGTAAATTGGTACAGCCATTATGGAAAACAGAGTGGAAATTCCTCAAAACATTTAGAACTACCATAAGATCCAGCTATTTTGGGGTATTTATCCAAAGAATAAGAAAATACTAATTCAAAAAGATATATGCACCCCTATGTTCATCACAGCTTTATTTACAATAGCCAAGATATAGGAGCAACCTAAGTGCCCATCAATGGATGAAGAAGATGTGGTATAAATATGCAATGGAATATTACTCAGCCATTAAAAAAAGGTGAAATCTTGCCATTTGCAACAACGTGGATGGACCCTGAGTGTATTATGCTAAGTTAAATATGTCAGACTGAGAAAGAAAAATACCATATGATTTCACTCATATGTGGAATATAAAAAACAAACAAACAAAAAAAGTAAAATAAATGAACTAAACCAAACAAAAGCAAGCATATAGATACAGAGGACAGAGTAATAGTTACCAGACGGGGAGGGGCAGGGAGGAGGGCAAAATGCGTAAAGGGGATCAACTGAATGATGATGGACAGAAACTAAATTTTTGGTGGTAAGCACACTGTAGTGTGTACAGAAGTAGAAATATAATGTTGTACACATGAAACTTAAATGATGTTATAAACCAATGTTACCTCAATAAAAAGTAAATTTAAAAAATCAATGATAAAAAAAATACTATTTCATGCTAATATTACTTATATAAATAGGGGACGAGAAGAAAATTGTTCAAGATATCTGTCTCCAAAGTTCTCCCATTTCCAATTCTTGTAACTACACATGGAGGTGATTTTGATTATTTCATAAACACCCTGCAGCCTCTGAGACGGCCAACAAGGGAGGGCTGGTAGTTTCCCTCTGACAACAGAGAAAATGAGGACCGGAAAAACATTGAAAAACCTCCAAAAAATAAATAAACTCAAGATGACCTGGCAGAGCTAGGCACTAGATGAGGCTGAATTAGTGGTCCCAATTCTTTGTGTTATCTCTGTTATACAGTCACTTGCCTGGTGCTCATGGTGTACAAAGGGTACTTCTCTGTCCCTCCCTCTTGTCTCAGTCACAGTACCTGCTCTAGTCAATGGAATGTCAACAGATGTAACACAAACAGAGGCTTGAAATGTGCGGCATAGCTAGGCTTCTGCCATCACCCAGAACATAACCTGGGTGGTTGCTGCCCCTCCAACCTGGGCCCCAGAATGAGACAGATAAACCACAATCACCACAGGCGTCTGGGAGATGCAAGGCCTAAAGAAGAGCCGCCCACCGAGCTCGCAGATGCATGCTGAGAACTTGACCGAAGGATTTACTGGGATTTTGTGGTTGATTGTTATACAGCATTATTATATCAGTCAGTAGCTGATACAAAGAACCTCCAAGACTCCAAATACAAGAAACCAGAATCAAGGATTTCCTATAAAACATCCAATACATTTCCAATTATCTGGGGACAAGCAGACGGAAAGGTGAGTTTTCATAATGTCTAAGTGGGAAGAGTATAGTTTTTAATCATGATAATCACCACCACCACCATAATTCCCATTAAGAATCACTACAACAGGCTAACCACGCATAAAGACAGAACAGAGAGATGCATACAGTTTATCACTTGTTTTAAGTAAGTAGGTGTTTCTAAGTTATTAAAAACTTTCTTCTTTTAATAGTTCAAAATGCCAACAAATGACTATGCTTGATTTTTCTCAGCAAGGGTTTTTTTTCTCCCCATAGCTGGTACCAAATTCAGTTCCAGTTCTAAGGGAGAATCACACCCAAAAAGTTGTACCACATTGGGTTTATTCTATACCTAAAGATATTAATTTATTTTGATACTAAACTTAAGATACATGAGGACCCCATATGTTCATCCTATGACCAATGACTAAAACCCATAGGACTCAGAAAAATTTCTGCAAAATTTGACAGGAGGGGTAAAAAACTATCTTTTATGATAATTTTTGCTTAAAAATTGATGGACATCCATTTTGCAGATAAATAAAATGCTAATTATATGCCATATTAAATCTCAAAAATAATTTCCAAATAATTAGGCAACAGAAGGAATGTATTATGTGAAATTAGAATATACAAGTACATATTTATATACAAAGGATTTTCATTAGAATGAAGAAGATCAAAGTCGAAAGCAAGAAAAACTCGACCCTTAGGAGGTAATGCCACTTTCACAGGAGAAAAAAAGAAAACACTGATGTGAGAATTCACACAATGAGAATGAGCAGGAAAATATTCCAGGCAGCAAGATATGTGTGTTAAGATGATACATTTTCTCTTTAATATTATTATGAAAAGGGGTGCTTTCTACGTCTGCCTTACACTACACAGGATCAGAAATTCAAAAAACATTCTAACATCTTTTATTATATTAATAATTTTTGTTTCCCAAGCTATTAGCTCTTTTAAAAATTAGGAAGAAAACAGAGATGACTCCCTCAAGGTTTAGCACTCTGCAGCTTACACAAAAAATCAAAAGCATTTCAGTGTAATAGAGATTTTTATCATGATTATGTTGCCAATACTCAAAACTTTTCTATTAAATTTGTCATAATTTTTAACATAATCATCAAAAAAATTCAAACCAAATTAGTGTTACAAACTAAAAGAATGATTATAGATATTAGAGTGCAAAATAAGAAACCTACATATACTCAGATTTCCACAAAATTTTTTCTTTTAAAAAGCTACATTCGGGCTTCCCTGGTGGTGCAGTGGTTAGGAATCCGCCTGCCAATGCAGGGGACACGGGTTCGTGCCCCGGTCCGGGAAGATCCCACATGCCGCGGAGCGGCTAGGCCCGTGAGCCACAACTACTGAGCCTGCGCGACTGGAGCCTGTGCTCCGCAACGGGAGAGGCCGCGACAGTGAGAGGCCCGCGCACCGCGATGAAGAGCGGCCCCCGCTCGCCGCAACTGGAGAAAGCCCTTGCACGAAAACGAAGACCCAACACAGCCAAAAATAATAAATAATAAAAAATAAATAAATAAATAACAGTGTGTGTGTATCTATAAGGGGTTAATTGTACAAAGTTCTAGACTTAAAAAAAAAAAAGCTATTCATGCCTAAAAACTTCCAGACATTTTATACCTCCCTACTATCTAACCATCTAATTTCAACTATCAAAATAAAAACTCTTGTCTTTTTTCTCTGAGGATTGCCTCAAGAAAAACCTATTAACCAAATCTAACTAATTTTGGCTTTCTATAAATTTTCTTGGCAAAGCATTCAGCAGCAATAAAGTATTTTATCTAAAAAGGCAATTTCCTAAGATTTCATGTCTTCTCAGTACAAAGCCAACTTGCAATCTTATCAATACACTGTTTACTTTCTTAAAATGAAGTGTTAAGAAGACTAAGAGCTTCTAATATTTTTAATTTTACAATGTGTCACATGTACCTGTTTGCTCTTATTCTGAATTTTAAGTTGATGGACCTAGATAACTGTTATAAAGGTCAAGGAATTAATTCCTTTCATTGGTTAATAAAATTACTAACAGTAGTAACGTCAATACTATGAATGCTTAACTGGTGATCAGTGCAATGACAGAAGTCACAGACAATCCTCCACATCCAGTTTCAACTTGATTAATGGTCAAGTGTCCAAAAACATAAGCTGGCTCTTCAGAGCAGTTAAAGACTTAATCCACATTGTGTTTAAAAAAAAAAAAAAAAATCTTCATTTTTCAAGGATCATCAAGACGTAACTACAGATTAAAACAAAGGTGTATTTCCCAACGTGGGCCAGAGGGCCAGTGCTCCTGTGTGTGTGCCTATGTGTCACTCACATACATACAAGCATGCAGGCATAAGCATGCACATGGGTGTGCACACAAAGACACACACACAACAGGGACAATGAAGCTGAAAATCCCACTCTAGATTGCCTAGAAACTTTACAATGCCCTATCAGTTGTTATTTCTCTTACCACTCCCTAATTTTCCCATCCTAATTTTGAGAAACAAAAACTTACCAATATCACTGGCAAATTCATATACATGGGGTTTTTGCAGCAGCCCTAACTGGCACATACAGGTAAGGGCATTAAGAGCTTTCACAATAACAAATTCCTCAGCATCACTAAGACCTTGTTGCAGCAGGGGTTTGAGAATTGAGGAGCTTTGCCAGCCAACATAGGCAGCAACACCTGAAAAAGAGAAGCAACGTTACATGATTGTTTTATACCTGAAAGTACAAATGCCATTAAGTAAAACAATAAAATTAATCAAAAGTCAAATATATTGAGCAACAATCCAGGCAGGGACACTGCATTTCCTACCCAGCATAATAGATGAAAAAGACCCACACCAATGCAAATCTTCAAGAAATTCTGTGACACCAAGGGAAAAAAAGATCCTATGAGCTTACAGAAAGAAAAATACAGATTCCCTAAAAAGGAAGTAGAATCAGACTGGCATCAGATGATCTTCAGCAGCAATGTAGGCTAGAACACAACAGGGCAAGACCTTCAAGGTTATGTAAGAAATTTTATACCCAAACTGTCAATAAAATAAGAAAACAAAAATAAGTCATTTTGAGACATGCCAGGACTATATGTGTTTACCTCCCATGCAAATATTTCTAAGAAAGTTCTTAGGGATGTACTCCAGAAAAATAAAGAAAATGTAGAATGTACAAAATGGTAGATATAACCCAGGAATTCAATGGGGAAAAAAGGATAATAGCTAGTAAAGATCTAGAAATTAATCAGCCCAAATTAGAACTAAAAGTCAATAAACTTCGAAAATGTTATCAAGAAGAAAAATGGAACAGACTACAAGCAATAGATAAAACTGGTAAGAAAGAAGCTAGATAATATAAAGTGAGGAAGGTATAGTACTTTTCTCTCTAAAAGGAAAACAAAAAACTCTGAAACTCCATGACAAACAAAAAAATTGTTCAAGAAAGTCATAGTGTAAAAATGAAATAAATTAAAATGTGCATTTAGTAGTTTGCAGAGGATAGAAAAAAGAATCCACTGACCTTGATGCTATAAACATTCTCATCAAGTGATAAAGGAGTTATGGCATTAGAATTGTGGTGAAGCAGTTATAAATATAGTGCACTACTTGGCTCTAAAGTCAATAAAAGTTACACATTCTTAATCATGTAAATTGTTTTGAATTTTCAGTATCAGTCTATACAAGCACAAAAGACTTTATTACAATTACATAACAGAATATAAATATTATCAACTATGAAAATGCAATTGTTTAGTTGAACTGTCAATTAACAATTAGTTGAATTATCAACCAACAAAAGAATTAGAATGGAAGAAAAACGAAAAGAAGGAAGGGAGGAAGGGAGGAAGGCAGGCACTAAATTCCTTGTAGTCCAAGTCAGAAGTAGACCAATAAGAAACAGGCTGAATTATTTAAAGTTATAAAAACAACAAACTAAAGATCTACATCTCAAAACAGAGAGGCGAAGGGGGATTGGGGTATGATATGAGTTAAATCTTCATGTGGCATAGAAAAAAGTCAAGAGATAAAGTGTAAAGTTGATAATCCTAAAAAGAGTAATATGAAAATACTATTTAGAGACATGGCAATAATCACCTGAAGATATCAAACCAAAACCACAAACCAGAGTAGGTGCCTCTGGAAAGTGCAACTATTGCCTTTCATATTTACTTCATATATTTTGAGTAATTTGCAAAAGCATATTTCCACTGTATTGAGAAATAATTTTAGAATTTTTTTTCTGTAATAAAAGAAAAAACACTGTCTAAAATTCCAGTGGATTATATTTAAAAACTTTACAAACTGAAATGTATAATGAGCTAAAATAGCTCAAAATATTTTGGAAAAGATTGACATCTGGGGAGCTTATTCTATCAGATACTAAAGTTGCTTATAAATATATAATAATTAAAATATAATATAGCTATAAAAAGAGTATAATATTGAGTACGGAAGTGAAAAAAATCGATGGAATAGGATATCTCGAAAAGTAACCCTAAAAGATATATGCATGCAACAGGTGATAATAGAAGCTTCACAAATCAACGGAAAATAAATGAAATGTTTAGTAAATAGTGTTAGGAAAATTGGTTATATTTCTGAGAAAAATTTAGATTTCACCTCATACCACAGCCCAAAATAAAGATCAATTAAACAGTTCATATTTTTATGTGAAAAAATAAAGCATTAAAACAAAGCAAAACAAAACAGACATGTGCCCAACAGATTATTAACCTAATTCTGAAATGGGAAAATATTTAAGCACAAAAGTAAAAAAAAAAAAAAAATCACAAAGGAAAAGATCAAATAAATTGACAACACTAAAATTATTTTAAAAGACATAAAAAATAACAGTCAAGTTATTTGAGAGAAGTGCCATAGAAAAGATAAAAAGTTATTGCTTTTAATGTATATATAAAAGGCTCAGAAAAAATCAATAAGAAAAGCATAACACCATGAAAAAAGGGGCCAAAATAATAAATTAAAAATTCAAAGAGTAAGAAATATGAATGAGTAATCAACATGCGAAATTTTTTTCACCTTCACTGATAAGCAAATAAATATACACTAAAACAAGTCATTGCTTTAAGCTACCAACAGGCAAAGGTTGATTGAAGCCTATTCCACACTGGAAGGCTGTGCAGTACTATCAAACAATGCTGATCAGAGTAGTAAATGATATAATCTTTTTGAAAAGCTTATAAAATGTGTCAAGTTTTAAAAATATGTTCATATTATTTAACTCAGTAATTAAAATTTCAGACTTCTAGCCTGAGAAAATAATCAGGCAAATATTTATGTAAATGATTACGTGTATAATATATGGTTGACAAAAGTTAGAACAATTTAAATATTCAAAAGAAGAGTTAAATAAATTTTGATAAAACTGTATAATGAAACATTTCTATCTATTAAATTATGGTTTCAAAGAATTTTTAATGACATGAGAAAATGCTTAGAATATACATATGTTCCTAGAAAAAGGTTTAAAAAATAACAAGACTAAGAAGTAATATAATACATACATAGCACTTATGTGCCAGGCACTATTACATATGTTAATTCATTTTATCTTCGCAACAACCAGTGAGTTAGGTAATATTATTATTCCCATTTTACAGATAGGGAAACTAAGACACACAAAAGATTAAATGATTTCCCCTAGAACCACAACCAGTAGGTGACAAAGCCAGAACTTGAACCCAGAAGTCTGTCGCCAAGAGTGCCTGCTCTTAGCCAGCACACAACAGTGCCTCACAGATGGCAGAACGGGACGATGGGTGGAAGGAGAAGGCGAGGATGACCCACAGGAAGAAAAAAACAAAACATTAACAGAGGCTGTACATGGGCTAGAGGATTGGAGGGGATTTGTTTTCTTCACGAATTTTCCAATTTTTCTACAGCAAGTATGTATTGCTTTTATAAACAAACAAAAAAATCAATGAAAATTATTTTTAAATGAAAAAAGAACTAATATAAAGGCCATTTTTTCAAAATACACATGAATTAACCAATAGATGAAGTTCCAAGAACCACCTTTTGCCAAGAAAAGAAATAAAAATAAGATTATTTGAAAGAAGAGAGCATGAAAGACAGAAAGGTGTGAGAAGCAAAGCATACTGTATTTAGGAACTGAGTTAGATGGAGTCCAAAATGGAAGGCTGACATGAATCAATAAACTAATGCAAAAATTAAAAACAAACTAGAGATGTCTGAAAAGAGGAGGTACAGTAATCTCCAGTTATAACAAAGCAAAAACAGCAATTTCAAGGCTTTTCAAAAGTAGAAAGTACCCTTTTCTCCAAAACATTACACAATAATATTCACAAAAATAGGAATACTGTTGCTATATGAGTTTCTTTCCTTTTTTTATTTTTTAGGAAAAACATCCAACAGCAAACCTTTTAGCAGTTACCTTCCCAGATTATTGGAAATCAAAATCTAAACTCTATTACAGCCTTCTGCTACATGAGAAAGTTTGGATACCTGCAAAGCTTTCCAGTGTGCAGAACAGTCTTTAAATCTTTTGAGTTAATAGACAAGCTTTATAATCATGTGTAAAATGATATAAAAAGGGTTAGTGGGTAATTTTAATAATATGGCTTTAGCATATAACATTTCATAAATGACCAAAACCAAAATTGAAAAGGTCAGTACAATCAGGTGGAAAATGATCAGTTATTACTCCAAAAAGAAAAATATTAAATCTTGTGTCGAACATGACAATCTACCAAAATAAAGTCCATTTCTGTCTAATTTTGAATCTAAATGCAACAGGAGTCATATGCAGATAAAATACAAGATGTCTCTCTTCTTTAATCTGAAAATTAAGAACTGCAACATTTTGAAAAAAACAGTAGGAAAAAAGCTGATTAATTTTTCACAAATTTTCAGTTTACAAAAAGCAAAGCCTATAAGCTTTAATTCCTTCTAATTAGATTGATTTTCAATCATAATTATACTTTGTTATTTTCTGATTGTAAAAGTGATGCATGTTTACTATAGAAAATTTGACAAATATGAGATAATCACTGTTCACATCTTAGTATATTCAGCCTTGTTAATAAACATATGACTTGTTATTGTTATCTTTACACAACTGGGTTCAGTCATTTTAATAATATTTCATGGTACTTTCCCAGGTCATTAAATTTTCTTTTAAAACATACTTTTTAATGACCACATGGTATCCCTTTACAAGGATATATCAGTTTTATTAACCAATCCCTTGATCAGCTAAGATACTTCCATCAACCAAAAGCAGCATGAAGACAGAAATACCAGGAACTCATTTCATTACTAATAAAATTTGGTAGTACTGTCACCTTTCAGACTGCATGAAAGTATCTGTTTGAGAAGATAATTCAAATCTTAAAGATAAATTTAGAAACAAACAAAAAACATACCAACTATACTATCAAAAAAAGCTCCACGCAGATGCCAATCATTTTTATCATTCAGGAAAGTGATCATGTGGGACAATAAAACATCATTGGCTTTCTGACGTCCAAAGAATACACACAGCCGTGTTATTCCATTTTCCATTAAGGTTTGTTTCACGATATTTTCAGGGTCACTTAGCAAAGTGACAACTTTCTGCTGGACCATTTCATGTAAGGCTTGGAGCTCTAAAAAAAAAAAAAGGAAAAATACGATCAATTTTCTTTTCTCCAAACATATAGACCCAGTCTTTCTCACTCCTTGGAGAAAACAGAATGATTACAGAAGCCACCAGAGAAAGTCTATAATTACTAAGTTTTTCCACTACTCAAAGCTCTGAAGGATAGTTGGGAAAATGAAATATAGATTGAAAAACATCCTAATAAGCAGATGCCACAGGCATGGTTACTATCTCACTAGTTAACAGCTCTATTTATAAGGCTCAAAGAAAAACTATGGGGAAGCACCAGAGGGAGATCATACTGCCCCAATGAGATCAACTTAATCAAGGACTTGAAATTACTGGACTGGTTCAGGATATAATCTGATGGTACAGGGCAATCCTTTGAGAAAGCATCTTTAAAGGTCGGTTAATTATATTTTAGAAAGCCAGAAAATACATTGCAAGTCCTGACAAGGCTTTACATGATCTAGCCACTGCCTGCTTCTCTGACCTTATCACCTACCTACCCTCCCCTTTTCATTTATTTATTTACTTAGTTGTCTTTTCCTTACTGAAACAATCTCAAGAGCAGGGATCTTTTCTGTCTTATTTACCACTATATCCCTAGTGCTTACAGCAAGCACACGAATTGCCTGATGCAAAGCTTATGTTTCACAATTACCTGCTGACTAAATGAATGAGGGCAGCCACTGTCAAGGGAAAAGGCAGTCTGAAAGGCACAATTCTATGTTCACATTAAGAAAAACTTCAGATTAACTCCCCAAAAGTTTTAATGCCTAGCTTCATTATTTAAAAGGTCCAATTACATGGTTATAGGATGTAGGACAGTATTATTTTCTAAGTAATCCCGTGAAAAAAAGTGAGGATTGCCTTTCTGATACATCCTTCTATAAGTTTAAAATTATTCCAGTGTCTTCAACTCCAAATAATATTTGCTGCATAAAATGATCCATTCTAACAAGTAACTGAGACACTACAGTTGTCTACAGCATAAAAATCTGAAAAGTAGACTTCTCTAGTTTTTCTGAACTAGAAACATCTTGAAATAGATCTAAGTACATTATTTGACTTCTAAATCTTTAACATAATAAACATTCATTAAAAGCCTGTTAAAAGCTGTGTGGATGTAGAGAAACTTGAGGCAGGGACTCTGACCTCACAGAATTTACCATCACATTGTTCCTTTACAGTAAAAGGTGTGGGTTCTGATACATAAATCATAGGTAGTATGAAAGAAACACAGTTTATGACTGAGGACACTCAAAATATATTCACATAAGGAGAAAAGGTTTAGATTCTTTGGTTATGGTGTTTCCAATGTTTTTTTTCTTTTATCCTGTAAGAATTATATAATTCAGCTAGCTTTGCTAGCTGACACAAACCAATTCTGGCTGAAAAACTACTGAGCTTACAATCTGTAGTGACAAGTTGGTCATTTTCTGGCTAGATAACAATGTATAAGAGTAAAAGAGAACAGTCAGATAGCAGAATTCTTCCCTCTATAAATCTGGTATTCTTTCATTTTACATTAAAATTATAAGTGAGAGTTTGTTGCAAGTTCACATTAGCAATTCATTCTAAATAACAGAAAATCTGGAAGAGAAAATCATACTACCTGTGTCATAATTTCCACTGGGATGTGTAACTTCATCTATTTCTTCACTATTTGGGTCATTTTCCATACTGAGATTTTTCAACTGTACTAATTCCAGGAATCTCAAAGCTGTTTCTGCCAGCAGAGCTATGTTTTCTATAAAAGGGAGAAAATTCATAATAATTATAATCATAAATGTGTGTAATACTTATAACTTTTCTTCCCTAAGTCTTAATACATATAAATAATAATCGTAAGACAAAAGAAAAGCAGGACTTTTCAATTTAGCACTTAACCTAATCAGACTTTTAGTAACTAATCTCATAATCTACAACTATACCCAAACTACCTGTTTTAATAATAAATCATAAGCTTCTTTAAAAAATACAGAAATGTACATGATAACTATAGTTAACGTTGCTGTATGGTATATATGAAAGTTATTGGAGTAAATCCTAAGAGTTCTCATCACAAGGAAAAAAATTTTTTTTTCTTTTTTTTTCTTTTTATTATATCTATGTGAGATGATGGACGCTAACTAAACTTACTGCAGTAATCATTTCACAATATATTTAAATCAAACCATTATGCTCTACACCTTAAAATTATACAGTGATGTATGTCAATTATATCTCAATAAAACTGGAAAAAAATACCAAATAGCCCAAAATATAGCACTCAAAACATCTGAGGCAAAAAAAGCTGAATCCTTCCACCAAGACCTACCTTTTAAACAGTTTCTTATCAGGTAAGAGATATGCAGTAGGCTAACAGAGAAACACATTTTCACATTAAAATCACAGAACAAGCTGGCCTTTGGAATCACACAGACCCTGGCTCAAACCTTGACCTTGGGGGCTTCCCTGGTGGCGCAGTGGATAAGAATCCTCCTTCCAATGCAGGGCACACGGGTTCGAGCCCTGGTCCGGGAAGATCCCACATGCCGCGGAGCAACTAAGCCCGTGTGCCACAACTACTGAGCCTGCTCTAGAGCCCTCGAGCCACAACTACTGAGCCCGCGTGCCACAATGACTGAAGCCCGTGCGCCTAGAGCCCGTGCTCCTCAACAAGAGAAGCCACAACAATAAGAAGCCTGCATACCGCAACGAAGAGTAGTCCTCGCTCGCCGCAACTAGAGAAAGCCCGCACACAGCAACAAAGACCCAACGCAGCCAAAAATTAATTAATTAATTAATTAATTTTTTAAAAAAAACAAAAAACCTTGACCTTGACACTTACTAGCTGGCTGCTTAACCAATCTGAGTCTGTTTCCTCATACATAACTGAGTCACATCCACCTCAAAGAACCATTACCAAAGTGCATCAACCCTTATTGGACTGCTTTACAAGTGATACTCTGAGTTTCTTAGTGAACCAAAGTGCGAGACTGTTTGTCACACTCCTGCAGTGGTCTGTAACTTCTCCTTTCTCTCTGATCATCTATTAAGACTATTTATACTCCTCACCACTGTGAAAGTATCTACTTCTAAGTTCTGCTATCACACTTGCTGTTAACTATATCTGCTCTTTGCTTATATTTTCCTCTTCCTTCCATTTTTATTTATTCCTGTGCCTCTATCCTTCTTCTCCTCCCACTTCCATGCTTCCTAATATACGACCACACCCGCAAAGACGGCACTCTTTTCCTTCTCAGCAGTGAGTAGCACTGAACATAAACTACCTTATTTTATTGATTCTAAGACTCACTTTTTCTTCACTTTTTAACATCTCCGAAATTGAGATGCATCCCACAATAACTGACATTTTTGAGTCTACTGAATACAGTGATTCCCTTCATCCTGGAGTCCCACGCCCCACTGCTGCCAGGTTCAACACTGTTCTGAGTAGAACAAAAATTTACCTCTAAAAAGCAAATTATTAATACCCTGCAATGCCTGCTCACCCTAAAGATGGGAGAATTCTACACCATCCTCTGATGGTTCTAGATGAATATCCCCACTTTAGTGAAAATATATTTATTAGAAAAAATCTCTTACTTTCCTGGGCACCTCTCAAGTCTGAGCAGATCTATGTTTATCTCCCCATTTAAGTTCATAAACCACAACACACTTGTCAGTTCACTTTACACAAGAAACAAATCTAGACCAGCATCTCTGAGTTTAAAAACAATGCTATAAAAGAAATTTTTTAATTGATTTTTAAACTTTTATAATTACTGACATGTGTGGTTTAATTACACTTAACCATACAAGTTCAAAGAGACTTCCTATTCTATCTAAAAAGGCAGCTTTATCATGCACTAAGCCATGGTTCACCATGGCTAGGTGGCATGGGGCACTGCAAGGTCCTGGCACTGACCCTGGGTTACCATGGACTCTTACCACTAAGACCCAGCACACCTGGGTAAAATAAAAGCAGGTTGCTTCAAAATCAAGGTCTAGACCAGCAGCTCTGAGAACTGAGAAAGAACTAGTCCAGATACACTTTGGTCATGTCCCTTAGCCTCTCCCATTCCCAATTCCTCAGCTGGGAAATGAAGGCACTATAACATCTACTGCTCAAGGCTGTTCCAAGTGTCAGTTTCAAGAGATACACAGATCTTAAAATCCTAGAATCTAGAACCTATTTTAGAATCTCTATATCTTTTGCAACTAACCCTTGCAACCCTGAGCAGTATATACAAAGCAGATTTTTCAATAAACAGTAGCTATTGTTTTTATGCTGTGACTGCTAGAAATTGAACGTAAGTATGTTAATATGGTACCTACACATCAGAACCTTACCTACTTACCACAATTGAGAAAAGACCAAAATACACTGGGCCAAAAGTAGGTCATAATAGTCTAAAAAATACAGCTTGTTTTTTAAAAATCATAAGCTTTTCTTTCATTTAATTTTATCCAGTTCAATTACAGTTGATCCTTGAACACTCGAATTTTTTTTCAAGAGTACATATTACAGTATAACACAATCCATGGTTGGTTGAATCCACAGATGTGGAACCATGGATAGAGGGCTAACTATAAATTATATGGGGATTTTCAACTGTGTGGAGGGTCATCGTCCCTAACCTCCACGTTGTTCAAGGGTCAACTGTATTTCTATTTATCAAGTGAATTGTAAACATGCTTTGTTCCAAATGATAAACTTGGCTATGTCTTAAAGAAATCCTGAATTTTCTAAGTCTAAAATTTACACCTACACAGCTATGGAAATCAGAAACCATAAATAAATAGGCAGATGGATAAATTTTTTTAAAAATACGTATTTTTTAAAAAGCCAACAACCACCAATCACTTTGTGGATGTGCCTAGCCATAAAGACAAAGTCCAAAGACCATTTTTCACATTCCGTTAAAATAATGACAAGTAAATCATAAAATAATGAACTAATAAGTATCTTTCAAAAAAAGAGACAATATCATCACCACACATGTTATGTACTACTTACAAAGACTTCAGAATTCCTGATTTTCAACAGATTACATTTTAAAAATAAATGATGAAATTATGTAAATGTTTCAATGACATTTTCCATGCAGAAATAAGCATTCGAAATTAATTTGGGGAGCTAACAATATGACTCTGTATCACTTATTTTATGAGCAAGAATTACAAATAAAACAGGTAAGTTTGTGATATAACACACTCACCTCATCACAAAGAAGCCACACTTCTTAAGCATCATAGTAACTGAAAGGACCTTAAAATTCAGTAACTTAACAAACAGGCTAGGTCCTTTCAACACCAAATTACCCAGCAAACTTAATCTTTTTCAACAGCAATAGACTGTTATATCCTAATACTGATATTCAAACAAACGTATTTGTTCAGAGAAACTTTATAAAGGCCTAAAGACACTAGATCAGAAGCACATACTTGTGAACATTAGTCTTACTCCAAATTAAATATAATACTCCCAGTAAAATCATAAGTTTCTGGTATTATATATTTTTCACTTAATAATTCTGATAACCTCAAAAGTAAGGGTACACACAAAGCTTGAGTTCCAGGAACAGATCGGATATAAATATTATTAAAATGTACACAAATAGTTCAAGGACCAAAGTTCACTCTCGGAATTCCCAAAGATATCAGAGAAACAAGAGGTATTATAGTCACTAACTTCAAAAATATGAGTGGTTATTACTTGGACAATAAGCTCTTACCAGCATAGGCTAGTCTAACAATAGTGGCATCATCCTGGGCTAAGTGGGCTATGCCTGGCAGAATGTATTCCGGGTAGATGTTAACATCATTGCGAGGAACCTCTTTGACAAGAGCAAGAACTTTGGTCAACGTCCTCAAGGCTTCAGCCCTCACTCTAGGAACAGAGTCACTGCTGAAATGCAAAAGATACGGAGTAATACGATCCAAAAGAATTTCTACACTTAGTCTTGGGGCCAAATGGAGAATAAGTTCCAGAGCAGCAAGCTTGGAATCACAGTATTTAAGGGTCTGTAGGCAGGACGTTATAACTGACACCAAGATAACCAGCCCATTTTCCTTAGGCTCTCCTTCTGCTTTCTCTGGCAGATCATGGCCGCAGAGATTGTGGATAATGTTGCCCAAATCCTTCCTTATAACCAGAATACGCTCATCTGCAGAAAGAAATGTTTCCTTGGCAAACTGGGCCATGTAGGGCTGAAGGAAAGTGTAAAATATTTCAGGAAAGGCATTGCCACGCTGCTGCTTTAGGTAATCTTCTGCCTCTAAACGTTTATCCGGTTCACGGTGAATCATCTGAGTTACCTATACCAAGGCAAGAAAGGGAGTAAAAAATAGATTTGCGAACAGCAAATTAAATCAGATGAAAGCTACAACGGCAACTTAACACATGATTTAAAGGATATTTGAGGTAATTCTGACTCTTTCTAATCTTTATCTTTCAAACTACTTTCAGAACCTGACTACTGAGTAATATGTGACTCTACTATCATCCTACAAAGCAACAAGAAATCAAGTATTAACATACTCCAGATGGGCCAGACACATAAAGAGGATTAGCCTTAAAAATTAGTCAAATTCACTCCTTTCACAGTTAAGAAAAGGTAGGCCCAAATTCATAAAGCTACTTAGCCAACACAACATGATAAGGAGTGCCACGCCTACAACAGCCAGGTATGCCAACTCCTAATCCAGTGTCCTGTTCACTGAACATGAGCTAAATTGGCTTCCTCTGGAGCATCTGATTTCTTAATATTTGCCATTTGTAAGAGAAATCAAAACGCATGTTTCCCTACCTTACTAAAGAATATTTTAAATATACATAACCCTTCCGTAGCTCAGAGTCATCATCATATGCATCAGTTACTGTATTGACTGACTTAGAAAAGATCCCCTCAAACAGTACTGTGGATATACGGCTTACGTGACCTCCCACAGAATTCCTCACATCTGTTCTGCTATACTAATGTGTGATTCTGCAGCTCCCCTTCCAGACCTGCCCTCAGGGTCAAGGGAGGTACACAAAGCTAGTTGCTTTTATATGAAATGCCCCTATACTGCTGTATTACATTCAAGTTGCTGTTTCCTGTCTCCTCATTTTAGATATTTATCCTCTTCATTTCTTACTAGCAAGCTCTACCCTGGACAATCTCTAACCCCCAAGCACCTCCTTACTTCCTTCCAAATCTGTCCAAAGCAGAGCTAAAGATTATAATGGAAAGATGCATGCATGCATGTGCACGTGTGTGTGTGTATGTGTGTGTGTGTGTGATATAAAGTCAAATGAGCTCTGTGCCTAAGAAGGGGAAAAAAATTGTACACTTCTGCCTAACAAAGTAAAAACAACAGGCTGGTATATGAGTCTATGGGGTTTTACTGCTTGTCCCAAATTCAGAACATTCCAGAGAACTGACTAATGCAAAAGTGAGAAATATTTGTAGCATAGTTACCAATTCTCTGATACTGCAATCTTCAATTTTATTCAGCACCTGTTCAGGGAAAAACTGTCCATTTCTGTAAGCCAAAAGTTGAGAGAGATCAAATAGTGGCACACCTTCTGTAAAAAGCTCAGCTATCACGCAACCTGGAAAATAGCAGATATAATTCCATTAAAAATGAAATGCAAGATATTAATACAGATCAAGAATTCAGAGAATTCATAAAACTCAAGATGCAAAACTCAAAGTAAACCGAATTAAAATGTTTAATGCAACATACAACTACAATCCAGCAAGAAATGGAAAAATGTCTATTGCCTAATCATCAGTTTCTAAAAGTATTAAGTCAAAACAGGCCTATTTAATTTTTCTCCTTCTTAAAAAAAATTAAATCAAATAAAATTACTTCCTTGTTCTATAACTGAAAACAAATATATTACACGTTATATACACACATACATTCAGAGATACAAAGACAGATTAAAAGCCATAAGAAAGTGTTCTTTTAAAATATGAATTTATAGATATTAAGTTCATAAGAAACTACTGAGAAGTCACTTCTGACAACTCATTTATTCATCATTAAACAAAAAGTTATCAGGTGTTTACTACACACTAGACTCAGTGCATAAAACAGATAACTCTGCCCTCACGAAGCTTTCATCCTAGGAAGAAAGAAATAAAGTAAACCAGTGAACAGACACACTTATAAAATGAGAAGTGCTAAGAAGTGTGGCTGTAAGATTAGAGAGGGAAAGAGAGATACCTTTCATTTTGCACTTACATAATCTTCAAACAAAGAATAAATAAAGCAACTACATTCCCAAAAAGACAAAGCAGTTTCACTGAATCAGTATATGACATGCATTTAACAAATCTTAAGGAGATCCTTGAACAACCTTAGTCACAGCCTTTGCATGTGTTGGTCCCTCTGCCTGGAATACTATACTCACAAGCACCATCATGGCTTACACATAAACTTCCTTTAGACCTTGAATCAAATGTCATCTTAGCAGTAAGGCATTTCTTGACTGCCCAGTTTAAAATTCCAAGCCCCCCCACTACAACTACCCCACACTCGCCATCTAACACATTCCCTTTCCCCTTTCCCTGCTGCTTTTCCCCACATCACCAAATGCCACATTATATATTTTATGTATTTATTTCTTTATTGTCCATATACCCACTAGAATGCAGACTCCACAAGGGATTTTTGTCTATTTTGCTCACTGAAAAATCTCCAGCAACTACGACAGCTCCTGATACATAATAAACACTCAATAAATTTCTTAATTTCTATCCATACAGTGTCAAGTTTTAGAATAAAAAACTAAAATAGCTATTAAGAACACCTTAAGCAAGAAGGAAATAGAAGAACTGAACAATACTATAAACCAGATCTAACAGACATCAAAGGAACACTCCATCTAACAACAGAATACAAAATTCTTCTCAAGTACATGTGGAACACTCTCCAGATGAAACCATACGCTAGACCATAAAACAAGCTTCAATGAATTTAAAAGGCCTGAAATCATACAAATTACATCCTTCAAACCACAATGGAATGAAAAAAAAAAATCAGTAACAGAAGAAAATCTGAAAAATTAACAAATATGTAGAAATTAAACAACACACTCATAAATAACCAATGATCAAAGGAAAGTTAGAAAATACTCTGAGATGAATGAAAACAAAAGCAACATACAAAAATGTATGGGATGCAACTAAAGCAGCATTTAGAGAAAATGTATAACTATAAACATCTATTTTATAAGAGCTCAAAACAATAACCTAGGGCTTCCCTGGTGGCACAGTGGTTGAGAATCTGCCTGCCAATGCAGGGGACACAGGTTCGAGCCCTGGTCTGGGAAGATCCCACATGCCACAGAGCAACTAAGCCTGTGCGCCACAACTACTGAGCCTGTGCTCTAGAGCCCGCGAGCCACAAGTAGAGCCCGTGTGCTGCAACTACTGAAGCCCGCACGCCTAGAGCCCGTGCTCCACAACAAGAGAAGCCACCACAATGAGAAGCCCACGCACCACAACAAACAGTAGCCCTCGCTCACCGCAATTAGAGAAAGCCCGTGCGCAGCAACAAAGACCCAACGCAGCCAAAAATAAATAAATAGGCTTCCCTGGTGGCGCAGTGGTTGAGAATCTGCCTGCCAATGCAGGGGACATGGGTTCGAGCCCTGGTCTGGGAAGATCCCACATGCCGCGGAGCAACTAGGCCCGTGAGCCACAATTACTGAGCCTGCGCGTCTGGAGCTTGTGCTCCGCGACAAGAGAGTCCGCGATAATGAGAGGCCCGCGCACCGCGATGAAGAGTGGCCCCCACTTGCCGCAACTAGAGAAAGCCCTCGCACAGAAACAAAGACCCAACACAGCCATAAATAAATAAATTAATTAATTAATTAAAATAAATAAATAAATAAAATAAATAAATTTATTTTAAAAAATACAATAATCTTAACCTTAAGAAGCAAACTAAAACCAAAGCAAAAAGAAAGACAGGAACAATAGATATTGGGGTGAAAATTTATGAAATAGAGAATAAAATACAATAGAGAACATCAACAAAACCAAAAGTTGGTGCTTTGAAAAGCTCAACAGAATTGACAAGCTTTTCTAAGAAGAGAGATGACTCAAACTATGAAAATCAGGTGTGAAAAAGGGGACATTACTACAAACCTCACAGAAATGAAAAGAGTTATAAGGGAATACTTTAAACAAATGTATGCCAAAAAACAGATAAACTAAACGAAATGGAAAGATTCCTAGAAAGATAAAGATTACCAAAGGTGACTTAAAAAGAAAGAAAATCTGAATAGACCTTTTAAAGAGACTGAATTAGTAATGAAAAACTTCGCACAAAGAAAAACCTAAGCCAACATGGCTTAAGAGGTGAATTCTGTCAAACATTAAAATAATTAACACCCATCCTTGACAAATTCCAAAAACAGAAGAGGAGGAACACTTCCCAAGTCATTCTATGAGGCCAATATTACCCTAGTAGCAAACCAGACAAAGACATCACAAGTAAAGCAAACTACAGACCAATCCCTGATGAATATAGATAAAAATCCTCCAAAAAATATTAGCAAACTGTGTGCAGGAATTAAAGAGTCCATACCAATAATAATAAATAAATGAGGGGAAAGACAGGACACTTGAGCACACAAGAATACTGAGGGCCTACTGGTGAATGTGGGAGGTAGTGCTGGAGTTGGAAGATCATCATTTTGCAACCATCATAGTAAAGATCAGATCAGGCAAGAATGATCAACAGACACCAAATCAAAGAGGAAACTGTGATGACTGGCAGGATATTTGCATGGTCTTAAAGTTTCTTCCCACAGGTTGCTTATTAGTTGCAAGGGATTAAAAAAACAAAAAGTAACTACAGAGGGGAGAAATTGGGCAAGAACTTGACCACGTGATCAAAATTAAATCACCAACAGACACCATTTGCCCCCAGATACGATACTGTGAAGACATCATCACCTACACAGTATTCCTACTGAGAATGAATAACCTGAATCTAATCACAAGGAAACAGAGGAAACATACAAAATAAGGACCATTCTATCGAAAAAGAAAGAGGTGAGGTCGAGCGCGTACACACAGTGCAGGTAAAAGCTGGTGAAAACTAAATAAGGTGTAAGTCTAGTTAACAGTAATGCACCAATGTCAACTCCTGATTCTGATATGGTACTACAGTCATATAAGATGTCACTGGGGGTAGCTGTGTGAAGGGTTCTTCATTATTTTTGCAACTTACTATGAGTCTATTATCTTAAATAAAGAGTATAAAAATAATTTTTAAAAATTTAAGGGGAGAGGTATTCTTCAAAAAATGTCAATGTCATAATGACAAAGAAAGACTGTGAAAATGTTCCAGATTAAAGGAAGCTAAAGAGACATGACAACTAAATGCAATACCTGACCCTAGACTGGGTCGTGTCCTGGAGGAGGAAAAATGCTATAAAGGTCGTTACTGGGTCAAATACAAAATTAGAATAAAAAGTGTAAATAATTGTATCAATGTTAAATTCACTGCAGTTGGTAACTGCAACATACAGTTACATAAGCTTTATGTAAGAGACTACTGGGGTCTTAGTAAATACTAAAGTACTTGGGGCAAAGGGCCGTGGAGGGGTGGGGAGTGGGGAGGAAGGGTGGGGAGTGTGGGGTACGGAGTGCAGAGAAAAGGTATAAGTGATAAAGCAATTGGAACAAGACGTTAACAACAGGTGAATCTGGGTAAAGGATTTATGGGTGTTCTATGTACTATTTTTATTTTTGCAAGTTCTTAAGTTTGAAATTATTTCCAAATACTGTAAAAATAAAGAACATTTATTTACAACTAAATGGAGATTGTTTACAGACTGAACTACATCCCTCACCACCCCCCTAAATTCCTATGTTGAAGCCCTAACACCTTAGAATGTGACTATTTGGAGACAGAGCCTTTAAAGAGGTAATTAAGGTTAAATGAGGTCATAAAGGTGGGGCCCTAATCCATTATGACTGGTGTCCTTATAAGAGGAAGGAACACCAGGGGAAAAGTGGCCACCTGGAACTCAAGGAACGAGGGTTCCAGAGAAATCAACCCTGCTGGCACCTTGATCTTAGACTTCCAGGCTCTGAGGGAACTTTCCAGAACTGAGGGAAAATAAATTTTTGTTTAAGCTACCCAGTCTGGAGTATTTTGTCATGTCACCCCTAGCAAACTAATACAGAGGTAAATATAGGATTTTTTTTTCTTGCAACTTTTTTTTTTTTTAATTTTTTGGATGCGTCACGCACCACGCAGGATCTTATTTCCCTGACCAGGGATGGAACCCATGCTCCCTGCAGTGGAAGCTCAGAGTCTTAACCATTGGACCGCCGGGGAAGTCCCCTTTCCTGCAACTTTTAAAATGGTACTCTGGAAGAGGTGTTACGGTGTGGTATTTCTCTATAGAACAATTTGTTCAAGTTGCCTTTATCATCACTGAGTCCTTCTTTATCATTCAGATCTCAGATCAATGTCACCTTCAAGGGAGGCCTTCATTTTATCTACCAGCCCTTGTCATCCACTTAGAAATCACAGCACTTCATCACAGCACTTATCACTAATGAAAATTAACTTTCTTATTTACTTTTTTATTCTCTCTCCCTGCCCACACTTAGAATGCAAGCTCCATGAGTGCAGAAACTCTATCAGTATTGTTCACAGCTGCGTTCCCAACACCTACACAACAGTGCCTTACACATAATAGGCACTCAAATACTTGTCAAGTGAATGAATGAAAGATCTCCAGCAAACAAGGCTCTGCCCATATATGTGACCAGAGACAGAGAATATATACACTTCTCCCAAACTAGCAGCCAGGAACCATGGATAGGCCTGAAGATGGGGAAAAGTAACATTCAAACCCAGAGAGCCTAAATCAAATCTTAGGAGCAGTGGGAGGTGAACAGATCCCACCCACCCCTTTCAAAGAAATGAAATCTTCAGCCAAAACAACGTAGAGCTCTTTAGTCTGGAAAACAAATGCTGAGTAAGAATTCTGTTGAACTTCACAAAACTATAATGACTATAATGCACACAGAAAGGATAAATATAAACTCTTCATCAATC